>NC_041823.1:16699342-17017572 GCF_900964775.1 Scleropages formosus | reverse complement strand
AGAAATTAATACCGTGTCAGAATTATACAGGACTAGCACTAAACCTCTTCCACTTTCTCTGGTTTATGAACCTGCTGCATTCTGCCTTCTCTTCTGAACGTGTCTGTGTTTGTGTTACACCTTACAGCCATGGACGTGGGCAGCATTCTTCCCCGTTCTCCCTCGGATCTCCCGTCCTCCTGCTCTGCTGTGCTCCCTCACCCTCTGTCCACGAACTTCCAGTCATCCCCACCACACCATGGTCTGTCTGTTCTGCACTGCAGCACCAGCATGGGTGAGTTCCACACCTTCTTCACAGCCCATGTCTCAGGGGGTCAGCAGTTTCCACTACAAAAGTAATGCTGTGATTTTGTACTTTTTAAGAGGTTCTGTGTATTCACCTGATATTCACAGGTCTCTCAAGTGGACCATCTAAACATTTTGGTTCAGGACTTATAAGTTCAGGGGGGCGTGGTGGGTCTGGGTTTGAGTCCCGCTTAGGGTGCCTTGCGGCGGACTGCCATCCTGCCCAGGTTGCATCCCCCTCTCCCTTCAGTTTTGTGCCCTGTGTTTCTGGGTTAGGCTCTGACTTGCTGCAATGGATGGGTGGATGGACTTATATAAAATTTGCTTCTAAAATTGAACTTATAATGTTTTTAGTTAATGTGAAAGTGATGTGTACAACTTTTAATTATGTCAATTAGGAAGCTGTCACTCTAACTTTAGTTGACTGTACATTTTAGGTCTCAGTCCTCTCCTCTGCATGATGACTCCCCATCCCATAATTATTGGAGGCAGCTGTCTACACTGTGTGATCTCCTCATTTCTCTTACCTATACAAAAATTGTTTTTCAGAGCTGGACAGTGCTGTTGACCCAGAGACAGGTGAGAAAGCCCAGGGATGATGAAATTCCTGGAACTCGACTCCCAAAGCTGTAAGCAAGCTGATACCAGCATGTCAAATTTTTGTCACTTTGAGGGCTAATTGTTGCTCATTAGGTATGCAATGGCTTATGAACAGGGGAGAAATTATTTTGCAGTGTGTTGTTGAAGTTGATTGACATTGAAGGGTTTGTTCAAATGAGACTTGTAGGCAAGAGACTTAACCTCAATTCCTCCAGTAAATGTTCATTTGCATTGCATTCAGCAAGTCTGACATTGTAACTCTGGACAAAGGCATCTGCTTAATAATCACTACTATAAAAATTAATGCTGATTGAATGTAGAGGAAGAGAAATATAAGGTTTATGGGGTCTCTAGAGTTGGCTGGAATAAAAGCACTGACCTTAGGCAAATAGTCAAGTAAAATCCTTTTTAGAATATTCAGCTGATGTCCCTCTTTATTACACAATAGGATATTTACAGTGTGAATTTTCTGTCTGAATGGCATTTATCTTTCATGAATTGTCAGATTTTGAGTTACATCCTTCTTTCATGCAACAAAATTGGATTCTAAAATGGAAATTTGATGCATGAATTAACCAGTACTTATGTATCTCGAATTTCCTTCAGGATTCACACCTAGAAAGCTAATTTTCAACATTGTCAAATGAGTTTTATTTTTTCATGTGTCAACAGCTGAACACTTTATTTCTGATCAAATAACTCATCTTCATGTATTAAAAGGATAATAAGGATTGAAATATGTATAAACTGCACCTGGAACTATAGTATGTTTACAAAAAAATGGGTGAATTTAGGGTAAGATTTTACATTTTTATAGTCTTTATGTATGGAAAATGGTGCTTGAATACATGGAAAAAATTGATTCACTATAAAACATTTGTGTTAAGAACTTAAAGGCAAAATACAATTGAGCTGAATTTCTTAAACTCTATATGTGAATATAGAAAGGGAAATAAAAAGGGGTAATTGTGGAAAAACTGCATACCAAAACCTGAAGCACCTTAAACTGCGTGTTTATTTAAAAAAAAAATTTGAAGCCATGTGCAATGATCTGTTCAGAAGCATGACATTCCTTTTAAGTATCATATAGAATTTTTATTCAACATTAAAAAAATGCACTACACTTAATTTGTACCTTAGAACAAATGTATAGTATTTAAGGCATCAGCCAAAAGTTCAGTTTATTCATTCAAGAGTACAGTATAAACAATTTAAGGGAAGCCTTAAAATACACCATTTTGCGAGGTAAGTGGTTCATTTGTAAACCATGCTTTTTTTTCTGACCTGGACAGCTCTGATCTTCTTTCTGCCAGAATAACCCTTAAACTATTTTTCCCCTTTCCATTTCATGGTGTGGAGGGGATATTTTTAGAGGAACTTCTAGTACTCCATTACTGTCAGACTGAAGTAGCAAACTGTACAATCTGCATGTAGTTGATACATTTCCCCTCTTTTTCAGTACCTCTTAAAAATAGCCAGTCAGTCTTTTACAGAATTGTGCAGTCTTCAGCCAGCGCAGGTGTGTTAATGGTTCTAAGCCTTTTAGAAGTTTACAGGAAAAGGAGGTGGAATTACATTATACACACTAGCAGATTTGAACACTACTGATAGATTGACATACCGTAGTGCTCCAATTTCAGATGTTTATCTGAAAGCGGGCAGAAGATGCTGCACTGTTCACGGTCTTACACAATTGAGTAAATTTGCACTCCTCAGACAGGTCCATGTGATACTGAGGGAGTGCATCCACAGGCAAATGCACCTGTGTCATTTATCAGTAGTAAGGATCATTCTGAGGGCTGTTACTCCAAGAGAAGAGTGGCACACTCAATCAGCAGGGCAAGACACTCGCTGTCAGTTGATTGGTACGTATCCACGAGGACCAGACCTCTGCTTTTGGATGCACACGCAAATTGCACCCAGGAGGATTAAAAGCAGAGGAATGCCCAGTCCGAGCGCCATGATGGTTATAACCAAGGGCGAGAAGGACTCTGTGGGAGGCGAGCCTAGACCCACTAACATACTCCTAAAGACACAAAGAACATGGATTACTTTTCTAGACAAAAATGTATACGTCAGTGAGTGACAGACTAAATAGTATGGAGCTGGCAGTATTTAACAGTCTTAAGGCACAAAGCAATAGAATTATAGAACACTAGATATAACATACACTTTGACCTTTATTGTATTTTTAGGAAACTTATGTGAGTTAAAATAAGCCCTGTGTGTATGTATATATAGTATGCAAGTTACACGAGTTGCTTATATAAGCCTTAACAAAACATACTAGCGGTTGACTACCGGTTGGCCTAACAGGACCTTAGGTGAATGCAAGAGAAATCGCGTGAGAATTTTGTCAAGGACTTACCAGCTGAGGTAGTGGGTAGTGTTGTAGAAGGGATCTCCTGCAATACTGAAAGTCATATTGAGTCCACTGGCCTCATAACCTTTGCCAAAGTATGCCAGCACCAGGCCTGAGGGAGGCAGCTGCTCCATTAGCAGCGGGGTGGAGTGCCGGCAAGGTGTGGCATCTACAAGAGCTGGAGTAGCCTTCCGGTAGGCCACAGGCTTCCACTGAACATATCCAAGAATTGGAGTCGTAGCATTAGGGGGAGAAGACACCCACTGAGATACCTACAAAACAGAATACAGCAAGCTGGGACTGTGTTCAAACACCAGTGTGCTACTGTTGAACCTTAGGTGCTCTGTATGAATAGCTTGCAGCGGAGACTAAATGAACTTCTGTAAAGTAAACTACTGGTCACTATCTCAAATCTAAATAATTCCGCCTGCATGTGTCATACCTGGAAGATGGAGGGTGTATACTCGTCGTCGATGGACCGCAGCGTTTCCACGCGGCTGGGGAGGTTGCTGCTCCCAACATACTGCAACTCCAGCAAGAAGCGAGAGAAGTTTGACCTCTCCTTCACGCCCTCCAGCCAGAACTTGAGCTGAGAGGAGTTAGCATTGTACAGGAGGCGAGGCCAGCTTCCATCTCGGCCCTCTGACTCAAATGCGGAAAACTGACGAGGCAAGACAGCGGACTTGTTATAAACCAAGTCAGTACCTACCATGTTGACAGGAACTGCAAAAACACAAAGCACCACAGATTTCATGTACACAAATACATTAGCAACTTAAAATGGAAATAAACGCACAAAATTGAGAAATAAAATTACCTTCTCGCCAACAGCTGGATCTCATGGACCGTACCCATGTTGGATTCAGCCGTAAGCATTTTAATGACACTGATACAACATGCATTAAATGAACATGACTGCACTATTCTACTCTCAAAAGAATGCAAGAGTTGGTTCTCTGTTAACATATTGTTCACGCTTAATACAAGTTACTTTGCCCCACAGGCCATACATGATGTCTATTAATTAGGGTATCGCTCAAATGCTTAACGTGCAAATAAGGAAAAGGCATGTTAGTCGGCACTTTTATTTTCACCTAAATTTAGGTGAAACCGGACAGCGACGTTCCTAGGCTGGCGCACGTTGCCAGCTTGGTTCTACAGCCGAGTGCTGGGCTGTGTTGTACTCACCCCGAGGCAGAAGGAGCCGTTGAAGAACCTTTCAGAGCCATCGCTTCCGCAAAGCTTGGCTCTGTGGGCTATCTGATTGGTGGTTCTGTTGAGATCCCCCCAGGTGAAGTTCTGCAGCTCGTATGGAGGGAAAAAGCTGGAGGGAGGCAATTTTGCAGGGTCTGCTGTGTCATTGACGTCGTCATACTCCCACAACTAAAGGGAAACGGAAATGAAACCGCTAGGGACTTCATACACACAACCACATTTACATCTCCTACTGAAACACACGGAAATTGTGATCGCATTGTTCTGTGCACATTTTATCTTGCCAGAAGATAAGGCATCACAAAGAAAAGTACAGTAACAAGAACTTAAAAACACAAGTAAACGGCTACAAGTGTCTGAAGAGCCACTAATAGACTAAAGAAAGCATAACTCTAGACACAACATAAACTTTTGGTGTAGCTGATGGCTTTACCCAAGGTAACTTATGCTAGACATTGAAATTTATTTGTTAATTTCCCCATCTATGCAGCAAGGTCTTCTTACATCCTGAGGTCAGGGTAAGCACCTTGGTCAACAGTACTACAAGAGGCGTGGGACCTAAATTTAGGTTGCAGGCTAAGAGCCCTAACCACTACGCCTCCTGCTGGCCCCACGCATGCTGAACACGAGCCAGGAGACTGCACTCACTCTGCTGAAGACGAGCGCACTGCTGTAGCGAACGCTGCCTTTCGGTTCCACCTTCACGCTGCCCGAGACGTCGTCCGAGAGAAACCGGGACCAGTCCACCTTCACAGAGGAAGAGCTGGTGTTGGTGTGGACCACCAGCAGGGCAGGCGCCCCCTGGCTGCACAAGAGGAAATGCAGGGTGTCGTTCTCTCCACGCGCCCTCACGTGCAACAAGTTCACAGAGAGGGGCGGAGTCTGCGAGCTGTTAAAGCCCGGATTGAACTCCATGGACACCTGGGTAAGGCAGAGCACGCGCTATTAACAAAAAGGCTCTCCAATGCTTTATTTCATCGTCTACGCGGTACGCAGCGCTTCTTGCATAGCGATCAATCTGTGTGACCAAAACATAACTTTAAACCCTAGTAACTTCGAGCACACAGAGGTCTTAACACGTACATAATTTTAACTCAGTGAACGAAGAAACTGAACGAAGTGAGGGTAATATTATTCAAGCATTTAGATTTGTGAAGGACAAAACCGGTAATATTGAGGCATACAATGGATCGTCAAGGACAGAAAGACACGTTAACTTGAGTGTAAACACTCGGCCTTCTACTATCCGCCTTTCTCTGAAGCACACACACCTCCAGCCACGGAACCTAGATTATTAACGATATCGTAAACCAAAGAGGCGTAAAAAAACCAAAGTATGTTTCAGCTTACCTGCCGGTGATACATGTCGCCTCCGCCAAAAAAGGCATAAGCAGAGAGTACATTTAAAAAAGAAAGGAAGAGAAGCACTGGTGGAGAGCCGGTTGCACCCATGACGGTCGGAGCGCTGGGAGGAGATCATGTGATTAGCCCTCTTTCTAGTCACGTGACCCAGGGCCCCTGAAACACCCTCCCCGCTACTGCTGCTGTAGCGCTTGGCATTATTGTTTTACTTACTGCATTTTCATTCAGCTGCCGAGGCTGAACAATAAAAGTCGATTTACTATGTTAAGTCACTTTAGCCCTTATACAGATGGATAAATTTACTGTATGAATTCAAGGTAAGTACTTTGCTCCAGGGTACTACATGAGGAAGTTTAGTACAGTATTCAAACCTGCGTCCTCCCAGTGAGGTGGCAGCTGTACCCCTTACCCTGCCTGATGCCCATTAACATTGCTACAGAGCTCTTTTAAGAAGTGCCACAGCTGGTATTTTGTTTACAAAGGGCAGTTTTGAAATTTTGAAGCTAGAAAGCTCTCAGGATTATTTTGAAATGGCATTTTCTTCCTATTTCTGTGTCCAAGCAGTAAGGCTCAGAAAAGTGCTCCCTAACAGTGGCAGTGTGGAGCACTGCAGTTCTACTCACTTCTAGTGTTTACTGCTGATGATCTGTAGTGTGATGGCAAAGTACAAAACTACAGATTTGAGTATTTGATTCTACCTTTATTAACAATGGAAAAAGGAGTACGGTAATAAAAGCAAAGGAAGGAAATGCTAGGGTGTGTACAGACATCCAGGGTTCAAAACTTTTCACACAATATGCTACAAGCTCTTAGTTTATCAGTTCTGGTCTGAGTGCCTGAATCAATTTCATAATGTAATCATTTTAATATTTACCAGAAGGGCACAGTAATAGAGACAGAGGTTGAGGTTTGATAGACTGAGCACAACAAATTAACCATCTTTAACACTGCGTTACATCCCAGTCTATGAAACTTTAAAAGTCCAAACTTATTTTCAAAGTAGTGCGCTAAATTGTTGTATCCCACATTATAGTCCTCCTTTCTAACTCTTCCCACATCCATCCAGTTGTGGGCATTTTCTAGTACTTGAACAAATTAGCTATGACCACTACATCTTGCATACACCTTTGTGATATCTGCTGTATGCTTAAGGAATATGGTCTAGCCATGTACTCAACAAGAAGAATTCTGGGAAATGGGTCCCAATTTTTATTTGGTTTATGTTGCAGTCTCACCTAGTAATTATTAGCATAGTGGAAGCCTCTGAGGGAAACTCCCTCCAATCTCCCTCTATGTTTTTCCCCTCCAAAAAGAACCCTTATATCCTCATCCAGCTCTTCCTCTAGCCATCTTCCTTTACTCCGCCTCCTGGCCTCCCCCAGTTTGGGCTCCCCCGCTTTGTTCCTCTCCCTTCTTCTTGTGTCCCGAAACAATGTCATCAATACGAAGTAGCAAAATGGCAGTCTGGAGATGAGTGAGAAAGACAGAAATGAACTTCCTAAATCAGTGACTACAATCCATTGCTTGGAGAGACAGTCTAATACTACAAGCAGTCAGAGGACTAAACAAACCTGGGGCCAAAGGACTCACCTCTACAGCAGTCTTGTATGTTTGTGCTTTCACTGCCAGCGGCTCCCAGATGCCCAGCTCGGTCATGTCAGACAGGGTGCCTGTCTCCCCATTCACTCCCCATGAGACGTTGTCCTTCTGGGTGTGTTTTGCCTGGAGAGAAGTGCATTCATAGGAGATACTTTAAGCCTGGGGCTGACTTTCTGAGCAGACCATTAAAAAAAAAAAAAAAAAAATTAAAAAAAAGCAAAACACACAGCAACACTGAACTAACAAAACAGTTCACCAAGGTCATATAGTTCTGTCTCCATCCTTTATGGGAGTTGAAGGCCACAGTAAAGATCCACGAATTTCCGGATTGTCAAAGACCCGACAGCTCAACAATGCTTTCTTCATGTTACAAATTTAAGCTGACATTTTCCCAGTATATTTATTTTCCAAAACACAGCATATTTTCTTCACTTATGCACTTTCTAAAATGCATCTGTAGTACTTTATAAACACAGGTTATAAATCGAGTGGGTGCAGGAGACCACCCAAATTCAACTGATTTTCACGATTATAGCTCATGTCTAATATCTGGGTGTTTCTGTACCATTTTAAGAAACATTAACCTCTAATCATGTCTGAAAAGTGAAAAAGTGCCAGAGATTCTAACAGCAATGGTAAGACAATGTGTACTATTATTTAGATGAAAGTGGAGATAAAGCTGAAAGTGTTTGGAAGATGTCAAATGCTGCACCTGCTTGAGATGAACTGATAAGTCAATCGATAGACATAGTCATTTTAAAAAAAAAATTGGTATTCATTTAGTAAAACAGTGAGGTCTTACAGAACATTAAAGCTGTATCTGAGGTTTTCACACACACTAGCAAGCCAATTAGTAGAGGTCTGCATTAGTAAGCTTTATTCATTTTTAATTAAGGCTAAAACTGACTTTCAAGTTATGGAACGTTACAAGCAGACTTCAGGTCACAGTTGTGTTCATATCTTCAGAAGTTACTCTGTATTTAACCTTTGGGTCTGAAAGCAGAAAATGCAAGCAGGCTAGTTTTAATTCTCTTACCCTGAGTGAGGTGAGCACACGGATTGTGCTGGCCCCACAGTTTTGAATGAGGGTGCGGGGAATGACCTCCAGGGCCTGGGCTACAGCACGGTAGGGCCACTGCTCGACCCCTGTGAGGGCACGGGAGTGCTCCATCAGTCGCTGGGATACAGCCATCTCTACTGCCCCACCACCTGGCAGCAGGTGAGGGTCAAGTAGCACATTACGGCACACCTGCATGGCATCCTGGAGGTTGCGCTCAACTTCCTGGAAGACAGAAATGCTACAGTCATCATGCACTAAGAAATCACTGCACAACCTACGTATGTATTCAAAATAAGAACATCCTTCTGATTAAGTGATGTGATTAATGTGATTAATTTAAAATTAGTTTATATCTGCTTATGGTGACAAAGTTCACATGTATTCATATCGAATTTCTTGGTTTAAAAGCATCATTTCATTTACATCGGGCTTTTTGTTAAAAAAATAAAAATTTAAGATTAGTAAAAAAAAGATTTGCCATAAAATATAAATTTCCCTCAACTTCCTGAAATCCCTCTCTTCTGTTATTGTACGCTCTTTCTCACCGCCAGGATCTCCTTGCTGGCTCCCCTCAGCAGGATGGTGCAAGCCTTTGGATCCTTGCACTCAGTCACAAAGGTGAAGTATTCATCCCCAATCTTCTTCACCTCAAACAACCCTGCCCCTGTCCCAACATCATCTTCTCGAAGCTCATCCGTGCGGCTTGCAATACGTGCGCCACAGGCTCTGGGGTAGGATGGAATTATGTAGTCAGTATTAAGGGCAGATATTAAATGTCAAATTTAGAGCATATATATGTTTTATGAAAGGCGGCAAAAACCACATGAAGTCAGTTGTCTGGCAAAACCAGACAACGGGATATGGGACTCACCTGGCAATTCGGTTGTTGTCCGTCTTTCTGACTCGGCGGATAGCAGTAATGTTGGCCTTCATCAGGTAGTGCTGAGCCAGGTCTGTGTGAGGGGTAGGGTAGGACAAATGAGACACAGACAAATTTTACCTAAAGACACAGTCCCCTTACAGAAGTATTCTCCACTGATACTACTTCACTTGTAAAGCTGAATATAGTGGATCTTATTTCTGCAATTGTTAAACCTTTCTCCTCCCTGTACTGGTTTAATGAGATTGAAGAAAACATGACCTAAACTCATGTACAACTATCAGAGATATGCAAGGACAGAGTGTCAGACAGAATCAAGAGGAAAGTGAAACATCTTCTGTGGGCACGGTACCAGAGATGCCCTTCTCAGTGAAGACCAAGTCAGGCTTGAGGCGGATAATGTCCTCGCAGATCTGCTGGATGTACTCCTCCTCCATCTGCAGAATTCTTGCAAAATCTTCTTCACGGGTGATCTCAATATCAGTCTGTTGGGCAGGAGAAAGAGATGGGGGCCTGGTCATCCTTGTCCTCAGCATTGCTGTGCTATCTGAGCACAGACATAGTATTTGAAATTGGAAGTTTGAGCAAAAGAGAAACCACCACTGCTATAATGAGATGACCTTAAGATTGTTGCAGCATTATCAGTAGGCAATGTTAGTTTGTGAGTTGGTCTACTTTTTTGGAAACCAACATTCAGCAATTCTTATGTTAAAAACAACTGAAAATATTACAAACATCTTCATACATTTCAAATCTATCCCATTCATACATCACACTTAAATGGTCAACACACAGCTATAGACACTAGGTTAACAGCACTACAGTGTCTTTTATACCTGGCTCTCGCCCTTTTTATACTCCAGGGAGCAGTCCAGGAGTACAATGCGAGGATTTTTAATGAGGCGACGCATGCGGGGGTGTGTCACATCTTTGTTTACCATCACACCCTTCAGTACACAGGAGTCCTCAATGATTCCACCAGGGACCTTCATGTAAAAAAGTACAACATAGTATGACACACATTCTAGTGACATTTTACATCGTAGTGAAATTTACATAATTTGAACTATTTGTTAGTACATATTAAAAAGGCAAGACTGTGCGAGCCATTTAGTCAAATAATTGTATATTCAGGATACATACCGAGAAATGTGCAGTCATGGGAAATTTTTCCAAAGAAACTCATTTTAGATTTATTCATTTAGCTGGCACTTTTCTCCAAAGCAACTTACAGTGTTGAGGTTACAATTATTTACCCATTTATACAGCTAGGTAATTTTACTGGAGCAATTTAGGGTAAGTACCTTGCTCAAGGGTACTACAGCCAGAGGTGAGGCTTGAACCTGTGACCTTTGGGTCCAAAGGCAGTAGCACTAACCACTATGCTACCCGCTGTAAATTTTCAACTACTGTTGCTGAAACTGCTTGTATATGAATAAAAAATAAATAAATAAAAATTACTATTCCATGTTATTTCAAAGTCCCTTACTGCTTCTGGGACACAGAAGGTTTTAGAAAAAAGAAAAGAAAAAAAAAAAAAAACATTAGCAATATCACAAATGTCTGCCTGTACCTTCTCCACTTTGGCGTATTTCTTGATGTCAATCTCTTTACGGCCATTTTCATCCAGCTCCACAGTACGTACGGCATCCAACGCAATATTGCAGGCTAACCCTGACCAGCGGCTCAGTGCCTTGGTATTGATGGCAGAGTTGATGATTTTAAGCATCATTTCACGGTTGTTGACATCCACCGGAGTGCTGCAGAAGAACGAGAAGAATTTTAAACACTGGATTAGCAGTATGTTTATGAACAAAGAAAAGTCAAACAAAATGCATGACAGGAGGGTGCAAGTGTGCTAGATACAGAGCTTAATTGCAAGTTTGTACCTGATGTCCTTAAGTGCACTGAGCATGTCGTCCAGAGCCCGTCGGTAAGCACTGATCACCACAGTAGGATGCATCTGCTGTTCCAGGAACTGCTCAGCCACAGAGAGCATCTCACCCGCTAGTGAAGGACAGCGGACTCATGACATAGCCTGACACACAGCTTCAGAAACCACATTCCATAACTACAGATGGAATACAGATGATACATTCATATGTAATAACGTTTCAGTTATACAGGTGAGGACTATGACGATTAAAAGTAAGAAATGAAACATCCTGTAAAATCCTGAGATGTACATCACATTGGAGAAAAACATCTGCTAAATGAATAAATATAAATGTGAAATCCAAAAATTGGTTAATCTGCCCCACAACCTAGTAACATATATGGATTATACAGTATTGTACTTGCCTTCCCTGGAAAAGCCCAATGCATGAGAAACCTCACTGTATGTTACAGATCACTTTGGTCAGCATGGAATACCACACACTTACCCAAGATGATTACAGAGGTGGTTCCATCCCCAACCTCTTCATCCTGGGTACGGCTTATCTCGATCATAGACTTGGCTGCTGGGTGCTGCACCTGGATCTGTTTTAAAAATAATAAAAAAAAAAAAAAAAAAAAAAAAAGACAATGGACTTAAGAACTCCAACTGTTTTTATAACTTTGAAAGGCAACAGACAATATGTGCACTTTTAACATCTGCTTTGTCATAAGTCATGACATTCTCACCTCTCTCAGGATAGCATTGCCATCATTGGTCATTACAATTCCACCCATGGGATCAAGTAGCATCTGCACATACAGAAAGAAGTTAAAATTTGCTAATTACCAAAATAAGCTCAGTAATTTCATACTAAACAAAAGTTTTTATTTCAACAGATTTTATACATGTGGGTTGTAAGAAGAAAACTACTTGCTGTATCCATACAAGACCCAAACACACTATTTATCGGACTCATTTCTCCAAAGCAACTTACAATGTTAAGGTACCTACAATTATTTACCCATTTATACAGCAGGATAATTTTTACTGGAGCACTTTAGGCTAAGTACCTTACTCAAGTGTACTACAGCTAGCGGAGAGAGATTAGAACCTGCAACCTTTGGGTTCAAAGGCTCTAACCACTGCAATGCCACCTGTCCCTAACAGAGCTACAGAAGACAGAACCCTTAAGGATCATCAACTCAATTATAATAAAGCTAAAGCATCAGAATCAGCAGAAATCTACAGCTTCCAACAGAAGACAACTTTGCCTTCACAGACATTCTCAGAGGGTATAATTATATTACGACAAAGATTAATGACATACCTTCATCATGGCTCTCGGCCCAAGACAGGTCCTGATTACGTCTGCTATTGTCTGTTTGATAACGTTGAGAATTCATGATTTCTCACAAACTGCACATATGCCTAGGGAACATTACTATAAATGTTGCCTGACACAGCGTTGCTTAAAAACATGGGATGCAGATTTGTTCCAAGATATATCATTAGATTGTGTTTGATTTTTTCATAGATTGTATAAATACTGCAGAAGCAACAATATCTGTTCTACAAATCTTACAGCATGTAGTGTCCCCTCATCTACAGAAAGTCTCTTTAAGAGCTACCATAAATTGGTTTATGTTCTTAGGATTTCAGAACAGTGAATAACCGACTAAAAAAAGGAAAGTATTTTAATCTGAAAACACACCACAGCAATCCCATAACCATCTCTTATTGTACTTCAGATACCCTCATGTAGTAGTCTCACCTTTGCAGCATTGATATTTCCTGTCTGGACCTTCCTCCCAGACTCCCTTTTTATATTCTGGCCTACAAAAAAGCAGAAGAAAAGTTCATACAAAATACACGTTACGAGGAAAAAAAGGCAGTTATCCCAAGTGTGTGGAAAGCCCCAAATCAAATGTAACCTGTACTTACTTGTACACTAAGTACAGGACCCTTTAGTGCACATTATTTATAACCATCATATTTCTATTTTTTTCTTCTATAAACTTTAATAGCTTTGCTATATGAACATGGAACTAGTGGAAAGCTGCACTCAACTCTAGCCTCAGGTTAAAATTAATTACACTCAATCTCATTAATAGGCTGGAGGACTGAACCTCGGCGCCAACTGTATTTCAACACACACACACACACACACACACACTTGCTTGCTTTCGAGAGTCACACAGTATCTCTCTGCGAACAGAACACTGCACGGGCCAAGGCTCTCGGGATGGGAATTTGCCATTGCATGCCTTATGCCATTGGTTGGCCACAACGACGACGTCGCATCCTCCCTAACTCTGAAGAGACTATCTCCGCACTCTGTTACTCTGGAAACAGGAGTCACACACTGTACACACTCGACACTGACTGTACAATAGTAAAAAAACACTCATTTTATATAATTGCGTTCCTTTCTTCACCAACACACCCCAGTATATCCGGCAGGCTCATTGATTGACTAAACTGGCCCACCATCGGACAGCAAAAAAATGGCAGGAACTGCTTTCTCACCCCGAAACTTGGATACTACGCAACTCAAGTGAATTACTAGAGTTAAAAAAAAAAAAAACAAAGGTCAGCAGCACACACAGCTAGCTGCTTTAAAAACGTGTGTAAGCTGAGACCAGGCCCTACGACGCCGGTGCCATTGATTCAGCAGAATCCCACGTCGCCCAAAAAGAAAAAAAAAAAAAAAACTGGAAATATCGTACACAACTACCATCCAAAACCTGATACGTACATATTTATCGGTGGTTTTAAATATATACAACTGAAGTAGCCAAAGATAGCTCAGTAAATGTTATACTCACTCAACACGAGAACTGGTCCTCCCATCATTTTGACTCCGCGTGCAAGACAACCGACTGGAACCTTCTCACTCGAGCACAAAAAAACGGAGCTTGCAGACTACTTAGTGAACGTTCCAGTCAGCCAATGAGCAACCGGAAAAATATAATGACAGGGAGCCAAACCAATCAAAACACTGCATATTCACTGGAGGACATCAGACGTAGGCGTTGCCTGTTCGCTTTTTCTATGACTGACCGGCACTTGCAACCTGCGTTAAAGCTCGAATAAAATGGCAGAAAGAGAACAGGCTAAATTATAGACTGAAAATGACAACTTCTATTACTGTGTAACTTCAACTAAATCTTTAAGAGTAGTGAAATGTGAAGCAGGAACAATGACTCTGGACATGTGCGTTGATACTACTGTTCCGTTTCCAGTTCATCGGTTACTCACATGCGCACGCGCACAAGGTGACTTCATGGACTATGTAGTCCTTTACGAAAGATCGCGCATTTTGATAGAATTATTGTTTTAACTATAACTTCCTTAATTTCCATCGAGCTACCGGCGTTGCGACTGATGCACGTTTAGAAAATATGAAACAAAATTTTAGGATACATATTTTACTTGAGGTTGTAAAAGTTTGCTTTTTAATGGAAACTGCAGGAGTACAGACACATATCACAGAACTTTCCAGCCCCCACTAACAGTATAAAACCAATTATTTAAATTCTGTGTGGTTATCTGAATCCTCTTAATAATACAATTTCAACTCAGTTTTTCAGGGATGACATTTATGAAACAAAATTAATTGATATATAACCATAGACAAAATGGCTGAACTACATAAATAGCTACATAATTTTGACTTCAGTGAAACAGAGTACAAACCAACACTCGAACTCCTGAACCGTCTGATTAGGCCTCCTAAAAGAATCACACTGTGCTCAAATGTTAAATTACACATAGAAGCTCTCAAAAATGTGGACTGATAATTGACTGACGAATGTATGGCTGCCTAATGGCAGCATTTATGGTAATTTCATTTCAGCCTCCGTTGTAAAGGCTGCACCTTCCTGCCGTTTTGGTAAATGGAAGAGAATTACGAAATACATTGTTGCACAGGAATGATGAACACACTAAGGCACGTGGACATTTGAGTGCCTATGTAACTTTTTTTTTTTCAAGCTTATTCAAGTCTTGCAGTTTCCTTACATCTGAGGTCATTTTTCATCAAAACATTTATGATATAGAGTTTTTATTGTGTTTTCCCCCATAGTAGAAAGGTTGTGCCTTTTACAAATTAAACTCTGCTGGTTTAGTCCAAATTACTGATTGCATTACTTGTCTTGTTTGCTCAGTGTAACAATCAGCGGGAGCACCCACAAAACTCCTTGAGAACTGGACGGTCCAATGTAGTCTCGAAACACCAGGAGCACTTCTCTACCAAAACCCCTTCTCTAACTGCACACTTTCTGCTCTTCATCCTCCCTTTCTTCCCCATCTCAGAGGTCATCTCTGGTGACACTCAGTATAGGGGGGTGTGTGGCTTCTTTTTTCAGAAAGCTCAGCAAGTCTTTCACCTCACGAGCACCCTGGAAACACAGAAGAAACGCTCAGTACATCATCCTTGTGCATAAACTCATAATTTATCATCATCATATTATTATTATTATTATTATTCAGGAAGGTAGACTGGAATTTATGTTAATGCCATAAGTACATATTTGAATAGCAGAATGTCACCTCATATGGCATAGGTGAGTCCTTCATTCCTGCTTTTGCAAAGTAGATTGTTGGGAAACTGGAATAAAAATAACAGAATTCTAAGTAACTAGCAGGTGAGAATAAACTACAATATGAGAGAATACAATAGCAAACAATAAGGGGAAAATGTAACAGAAGAAAAAATAAGAAAAAGCTAGGTAATTAATTTGCAAAGACAACCCTGCATTTGATTGGAGACAGCAATTCTGTGATTTGATGGGACAAGCAAGAGGTGGTGAAATGAAGACTCACCCTTGGACATCATAGTTGGATGGGACATCATTAGCAGTAGCATCCATCTTGGCAATTACGATGTTGTGGTCATCTGCAAGCTGGAGCCAAAAGAACAAATTGTCAATTGTCTGTCTACAGGACATTTTGATGCTAAAAACAATAATACAACTGACTTTCTTTATACTGATTTTTTTTCATTTCTGTAAGAGATTTATGGTTACACTATACAGTCCCCACCTGTTCTCCCAGTTCCGTGTATTTTGGCTCCAAGTTCTTGCAGTGTCCACACCAAGGGGCATAAAACTCAATTAACACATCCTTTGTTGGGTCATTAACTATCTCCTCGAATGTTTCTGCCACCACTACCTACAATTGTGCAGGGACAAAAAGTTATAAGCTAAAAGAATGGGTAAGTGTTGGTATTGTATAGTGAATAAAGTGAAACATTTTTAAAACAGGGTGGATGGACGCACACCTTGACAGGACCATTGTTGTTTTCAGGTCGAGGCTCTGACTTGAGAAAACGTTTTAGTTTCCCAGCAAAATAATCTTCCAGGAACTTTTCCAGGGCTTTACCATCTCGCCTAGAAGCAACAGTTTCTAGATATTACTGCCTTTTTTGCACATCACAAACTGGTTACAGTAAACGTCCATTCCTTTTACGAGCCCAAAAAACATTATCAACTAAGTGTGCCTTAATATAACTGCAGTGTTGATCATATGTTGAAACTCACGTGAACTCCTCCTGCATGATGTATTTGTGGCCCTCCCGGGTTCTGATGGTTATGAGAGGTAACTCGGCTCCATCTGAAGGGGAAATGCCAAAGTCCTCCTCCAGATCATCCTGGAACTCCTGCCGGTCGGCCACTGAAAAGCTCAGGCCTCGAGACTGGAACTGTGTTGCTACTTTCAATATCCTAAAATGAAGTGGGGGTTTGATGGATAAATTAAGTTCTTAATGAGAAAGTGCTTAATATTATACAGAAACATCTATCTTCATCTGAACACACTAAAAGATCAGTTTAACTTGATAATCAACAGATTCACTGACCTATTCCTCCAGTAGTTGGAGCCCTTTGGGTTGCGCAAATAGTCCACATTATAGTAGGCTGTCACCAGGTCCCTGTTCTTCAGATTATCTTTGTTCTCACTAGTCAGATGAGGACACATTCCATATCTAAACAAAAGCAGACAAAGATTAATAGATTT
The DNA here is from genome assembly GCF_900964775.1 of Scleropages formosus. Classification (NCBI taxonomy): domain Eukaryota; kingdom Metazoa; phylum Chordata; class Actinopteri; order Osteoglossiformes; family Osteoglossidae; genus Scleropages; species Scleropages formosus. Next base: position 17,000,315 of record NC_041823.1, on the reverse strand, counting down.
TTATAATCCCCATAAATGTAAGTACAATTTGCATACTACATTGAAAGGCTTCTATTGGCTAACATACAGCACTTCAGGTAAAGACTCCTACTGAACTACACAGTTACTAACAAGACTGTGAAACCATAAGCACCACATAACACTCACATGTTGTCCCTGATGAACCTACGGAGTGAGGAGACTGAGATCGGATCGCTGAACTTCAACACATTTTCTTCAAACTTGCTGTTGAGTCTAGGAGGCCGGAAGAGCAGTACGCTCCTATTTGGAGTTTTAGATTGGATAGTGAAAAGGTGGGTTAACAGAACTGTGAGAAAACTCTTATTGTGTCCATATTTTTCCCTGTCACCATATTTTCCCAATATCTCTTCTGGCAGTCAGTTGTATTTCTTTAACATTAAATATTCCCATCCCTGATTCTTCCAGTGAATCCTTTAGTTTCCCTGATCCTTCACAGGATGATCTACCTTTATCCCTCTATGTCTCTACTTACTCTGCCTCCACCCCATGCTTAAGGCCTAGTTCCAGCCCTGTGGTGTGGGCGAAGCGATAGCTGTCCCTCATAGCACTGGCTGCTTTCTTGAACTCAGCCAGCAGCACACTGTCACTCCTAGAAAAGAACCCTGATGCACACAGAGAAAGCAGTCAAATGGGCATGCAGACAAAAACAGAAAATGATGACTAAACAGACATGAAAAGCAACAGACAATTTAAAAAACTGAATATTTGATGATGATGTGCTATGCAGTGAACGCCTATCGATTGCTTCGAAAAGATATGTAGAAGAACATACTGCCAGTGGACCCTGAAAGAATCACCAGACTTATAAAGTCAAACTTACCAACAACACTAGCATCAAAATTGTTAATGAATGTGTCCAAGCCTTCCTGACTGTGGAGAGGTGTTGAGTTGGGCCCAGCCTGCTTCTTCATGTAACTGACAATGCCCTCTGTACACCAATAAGCAGTCCAATCACAAACACCACCATCATAAGCTTACAGCTGAGAAAAAACAAATACTGACAATGTGACGAAAATAAATTCAGGACATAATGTAACTTAACCCACACAAAGCCTAAAAATTAAACTGCCTGATATTTTGTTTCTGCACAATAATATATATGCTTTACATCACAAACATGCAATGAAAACTTGTTCCATATTCACATCTGGAAAAACATGAACTGGTTGAGAAGTTCCTGTAGGGACAGTTTACCTGCACTACGAGGACCGTCATAAGCAGAAGCCTCTTGTCCGTTTCTGAAGATTTTAAGAGTTGGATAGCCATTGACTCCAAAACGTCCACAAGTCTGCGAGTTCACTGTGCAGTCAACCTGGGCAACAAGAGCATAAATGTCCACAACAGCCGGAGCACAGGTGAGGGAATGCTAGTGATCATAAACAGTAACATACTATAGCAGAGACTAAAAAAAACCACAGATAAAAACCAAGCAGGAGTAGAGTCACATTCTGGCAAGATGACAGTGGAGCAATAATTAATTTAGCTGATGAGATGAGACGACATCCTCAAAGTTTCAAGCGAAACCTTCTGAATGCAAGAAAATGTATTTCCCCAAAGTTCTCAGTGCTCTTTAGTTAGCGGCATGAGCGGCCTAACCTGCTGGACATACCATCTAACAGCTACGGTAAAACTGGTATGTTGGCTGTGAAAGGAAGCCAAAAGTTTGTACAGATTGGTCAGTAAAGAATAACTAGGCAAGCACTCATTTTCAACTGTACGTTGTGAACATAAGTGCAAAATTTAACCCTGGTTGCATTTCCAAAATTGGCTCTGTAAAAGTGACAACCCCGACAATAGTCCTCACTGATTTAAATGCCAGTACGTACAAGTGACTAATATTGTTTACAGGGTGGAATTACAGAAGGCTGCATGATCGATGACACCTGTCAATGTACAGTAATCCTTATTAGCTCTCAATTTCTTGCCATGGATTTGGTAACAATCATTCCTCATATTCCTACCCACACACACGTGCACACAGCTGAAGCCGCTTGTCCCAAGCAGCGTTGCGGCAAGCCGGAGCCTAACCCGGCAACACAAGGCGTAAGGCTGGAGGGGGAGGGGGGACACCCAGGACAGGACGCCAGTCCATCACAAGGCACCCCAAGCGGGACTCAAAACCCCAGACCTGCCAGAGAGCAGGACCCAGTCAAACCTGTTATGCCACAGCACCCCCCTATTCCTACTGTTTAAAAAAAAAAAAAAAAACATCATTCTTCAATTTCAGATTAGCTCACAGCAGCACTTCTAGTGGATGTGTTAAAAGCAGAGTGGTGAATAAGTATGAAAGTGGAGAACTGATGGTGAATCCAGGTGAAAAAGCCACGAATAGAGGTGAGGAGGGGGTGCGGTGGTGCAGTGGGTTGGACCAGGTCCTGGGGTTCGAGTCCCGCTTGGGGTGCCTTGCGACGGACTGGCGTCCTGTCCTGGGTGTGTCCCCTCCCCCCTCCAGCCTTACGCCCTGTGTTGCCAGGTTAGGCTCTGGCTCCCTGGGACAAGCAGTTCAGAAAATGTGTGTGTGTGTGTGTGTGGAGGTGAGGGAGGTGGTTGTGAGCGCCTCATGTTCACCTTGGCCAGGGGCACGGTCCCCTTCAGCTGAGTGGCCGCAGACTCGTACTCCGGGGCCAGTTTCTGACAGTGACCGCACCTGAAAAGGGCCACAACACACACAAATATACCAGTCAAGGTCTGAGCATGTGATGTAAGAAAATCACACACAGGCAAGAAGGAGGGGGGAAAAAAAGAAGATACATTAATGAATAAACACCAGGGGACCAAAAATAATAAGTTACCTGGAGTGTTACCTATGTGACATGATTTGGAGGAAAGTACTTACAACATAAGCATACAAGGACAAGTCTTAGAGCCTCGCATACATATTTAGTCGCGAGGTTGTGTCCTGTACGGACATTACTCGGTGAGAGCTGAAGTTACTGTCACGGGTCCAACATCAGCTACTACTACTGCAGTCTACTGTATCACAAATTATGCGCACACATTTCGATTTCCAACTGATCATTATTTGACTATATTTTTATCATTATTTTCACTAACTGTAGTGTAGCTGGAATCAGCAACATCTTCACCACCATGACATGTGTCCCAGCTATAATTCAAGCTGTCTTGCAGTGGTTTTTCAAGTATTTATCTTATGCGGGTCGATTATTCGAAAATGCAACCAAATCTTAGACTAGTGCTTTGACTGAAGCCGGGACTGAGCCTGAGGCATGATTGCGACATCGAGAGGAGCTACTTGACGCGGGCAGACCACTCTCTATATTTCGTGTCGCAAAGAAGCTTCATGCTCAGCATGATTTCGCCGCAACCGACGTCTTCCGAAACCATCCGTGGAGCGCGAGGCCCGGCCTTACCACGGGGCGAAGAATTCCACCAGCATGGTCTCGTGCTCGGCGACCGTGTAGTCGAAGTCGGAGTCGCTGAGCTCGAGCACATCGCTGCCCGCCGCAAGCACAGCGATTCCCAGCAGCGCGAGCAGCGGCAGCGTGACAGCGGGCAACAGGCGCGACATGCTGGCGAAGCTTTGCTCAAACGACAAAAAAAATGACTTGAATGAAAGACAGTGTAAAGGACCGGCTTTTGGCGTTCTCGCAAGGCCTTGTTTTAAGGAAATATAATATTTTCTCATATGAGATGAAAGACGTCTCCTAGCGGCGCAGGTAGCGAATGGAGGACAGGCGTGGGAGGGGCTAGTGGCGGGACTGAGCAAACCGCCTGGCGCTGAGCCGCTCATTGGACAGCGGCACCACCATGGGGGCGTGGCAGCGCGCTGCGCGGGGGGCATCGGAGTTGTTAGGGGTAGCGATAACATTCTATTCACAAAACATTTGCGTCGGCCCTCTGCTGTATTTGGTGTATTTTATTTCCAGTGCAAATCAGCACTGTTTTCCTTCCTAGTAAAATAGTTGAGGCTCATCAACTCATTAGGTTTATCAGCTTGGAACACTTCCCAGAAAATTGTCGTTTAATTGTAAGATACTGTAACATGGACCACGGTGCAGGGCACTCTATAAGCGAAAAAAACTGCAAGTATTTTAGGATTAAAACCTTGCATAGAATCACTTGGGAAAATCGTCAGATAAATTAATTAGTAATGACTAATTGGAAAAAAGAACTGGTAGTCCAATAAGGCCAGAAGATGCAAGGAAAAATTGACTCATCTGCATGATTTTATGTATTGAGCTGCTGTCAGATGATTGGCTGATTGGATAATCCCATGAATGAGTATTTGTACAGGTGTGAGGCCATTTAAGTACTTACGATGCTGTTCTTTGTATATTAACATGGTTTCCCCCTATTGTTCATATGTTGATGCAAACTCAGTGTAGCAACATTTTCCCCCAATTCTTGCCTATTTATCAAGTTCTAATTCTGTCAATCAAAATGCAAATCTGGCACTCGGAAAACATTGCATGGAACAGAAATGATCAAAACAGCTCAATGTTCACCTATTGGAATGTGACTAAAAACTGTTTTTTTACAGTAAAAAGTATCATTTTATTCACATTTGTGTTAAATTATTGCAGGATATATTCTGACAGTTCATTACATTCACAAGAAAACATGCCAGTGCAAAGTAAAATAAAACATACTGTACAGCCAGGAATATAAATCCAATTAACACTATTTACATTATGTACAGCTGACAATATAAAGTACAGATATTTAAAAATGTTGGCTGGTGTACTCAAGACTATTTGATGTTTAAGACAAGTGTGTCTTCAAATAGTTCAAGGTCTTCTGAACTCTGCTTGGTTGTGATTGTGCAGATGTTATTGCATGCCTGTCCTGACCCAAGTACTACTGGCTGTGTTCATTACGTTTCTGCTGGTGGTGTTTTCCTTTTCTCGGTACTGCAGTTAAAGTTTTGTTCGGAAAACGTGTCGTAATAATTTCTATGTTCCACATACAAACTTCCAGGATCGCAGTTATTGGAATAAATACACAATGTCCTCTGCAGCTGCAGAGCAATTTTTGCTTTTGGTTCATTGCCTTGTCACTCTTTGTGCACCTCCTTGTCATACAACATCTCTCTCATCACTATGTGCACAGCACTTCTTGGCATTTTGACAGGTTTTAGGTCAGTCCAGTTCTTCATCAGTGGCAGACTGCTGCTCAGTATTGCTGGCCTCATCTTCTGAACTGACTTGTCGTGCTGCGGTGTGGAACAATTGCATCAGATCCCGAAATCGACGAGACACCTGAAGCAGAGGAGAACGTGGCGAGTCATGTGGGTTTCACACACAATTTGGTTTTCTACCAGCCTTAACAGTACTGTAAAGTACTAATATTGTAAAGTAATCCAATATGGAACATCCATTAAACAACTCAGGAACCAACACATTACCATACAGAAAAAGATGTTCACAGACTAATCCCAAAGAACTCTCAATGCAGCAAGCTTTATTAGATCTGCCAATATTATATTTTTGTGATTGATATGAAATACAGTATCCTTAATTCATGAGTGATTTTTCTATATTTCAAACTCAGTTAACCCTACTCTATATGATTCACCTATCACTTAAAGAATTTAGCACATAGCACACAGTGTTGGATAATTTATCTCCTTAATACAGCTAGTGTGCTGAGCTGATCGGGTTGTCTTTAATATTCTTATGAACTGCTATTGGGCTCTCAGATAATGACATAAAAGGCTCTGAATACTACTAATAACTCAGGCAACTAAATACATTACAATGTGTTTATCAAAACGTTAACATTACAACGTCTGTGACGTTTACGCTTCAGTGGTTCTCTGGATTTATAATTTATTTTTATTATGACAACTAAAATATGAAAGAAATTTGACTCCGTTCACCTCACTGGCTGTTTTGTTTCCAAGCTGGGCAGAGACGGCCTGGAAGGTGTTCTGATTGGCTCCCTGCTGCTGACAGGCAGTTAAAATCACACGGTCTGCCTCTCTGTTGCACAGAAAAGGACAAAGAGTGATGGACAATAACAGAAGAAAAACAGACTGATTAAGCCAAGTAGCCAAGTAACTATGACATGGGCATTTCCAAAAACAAAAAATTAAAGGGGAAAAATGTGATCATGAAACACCCCTATGCTAACAGTCTCCAGGTGTAGATGCCAATTTATATCTCTGGCTTACCTTGTCCAGAGAATGACTTTCTCTCCACTAGGAGTAAGAGAGATGTTTTTTGCACAGACAGGAGGGTCTGGGCCAGTGCTTGGACGGGCCTGAAGGGATACTGCTGATGTCTCTCTCTCCCCAGAATGCAGGACTGAAGGGTCATCACATTCTCCTATAGCCTCTCTGTCACTTCTGCACTTTTTTGGTGCAGGACTGCCTTCTCCTTCATCCTCCTTCCACTCATCTTCCTCATCATCATCCTCTTCATTTCTTTCTTCAGAGTGGGGGACAGAGCCAATCTGTGGACAATCCCATGAGCGTACCCCTCCGTCTGCAGGGAAAAAAATCCTTAAGTCATAGATTTAAAAAAATGCAACTTAAAAGTTTCAAAGTGGCATACATAACATCAAATGAATGAAGAAAGCCTTTGATCTTTAAGAACACAAAAAAGTCTAGTTATGATGGTATACCAGGATGTGAACCATTTGCCTCAGTGCCTCCCTCTTCTTTCACTTCTCCTTCCACCTCTTTTACACCTTCCCTCTCTTCTTCTCTTTCTTCCCCTCTCTTTTCTATGTTAATTTCTGGTTGAGGACTGTTGGATCCAGGGTACAATGGGTCACGACTTTTCATAACCCGAGAGGAGTCAGAGACCTGAAAGAAAAGAGTAGGAGAAAAAAAACATTGCCTGTTCTTACAAGAACATACAGTAGAGGCAAATAAAAACATTTTGTCTAGGTTTAAGTGACCATGAAACAGATGTTAAATTTTGCATGGTAACATTACAGCAATTTCAATGTAACTTATAAAGCAGTTGTAATACTGAATTATTTAGGTTTTTTCTCAACTAAATAACTACTAAAGAAAACAACCTCTTGTATTTCATACAGTGATAAATTATATTGTAAATGCATTTAATTCAGATGGCACAAATTCTTTCAATACCCATGTTCATAGGTGTAATAATATTCCCAGTCAATGAATCACGTGCAGCTATTTTGTAGACATAACCCTTGCTTTAGATGGTTTTAGATAGCACCCTTGACATCACCTTGCTGGTGTGGCAGCGAGCACAACCCTTCCTTTTGTGTCTCCGGAGTTTCGACTCATGAGAAGCATCATGGCAGGGACAGGAGCAATCCTTCTCTGGCCAGTCACATTCCTGTAAAAAACAAAATACACCCAATTAAAAAGCATACTGTTTTAATTACATGTCTGTGTACTTTGAAAAACAGATGCACCGGATTTCTGCTTTTTAAGTTTCAAAATACAGTCTTCCCTTGCATTCGCTTGTATTACAAGAACTCGCCCTTACAGGGATATGTAATTTGTACTCTTAAATCTGCACAATAGGCAGTCATCTCACGCTTACAAGAAATGAAAATTCATCTGACAATATGAGCCTTGGTTGTATTGAGCAGAACACAAGCAGTTTATCTCTCATGTGCGGCATGACTTTTTGCTGCGCATCTTATCTTGTAGCAGTGGGCCACTCACAAGCATCTCTTGGAAATCTCAAGACTTTTTAATCACACTGTAAAACCATCGTCTATCAAAATAGTGAGCCATGAAGCAAAAAAGGCAAAGAAAAGCTTTGCCTACTGCTTTACAATAAAGATGTAGGGGTTACAACTCTAAAGCAATTACCATAAACATAATCATTTGAAAAATAAAACAGTAAAAGAAGAGAATAAAACAGTTTTTAGAAAATACAATAAAGGGAAAGGAGATGGAAAGAAAGAGCATACAAATATGTTATTTGTAAGATATTTTGAATTTATCAGGCTTAAAGGCTGAATTTAAGGATGTCCAAAGTAGCTTATTTCTGGACTTGCTGTCTCCTTTCATAAAAGCAGCATGGTAGTGCAACTGGAAACACTGGTCTCTCACACTGCCTGAGCTGCACATGTGCGTATAGGTTCGAATCTGGCTAAGCGGGGCCGAGTTTGTATGTTCTCTCTGTGCTTGCGATTGAAACACGTGCAGAAGAAAGCAATGTTAAACCACTTCCATATCCTCCTTTACCATGAAACCATGATTTAACGCAGTCTAATTCAGCTCAGTGGCACTTACCCTCCCATGCTTAAAAACGTAAGGGAGCAATTTTGCATATTTTTTCAAAAAACATCAGTGAACCTTTCGTGGCTCAGGAGCACATGAGTTAATTTTAGGAGAATTCCCCTTAAAAACAGATTTTCAGGAACAATTTAATCTCTGTGTAAGGAAAACTTGTATATCAACGAGAAATTACCATCTGAAACTTATCAAGTGCAAATATTCGAACCTTCTCATTGCCATGGGTTCCCAGCTCTTTTCTTCTCCTGCTTTTGGGTGTCACTGGTGGAATTTTGTGAACCTCTTCTTCTTCCTCTAAGTCAGGCAGTGTGACTTCTTCAAATCCTCCACTAGCTTCTCCTCCTGGACCCACAGTACCACTGTCTCCACCATCAGTCACAGCACCACCCTCCTCTGGCCAAACTGCTTCCTCAAACTGCCCTGGTCGAGCTGCGGGTGGGCGCAGCTCATCAAAAAATACCCAGAATTCTCCTTGCAGGTGTGTGTGACCTTTAAGGAGAGAAGTCATCTGAGCTTTCAGCTAGGGGAAAGAGAGAATAAAGCATTAAATTGCTAACTCAATGTTCAAGATGTGACTGTGATTTTGCACTCATAGATATACCTCCTCTATGCCAGCAGGACTAAGCTCTGGCCCTCCCTGCAGGGCACGGACAATCTTCTGGTAGTGAGTTGGGTTCTCTCCAAAACTAATCTCCAGCTGCCGAAGAAATCGACGACTGCGTTCAAAGGCTTGCTGCTCTGCAAACTGGAAACATAAGAAATAATGGAAAATAATTGTAACTGTTAAATGTGAATTGTTAAGATACAATTAAACAACTCAAAAGCTTGCAGATTTATTTAAGTTTACCATCTTTTTACTAGAGGCACCTTTCTAAGAGTATTTTGGTAAATTTTTAAGATGCTGTATGTACATTATTGTAGCACAGTGAAGTGAATACAGAAGTAGCAAAAGGCAAATGTGTCCTCTCAAACATACAGTACTGAAAAAGATAGACATGTTTAATCCAGTACAAAATTTCCCTATTTTTGACATTTGAGCACTGTATATTTTAAAGGTTCTTTTTTAAAATACAGTTAACCCTTAAAGAAAGTAGGGGTTAGGGGTGTTGACCCCCTGCGCAGCTGAAAATCCGCATATAACTTTTGACTCCCCAAAAACTTTACTATTAGCCTACTGTTGACCGGAAGCCTTACCGATAACATAAACAGTTGATTAACACATATTTTGTATATGTATTATATACTATATTCTAACAATAAAGCAAGCTACAGAAAATAAAATGTTAAGAAAATAAGGAAGAGAAAATACATTTACAGTACTGCATGTATCGATACTGTAAGTTTATGTCTGTTTACAAGATGAATTGGAGGAATGGACCAGAAGTGCCTAAGTGTTAAATCAGCAAGTACCAGTCCACATTCCAGGGCTTGCTCAGGCAGAAGAAATGCAGCAAAGTCCCGCAGTAAGTCAGGCCAGTCTTTGAGCAAAGGCTTCAGCTGACTAAAGAGCTCCACAGCACTGCGGCTCTCACCACCCTGGTCAAATTCATACAACAATCCCAGGAACTCCTCCACCTTCCCAGGTATGTCTTTTAAGGCCTCACGCACCTGAGATGGGAGACAATGCAGAGAAATGGTGCCCATCAGAGTTGCTTACAAATGGAGAATAGGTCTGGGGTATCATGAAAAATTCACTTACATTTATATTTAACAGACACTTTTCTCCAAAGCAACTTCCAATGAACTCTATGTAGTGTTGTCAGCCCACACACCTTATTCAGCAAGGTGATTTACACTGCTAGATACACTACTTACAATGGGTCACTCATCCATACATCAGTGGAACACACTCTGTCTGTCACTCACACACTAAGGGGGCTATGAGATAGATAGCAGCACTATTCGCTGTGCCACCTGTATTTATTTGGCAGCTGGTATCATATTATCAACTGGCTTAACACACCATTAATGATATTGTGCATCATAATTAAAGAATAATGCAACTAAAAGGAGGAATAGTGGCTTTTTGCAGCCCAAAGAGCTCTCCTGGATGACTACAAAGGAATCAGTTTCCATCAGGAAAAGAAGAGCTTTCCTCACCCTGTTGAGGTAGGCCTGGGCAAAAGCGATGTCTTTACTCTCCCTCTGAGGATCATTGTCCAGGATGTGGTCATCATACAGTAGCAACAGTTTGGATGTATCCTTGCTGTCCCGCTCCTGGCGACGACTACGCTTCAGGCTGCGTGGAGGGGGACGCCCACGCCCTGTAAACATGAGAAAAAAGAAAAAAGATCTGAAGTTGTTAAAAAGAAGGGACCATTTTTAGCTGCTTAAAGGTGAATGGACTTGTATGAGGATTGTGTCCTCTTTAAGACATCTTCAATCTTCAGTCCATATTTCAAAGCCAAACATGGAACATAGAAAAGCAAAGATACGTCTTCAAAGAACAAACCATGAGAAACAACTTTAACTGAGACAAACATAATTAAATCCCGTCTCAGAGATTCATCTGGTGACCCATCACTTACCTCGGCCTCGACCAACCCCTTTTCCATTGGCCTGAGGTGGGTCTGCCTCTTGGGGTACACTATCACCAGGTAGTTTGCCAGCTCCACTTTCACCAGATTCCATTTCCTCCCCCTTGGGCGCCCCTTCTTCTTCCTCCTCAGAGTTCTCCTCCTGGGAATTCTGGGAAACTGGGGATGTAGGAGATGTTGGAGAATTGGGAGAGTTTGGGGAGTTATCCTCTTCTGAATCACCTTCTCCACATAACCTTTGTTCTGATGCCAGCCAAGTTAATTTCTCCATTGTCTCCTACAAAAGGCCGGGAACAAGGGTTACTGAAAGTTGTCTGTAGTTTCCACATGCTGAACATCATGAAAGGCACTCCATTTTTTACTTTGTAGTCCTTGTGCACTGTGTATTGTATAATGTGTATCGCACATTATTTGTACATGTCCTAGATGTATATTGTGTATATTATATTATGTGAATACTGAATATACTGTACAGGTGTTTATTGTGTAAGTTGTGTATATTTGTGGTCTGTATACTTGCAACCTATGCTGCACAGCTGCGGAGAATCCATCAAAGATTTTCACCACCTGTACACTTGTGGTTATGGTGAAGTGATTTGATTTAAAAGTATGAATACAACCTTATAAAGACATTTATATGGCATATATGATATTAGCAATTATTATACTGTTAAAAGTTATCTGTGGTAAGACTGCAGAAATGCTGTGCAAGTTTTAAAAAAAAAATCATGCTGAAACACACAAACTAACCACTGGCTTTTGTTCTACCACCATATAACGTAAGAGACATTAACTGATCACTAATTGCCATTCTTGATAATTCATGCATGTTTCACAGCAAAAAAAATTCTGTTGTCAGGTGGAGTAACAGCTACATTTTAAGCCTCATACTATGATAAAATAAATTGTAACATGTGAAATAAAGTTTAATCAGAGTACCAAAAACACTTCTTTTTCTTCATGAACAACTCTTTTGCAGCACAAAAAGGAAAAAAATTAAGTAAAATACAAACATACCTGCAGCTCTGGAACGGACAACACAGACTCCTCAGATGCTGTTGACATCACTTCCTCTTCATCTTCATCCTGGGTAAGGTCATCAAAGTCCTCTTCCTCCTCCTCCTCCCCACCCTGCCTTTCTCGTTCACCATCTCCATCCTTCTCTCCACCGTCTTGCTGTTTTCCATCTCCTTCCCTTTTTCCACCTCGCTCTCCATCTCCATTTTTCTTTCCTCCTCCTCCTCCTCCCCCCTTTCCATCTTCTCCTCTCTCCCCACTAGAACCTCCACCAGTGTTTCCTTCTTGCCTCTCCCCTGCATTATTGTCCTGCTCGCCTTCTCCCTCCCTACTACCTTGCGTGCTGCCACTCCCTCCTCCTCCTCCTCCTCCTCCTTCCCTAGAATTCTCCTGGCCATTTGCAGAGGCAAGTGTGAGCATTCCTGTCAAACCCCGTTGTCCTGTTTGCCATGTCACTTCAGGCCAAGGCAGATTCACACAGCTTATCCCAATCTCAGTCTTCACATCACCATTCTCCAAGCCATTTTTCTCCTCTTCAACATCCTTCTCCCTCTCACTTGTTTGTCCTGCCTTTACATCTTCATCTCCCTTTTGTCCTGTCTCTTCTGGACAGGGTGTTGATGTTGCTAAATGACACCACTCTTCTTCAACCCCCTTGTTCTCTTCTACATCCATTAATCTCTCAAGAGCATCTGCGTGGCTGTCTAGACTAGATCTTGGGCTGCTAGAAGATTCTGACAGTGCTAACAAGGGCCCTGAAGTTTCTCCAGCCTCCTCTTCACCCCATTCATCTCTTCCATGATCTTCTTCCTTCTCTTTCCATTGTTCACTTCTCTCCAGTGAATACTGCAACCCTTCTGTGCTTCGCTGCCTAACTGAGCCAAACACAGATTTTATATTTAAGGCAGGCTGTGCCATGTCATTACAGATTGACATATTCAGGGAATTCACGGTCTCAGATTCCTCTGGAGCTGTTTTGGATAATACAACAGAGTTGTACGGCTGAGGTATCACTGCCTCAGTAGAGGGGGCATAATGGCCGTGATGCCTAAGTTGGGCACTTTGTATTGTTAGAGGACAGGTTCTTATAGGATTTAGCTGGTCACTGCAAGGGTCAGTCCCATTTTTTACCTTCTCAGGTACGTTGGCTCTTACAGTTTCACAAGGTTTTGCTATGGAAGCTGAATGAATTCTTGTGGTTGAGACTGTCTCACGCTCTGACGATACAACAACAGGAAGAGGTGGGCTGTGTGAGAGGAAAGAATGGTTATTGAGAGGCTTCAGAGGGCTGTTCTGAGGAGATCCCGAGCTTGGAGGAGCTGGAAGCAATGGTCTAGCAAGTTTGCGGAGCTGAGCAAGTGGACTGTTTGGGTAACTCACAGGGTCTTGCTGCGGAAAACTGGATTCAGCACACTCCTGCTGTCCTTCACTAGCACAAGCAGGAGAGACAACATTTGAGCCCATTGGGGTACCGATGTTAATGATTACTGTGGGTTGGACCATGCTGCAGGCCCCATCAGCTTCTTTCACAGCTTCCTGCACTGCTGCTGTTTCTCCTTTCCCCCCAACACTAAAATTCAGCATGTTGACAGTTGCTCCTGAGGAGACTGTGAAGAGCTGGAGGGGCTGAGGGGGAATATTTGGGGATGCAGGCTGGATGGACAGTAATTTTTGCGTAGACGACTGTTGTTTCACTTTATCTGTGTATATTGGTGTTGTCTGTACCATGCTTTTTACAGCTCCTTGACTGAGGAAAGCCATGCTCTTGGCTGCAGTAGTGGAAACATGGAATAGGGCCACGGGAGGGGGAGCAGGTACATCCTGTAATACAGTACATACAGTCTTTGGTCCAAAACATTGAGTTGATTGGCTTATATTTATAGATAATGCAGTGTTTGCTGGCACAGCTCCATGGGCAGGAGTAAGTAGAGCCTGAGCCAGTGGAACAGCCCCTTGAATAGGAGTAGCTGGAGCTTTGGCCAGTAATATCACTCCAGGGCTGGGAGTAATTCCAGAGGTTTTTGTGAAGTAGGCAGCAGCATTTGTGGGTCTTGTAGAGGCCTTAGCCAAAGAGGGAAGGGAGGAGGGACTAATTTCATGTATGCTCCGTGGCTTTGCCACAGGCTGTGAGTTCACTGACTTGAAACCCGATGGATGTAACCTCAACATGAGGTCATGTGGGAGGGAGACTGGGTATTGTGTACTGGGGGGGAAGATGTAGGGGCCAGATGAAGCCCCTTCTGATGAAACCGGTCCTTCATGTTTGTTAGTCTTCAACACATATTCATGGATAAATGGCAAACTTTTCTGCATAAAAAGGAAAAAGATAATATTCAGCAGTGTGCATCATTATTACTGTTGCCACTATTACTCTACCTATTACTTCTTTTTCTCTGCTTTTACATCTATTGCTTTAGTACCCGAAGCCAAATGGGAAGAAGGGTCTCCTCTCTCTCCACTGGGGGTCGCTCTTCTCCTGGTATCACCCGACAACAGGCCAGTGGCATACGTGGAACTACCTTATGGTGCATATAGAACTGGCAAATAAACAACAGCAGTATGAATTACAAAAATCAAAGGTACAAAATAGCAAGAAACTACACCTGGAAACCTTAATCACAGTCCCTGAACAACCTGAGGTGATGGGAGTTAGAGAGACCGACCTTGATCACATTGTCAGGAGCACGGCGAAGACACAGGTTATGTACACGCCCGCGAACCTGTTCCTGATTTTTAGTGCGGATCAAGTAACGACACATCAGCTGGTAAGGCAACTCTGTCTCGTTGAAGTGCTTTAAGCCCAATACAATGAGACTGGTGAGGAGAGAGGGAAGGAGACTCATTAGCTTGTTATCTATAGTAATGTACTCCTTGTACTGATATATCTGTCAGTCTGAGAATTAATAGTGCTTTTGTGTTTGTGTGTAATCTGATGTGACGGCATGAGTGAAGGAACTGACTGGTGCCACTACAAATACGTATGAGCAAGTGTGAAACAACATACTTGTTTCAATGAATGCATTCTTGTACTATTATTTAGCAGTTATATGTTTAATTAGCAACCACGTGAGTGTACCATTCCTCCCCCTGGGTGTAGACATTCTTGGATCGTGGAGGGTGCAAAGCAGGGTCTAGGCTGCAGTGGGGCAGCAATTCTGGGTACATGAAAACTGACCGAGTGGCCATCAACCAAGCCATTTGTTGGGGCAGTAAGGGGTAAGAGCGAACTGTAAGGAGAAGACAAAATACTGTAAGTGGTACTGACAGTGAGCATTTCTGTCTTGTACACAGTACAAGGCTATCTATAACAAAAGAGAAGCAGTCACTGCTTCGCTCTGACACAAGCACTCAAAGTTCTTTCCATCTTTTGCTCACCACAATTGGCTCGGACAGGTTTGGCTGGAACAACAGAGACAGGAGAAAGCCTCAGCTCTTCCAGGAGAGAAAGCGCACCCTGCAGGTTGCAGGCTCGGAAGATGCTGACAAAACCTGGCTGCAAAGAGCACCTGGCCTGCTCACTATGCTCTGCAAATAACTTCAGCTCCTCCTGGGCACAAAGAGGGGAGTGAATGGGACAGGAGTTCAAATGCAGGCACAGAAAAGGTAATTCATTGCCCAGAGGTATTCTAAAGAATGCGATATGAGCAAGATTAAAGACAAAAAAACATCAGCATCAAATAAGGGAGAAAATATTATAAGAAGCAGATAGAGGGTTTAAACAGTAGCCATGAGAAGAAAACAAGAGTTTACATAAAATTTGCATATTTTCAAAGTCAATTTTGAAAAAAGGTCACCTGGAACAACGTGTAACTGGTTATAAAAATGCTATCCCCAGGCTTTAAAATACAGCCTGTTATTATAGTTAAACTGCTGATACATAACTGCAACACGGGTCTCTGCCGTACTGCCTAATTTATGGTATCAGAGAGAAAGGTCTCACCAGGAAGTGTATTGTTGTATTGGCCTCACTCTCCAGTGCCTTCACCGGGCTGCTCAGCATGTGCACCTGTGTGAGCAGCTGGACATGCTGCAGTCAGAGGAGGCAACAAGCCACTTTAGCCAGCAGGTGGTGCGCCAAAAAACATCAGTGTCTAAAATCACTCTGCATTCTGTGATGTACAGTGGCAGTATACATACTTTTTTTAATCATGGCATCAATACGTGGTGCATGTCTTGAAACACCCACAGTTTGTGACTCCTTCTACCAGAAAGTAAACCCACAATCCAATCTAAGTGTTAGTCTTACAATAAACCCTCTATTTACAGTACAAAAAAAATGTAAATTAAGCTTCACAGTAAACAGACGTGCATTTCTATGCAGTACAAAAGCTAGGAGACATAGTCTTGAGCCAATGTGTCAGATTCCACCTAAAGGACATACTGTACCTGTTGCATTTGTTGCTGGAGTTGCAGTTTCTGTGTGAGACTGAGGATGAGGGGACAGGGTGATGGTACCAACAGCACCTGAGGGCCTGGAGGACTCTGAGAGGCTTTGGCTTGGTTCTCCAGAAGGGCACGCCGCTGCTGAAGAGCCTCTAGCTGTTCCCTCGCTGCACGATGTCGCTCTGTCAGCATGATGGCCAGCGGTGCCTCGAACCTGCAGCCAAGAGCAGAGTCAGTATCCACAGTGAAGAAATTTAAAAACTATTCTGTTGGAACTAAAGGGGTGCACAAAGTAATGAGAACCCCAAATTAAAAATTATTCCATGTGTGTTGAATGATGTCGAAATTCTGAAAAGGAAAAACACCATCAGAATAGTAGAACAGTGGTGACAAATCTCACTGATACAAACATTTAGCACTCTGGTAACTAAAGCTGCAAAATAGCCTCAAACATTACCATAGAACTGAATGAATTGAACTGACATTTGAAAAATGTTTTTACTACACATGGAAAAGATTTTGTTCTAAGAAAACCAAGAATTCCTTGTATCTTTAGTTGAAGTAGTTGACCGAAACTGTTGCAATGGAACAAATACAAATCATAACACCAAAGGTGTATAATATAGACTTTTTTATGTAAACAAGTTATGCAACATATCAGGTCAATCACACACCCCAGCATGGTTATTATTAACCTCATGTATAAAACCAGGAGTGCCCTCAGCAATAATTTTATTTTAGTCATTCAGCTGAACTGCCATCAGATTTTATGTTGTGGCCTTTCATACAAATTATGGCATGAAGGGAAAACGCATGCTTATGTAGCTAAGGGCAGCACAAGACATTTCTGGCTAATCTTTATACCCGATTTAGCAGAAATAAATAACCCAGGTAATTCCCTGCACTTAGATATGTAGACTTTTGCTAGTTTCCACACAGCTAACAAGTAATACCTCTTTTCCAAACTTAGTGGAGGTTGTAGAACACTTTGCCTTAAGAATAACTGATGTATTTTATCTGTAAGATTTCTAGTCAAAGTGAGCTCAATGACTACCTGAGTTAATGCTAAATGTGAGTACAAAGTACACAAAATCAAGGCTAACAGGAAAAAACTAAATACACATGCATCCATATGTATAAGTGCAGGTGGGGGCACTCACTCACTCACGCACGTAAACACAATTTCTTTAGCAGCCGCTGCCCTCACATAGACCCTTAATGACAGGGGCAGCAAAACCTAATGAGGCAAATTCAGAGGGCTGCGTCAAAGCCGCAAGCTGGCTCGTCTGTGTTCCTCAGAACACAGGACACCAGGGCCACCTTCATTGAATTGTTCCCCCCTCCAAACACAAGAATAGAAAGCAGATCCATTTGGTAGGGAGTGTATAGTGATGGTCAAAGAAAACTATCAGTTATAGCTGGGCTGCATATGATAATGCAAGCACACCCTACTTCAGAGCAGCTTTGATGTGATTCATACAAACTAAATAAATGAACTGCATTTGTCATTATTTGCTTTCAAATAGTCAGGCCTCAGCTCATATTGCAGAATGTAAATCACAACTGTTTATCATAGGTGGGTAGCCTATTGTTTTCTTTGAAGGACTGAAAAGCATCCCCACCTTTAACACAAACTTCTGATCCTTAACAGTGTTCCCTGCGCTATGTCAACATCCAAACAATGGAAGAATGGTCGAGTAGAATACAGTTCATTGTTGCATATCAGAAATTGCTCACATTCATCTAGGTGTAACACATCATTAAAACTGTTACTAAAAAAAGATGCAGGGATATCACTGTGTGACTGTAACACTGGAGGTTATATTCCTAATGTAAATAGGAATCCTACAAAGCAGCTCTGGCATTTTCGACCTTCCAACAGACAGGGAGGATGGAAGCACCTGTTGAGTGGAACACTATTTTTCACTCTTCAGCTACATGTGGTGACGACAGACACCATGCACCACTCGGCATGCCAACAATGCGAGCTACACAGAAGAAGGATGCATGTGAAGACTTCTCCACATGCTGTGAGCTCCACTATGAGCATGGCTGAGCAGTACTGTAGCTTCAGCTGCCAGTGAGACTTGTCTCCTGCCTCTGGAACGAAGATTAGCACTGACAGTGAGCATTTCTCTGCCTCCCTACCCAAACAGACACAGCACCCCTCTGCTGCTCTGTCCCAAAGGGAGGTCTGATTGAGCATGTTTTGCATGCCTGCAGTCACATCTTTGTTCTGATAGTAGCCTTTTATAACATGGGACTGTCATCATCACTAACAAAAATCAATATGACCATCTTATGAAAATATTATGCCTTTCACTTGTGTGCTTCTTCAAACTCTACCTCAGCTTGCAGGGACTCACACAGGCTGAGGGACATCTGGACACCGGTCACTACATGTATACGTGCGCACAAGCACATTCTCGGAACAGATAGTGGTAACTTTGTCAACAAGTGAAAAATCAGGGGCAGAAAGGAAATGCTAAACTGGCAGTGAAAAATGGAGGAGTCACTCATTAAACCAACTGTCAGACAGAACATGGGACAGACCTGCAGAGTTACACCTGCAAATGTGAGCAGCCTTCAAATCACAGAGGAAGAGCACGGTACACACCGGTGCAAGCCAGTGGGAAAGTTACAGGAAGATCTGTCTGTAATGTTAGAGACCATGATGACAAAATGTGGAAGATAAATTCCACAATTCTTCAGTTCCACGATAATAATGATATGATACGGAGAACACATGACATGGCAGAAAAGGCAGCAACAAGAGAACGGATGGGGATGGGATGTGGTACCGGATGGCTTGTGGGACATTAAATTTGGGAGCTCCTGGTGGTGGAAACTCTTCCTCTTTCTCCTCTTCTTCCTCATGGCCTTCATCATCCCGGTCTTGCACCCCCAATTCATCCTGGAACTGTTGAAAGGAGAAGGAAAACACCAGGACCAGGAGACAGTCAGGTATACAGAAAATACAGCAGCGAAATATGAGAGAGGCAATGCGATCCAAGATGAATCTAAGACAAAAAGTTACAGTCCTTACCGTCTCAAACAGTTCCTCCATCAGCTCATTCACCTCCTTTTCTGTGGGACAAAGCATTGGTGGGAGTCATTTTACAGCATCTCAGTGTAAAGGCCATTCTCCTATTCTGAAACATCTGTCACCCGAATAATATTTTCTGGAGGAACACAGAGAAGAGACACTACAGATTCCCCAAGACCTTTATTCAGTGGAATTCTAAACAAAGTTACTAACTCACTAGTGATCCGAACTGCCCGATCGTTACGGTAATCCTCCAGGTCGGGCTCATCAATGTCTTCCAGGAAGTTATACTCTGGGTCATCGTCATCATCTCCTTCTTCTAAGAAAGACAGTGACACAGATGTTTGCACTATATGCAAGCAGCAACACCCACAGAAATAAAATCAACATCTCCACAAAACATGTTGAACGTGCAGCCAAACTGTGGCTAGAAGGAGAGAATTTCATGTTAGACAGAACGGGACCCATAGCCTGACAAGGCATAAATGCAGAAAGCTGACTGGCAGAACACACTGATAGGGCATTAGCTGTTAATTGGGTCTGAGAGCAAGCACTGAGTACAGCGTGTTCCGACAGAATGAATGTTAAGAGTGACTGAGCAGCAACGGGGGAGAGCTGTGAGAGATGAACCAGCTGTACAGGCAGGCCTGATGGGAGTGACTAACAAGCAGGGAAAAGGTCAGGCTATGAATAAGACAGACAGCAGAGCAAATAAAGAGTGTCATTAAAAGGGGCGATGCGCACGTCATTCACACGCCACAAACACGCACTTGTCAGGCTGTTTGGCATTTACACGGCCACTCTGGAGCCTCCTTCTCTGAAAGCGAGCTGCTCTCTGACAAGAAAACAGGGGAATTCTGGTCCCATTGGTCAACAACAATGAACCCTGAAACCTTTGGGCGTGAGCCACACAGCGGTTGTCTGATGCCACACACAGGTCCCTGTGCTAAACATAGCTCCACCTCTCTACCCAGCTGTTTTCATCCATATAGCACATGGATCTCTATCTACTGTATCTCGCTCTTACTCTGTACATGCATGTTCATAGAAAAGACAGCAGGTCAAATTAATTAGTTAATTACAATTCAGAAGGTCAAATTAATTACAATCACCCTTAAAAGAGCACCATACACACCTTCATTTTCCAAGTCAGAACTCATGAGGCCTTGAAGCCACTGGGTCCACTCTCTGTCTTCCGGTGCTGAGCCGCAATCGTACATGTCGGGCGTGATGTCAGGGGCACGCAGCTCTGCTTCCAGCTTGCCCAGAGGTACGTCTCGGAGGGGTCGCTTGGAACGAGTCCGACAGGCCACAAGGCTATCCTCCCCACTGCCACTGTTGCTCAGGTTCTAGGAAAGGGATTGGAGGGCTGTCTCTAAGAGCAAATGTGTACATAACCGAGATAGAAATAACTGTTGGAATGACACACATCAAGAAATTCAACTGCGGTTTAATTTCTGCAATTAGTCAGGGAGTAATAATTGAATAAGTCCTTCTTTATTCCCCATCATGGAAGCAAATCATAGATATAATTCAAACTAAATATCAAACATGATGGAATAACAAGACTTCAATGACTTTTCTAGCGTATGCACGAAAAATGTAGAGAGCAAAGAAAATTCAAATTCATCACTCCACCTAATTACCTAATTGTCAAGTATAGAAACTTTCCAATTTGAACAGAGAAACTTGACATTTAGTTTTCAAAGACATGCCCAACATATGTACGTGAGGCAACAATTAAAGGTAAATTCAAAAACAAAATGTTTCTGAAACAAAAACACAATCCCCCCTTTCATAATTTAATTTTCTAGGTCTAATGGACTTTTTCCTCCCTGTGTAAATGTAAAACAGAAACAAAGCAGCTTGAATTTTCACCTTCAAGCACAAACTGTGAAATTGGGCTTTGGAAGGAGAACTGTCCTCACACAGAAGACAACAAATGCAAGTTCATTTAGCAAAATAAATGTAATGGTAACATCAGACAACTATAAAAACTTAACCTAAACAAATGCATGATGTCAATGCAAATACATTCTACAAAGCTCGACACATTCAACTAAATGAAAGCAGTAAACACAAAGAAATGTGGTACTAACCACAAGGAGTGAGGTACCACAGCCAAACAGAGTTCTGTGAACTGAAGTATCTTTAAGTAATCGGAGATGGTTTTTTTTTTTTTTTTAAAAGCAAACTGGTGGGATCATAAAATGAAACATAAAATATGTATAACAACAACTAAGATCATAAAGTGAAGTGATATATACATAACCAAGGTACATTTGTGATGTTGCTATGGAAAATATGTAATTTGCAAAAGAACTGAACATTTAATGTAACTATTGTTACAAATAATAATTATGGGAAATGGATTGTTTCAAGGCAGAGTTCAGAGGATAAAAGAAAATGCAAACGATGAACTTGGCTCACTGGGGATAGAAGGTTGGAAATATCAATTGTCACTGTGAGAGAGTCAGGTGCTTTACAGCACCTCAGAATTTCCTGGGAAACTATCTTAATGATTATGTATATGTGACAAGGTTAATACTGTTCATTTGAGATTTTGACACCTCCACCTTGTGCACTGCCTCCACCCACCTTACCCTAACACAGGTCAGTAACAGAACTGAGGAGTGACCCCTAGTCAGTGTGGCCAGAGGAGCTACTTGCCAAAACTAGCAGTAGGAACATGGATTTGTGAACAAGCTCAAATACATAACGCTATCGTGACCTAGTCTCTTACCTACTTCCACAGAGAACTGGTGAAAGATACTGAGCCACTGCAGCGCCGTGACAGGCTGTCAGTGTATATGTTGGCAGTGTATGGTGGAGTGCCAGTACCTGGTAGGGCTCCATGCACACAGGGCTAAGGGCCAATTCCTCCTCTACAGCATGCAGCTTCTCCATGAAAGTACACTCAGGAGGGGCCTTGGCAGGTCGCGAAGGACAGTTGGATTGGGGTGCAGGAGGTGGACCCATAGGAACAGCCTCCACCCTCAGGTGCCTGGATTGACGCAACAGCTGAAAATGTTAAAAAAGGTAAAGTTGTTATAGAGGATCCAAATATTTGTTGGAGTAAAGACCAAAACATGGCCATGAAAAACCTCATAGAAATTTTATTTGTACTGATTTCTGTGGGTGGACATAAGTATAATACAGAACGTATTCTATTACACAGCCCTCTGTTGACATACTGCAAACACACAGCAAGTGTATATTCACAGTGAGGAAACTACTTGATGGTTAAAGACAGCGTTAGTATCTGTTGTGCTTACAGTTTTCACTGATATGTCAATGCAGAATTTTACTTTTTGGTAACTTACCAAAGTAGAATATCACTTACATTTTAAACTTTGTCTCATACATCTGTTGCCAAGTAGTTAAAAGTTTTATACAACTTATAATAAAACATTTAAGCAGTGCACCAAAATCTGAAGACCACACACAGACAAAATATTAGAATTTATTTTCAGTCATGATGTTTGCCCTTGTGCTGCGAGTGTGACCGTGTGATTAATTTTCCTGAAATGTTTCCCTGGAACACAGAAAGTGATGCTTTGAACGCAGAAGATGAAAGCTTTGCTAAGAGTGTGTCTGGTGTGTGTCAGAGGTGCTGACGTGCCACCTGTCTCGGACTGCTAGTCCTGATCTCCTCTCCCTCTGTGCTGTTCACAGGAGTCCTGGATCGCCCCACCTGGCTGCCCCGAGGGGAGGAAGCTATGCTTTCCGCATCACTTTCTAAAAACGTCTAAGACAAAAAAGACACCAGAATTAAAATGTACTCATAATTGTTCTATAGTGAAGAACGGATTTTAGAAATGAAGATGACTAGAGCGTAGCATGAAAGGCATATTGAAAAGAAAAAGTCCCATTTTGCTCACGTCCTCTGCTGTCTCATCCTCCTCATCTTCATCAGGGCAATACTCTTCATCAGAAGAGTCTTCTTCTTCCAAATGGATGTCTACAAACTGGGGGGGCTAGAGAAAACAGTAAAGATGTCATTAAAGGGAATGGCAACTACTAAAAACAACAGCCTCATTTATTCCATTGCAAAAAGCTGATAAGGTTAAGCAATAAAGCAGAACAATTATACATGAAAATTCTAAGTAAATGTCAATGTGGCATTTTCCTTTGCATTCTTCAGTGTTGTCATAAAAAAAAAACTAATTTAAAAACTTGAAAAAAATTTTAATTTCTTAATGCAGTGACTAAATCAGTAAAAACAACTGTTACAAACAAAAAGAGAGAAAATTTAAAAAAAAAAAAAAAAATCATGGACCTTCAAATGAAGTATGAGCCCCAGCCATACAAACAATGTTGTAGGGGGACAGTATTCTACCTGAATGATGCTTTACCAGTTATTGCATAAAAGAGTGAAAAGTACTGTCTGGGAAATAGAAAGAAAGGTAAAATCAAAAGTATCAGCCTAATCTTACATTTACATTTATTCATTTAGCAGATGCTTTTCTCCAAAGCGATGCACATCTCACAGAAAATACAATTTGTGCATTAGGAGAAAGAGAGATTTAGATGCAGATGTGTGATTCTTAAGTACAGTTAGTTTGTTTCTTTCACCATATGGACTGATGTTCATCACACAAGTAGCTGCATAATACTTAACCAGAATATCGTCGATTCTTAATCACCTTCCAAGTAGTTTTTTTTCCTTCTCAGGGAAATCATTCTTTTGAAACAAATATGATTTACAAAAGTAAACTTTTCCCTATTCCCCTTTCCATTTCCCTACTCAGCAAAATGTATTTGTCTGGAACTCTAAGTTCTACTGAAATAAAGAGGTAGGTAATAATACAATATACCTTAACTTCACTGGGCTTTTTAATTGGAGAAATGTTCCAGGTAGGAATGACCTGCAAGAAAGACATAAGACAGACTTATTCACAAAAAAGACATAAACATGAAAGCACCAACACAAACACAAATCACTCCATTAATTCAAGCACCAGAGAAGACTGTTTAACTGAAACGTTCACTGTTGGGAATTCATGGAAGAGAAAAAGGTGAAAACTCACTGCTCCTTTCTCTACAACCTCCTTTAACTTGGAGCGAGTCATCTTGGGCTCCTACATGAGAACAGAAATGACAAAGAACAAAAACTGATTACTTGAATACAGAAGTCTTACATGAAAGGTTAAAATTTGTTACAACCGGCTTATAAGTGAATAGCTAAGGGTACAAACTGTTAGAGAGCTGTAGAAGTGAACAAATGTAAAATCATTTATTATAATTATTAGTTAGATGCATGCTATTGAAAATGATGGTAAAACAGGCAAATTATACAAAACTCACAAACATGGGCATGTCCTGCGTCTCTCTAATAGCAGCTTTCATCATGGCGACCACATGCTCATTGGTAATGACTTCCTGTAGGACAAGGGCAGTACGTGTGTTAATAGGTATTACAATGTATTTGTGGAATCACACTGCCCATCAAGCTAGAACAATAAAAGCCAGGAGTAGCAGACAGTGTCAACACAGACAGTAACCAAATTTGTGCAATACGATGAGAAACAGAAAACACCAGGACAGATTTCAGAGCTTCCGGCAACCCTTATTAGGATCCAAAGTAGGAAATTCATACAGATGTACCACACCAGGACACTGCAAAAGGGGGCACGTGAGAGACAGGCCTGTAGTTACAGGGTACAAAAGTGTCCAAATTAAGAATTTCATGTTCAGTGACATTGAAAATTATTGGAACTCATGCTAAAGATGAAAAAAAAAAGAGCAGCATAAAATGTGATATGCAATCATGGGAAAAAATAAATCAGGGAAAACCTCAGGAGTTTTTTTTTTTCTTCAATTACAAATCTTGTGGTTTCACACTTCCTGACTCCTGCTGTATTTGTGCTAAATGGTATGTATAATTTCTTGTGTGTTTTTCTATTGATGTTACAGTGATCATTTTTTCCATTTTTTCATTAGTTCTTTACCTTACCCCATGGTGATGGCTAACAAAACGGTTTTCTCACATTACTTCTACCCTAGTAAAGCCAGTCCAGAAAATGTTCCCTTGGAATTAGTAATATGAATTCCATTGGACATTTAATTTTGTTATGTTTTCTAATACAAGCAAGAGAAATAACAGAAGGGATGCTAAAAATTTTGAAACCTACATTTCTGAAGAAAAACACTGTACTATTCAAGTATAAGTATTTGTTTTGTAAAAAGTTTAACTGAAATTAAGCCTTGGTTTTTTTGTGATGGCACATAGCTATTTATTTTTCCATTACATTTCTGTTTAATTTTATTAACAGTACAGATAATTTTGGAGACCCCTGTACATGCACCTGCCTAGCTCCCTTACACTAAATCTACCATTTGTTGTTGCAGCTATCCAGTAATACATAGAGAAGTGTTCTGACATTGTCTGGATGCCTGCTTTAATTAGCTAATGGAGGTTCTTACTGGAAGTCACATCACATCCTACCTGAACACGAACTGGATTAAGCCCAGTTAGATTGACATTCACAGCACTATGAGCCTTAAGCAGAAAGACAGAAAACAGGTTCATTACGTGGGGACTTACATGAAGGATATTTCGCACATTTGCAGATGTTAGATTATGCTGTCGTGATTTTCTCTCCAGCTCTCTGTCTAGCTGCCCATTGATGTCCTCCTCTGGCACTTCCTGGCCTTCCATGTCCTGCACCACCCCTGTCATTGCAGGGGCTTCTTTCTCTGCAGAGGGCACTCCTTGTTTCACCTTCATGCCTTTCCTTTTCCCTTCACATTGTGCCCTATAAAATTCTTCATCTGGGACAAAAAGTATAATAAAATCAAAGTCTATAAAATATTAAGAACTATAAGGAAACCTGTTGCATGTGGCGCAAAACATTAAATCCACATAAAGTTGCTTTAGAACAGAATTTTAGCGTGCATGCAGGTACAGAGCAATTTCTCTGTGAACTTTGAGAACCAAACAAGCTCACCCAGAGTGATGATCAGACCAAGATCAGTGTCGTTCTCAGGAGAAAGGCGCTGTGTCAGGCTGGAACAATGCTGTGACTCCACACTGCACTGGGTCTGGTCTGGACACAGAGTTGCTCATTTTCTCTCTGATCAACTCAAGTCTACACACAAGTTCTCGTAAGTACCTCAAGCGCCGCACTGCCTTCACCTACAGCCTACTGTCCTGATCACATCTTCTTGTCAAGCAAGCAGTTGCGCTGACCCTCACCCACAGTTGTGGACTATACAGGCTATATGCCAGACACTTACACCTTGCTGAACGTCTTCTTGATGAAGGTGTATCTGACACAAGCCCCTGGCACTTCCCTTCGACCGGTGTACAGATCTTTGAGCCAAGGGGTGCATTACAGGCTGCTTGAGGGTCAGATACACATTCCTCCTTCTTCAAGGATTTCAAGCTGGAAAGCCCCAGTTGTGGACAGCTACATTTACGTTTCCGAGCCATGCGCATCCTGAAATCAGACCTATTGTGTACAATTTTTTGTTACAGTGAGTGGTATGTTTAGGTATCTATTGCAAGAGAGAGCTATTTGCTTCAAGAGGACGATAGATTCTATAATCACTCTAACCTTCATTGGTAATAATGTTTACCACCATTTCCAATTGTGACAATTATGCACCATCCTTACAACAATACATACTAAAAAAGGACTAAGATAAACCAACCATGGTAGCAAACTAACTGCTCATGCACAACACAAAACATGGCACAACATGAAATCATGATTTGTTATTTG
Organism: Scleropages formosus; assembly: GCF_900964775.1. Lineage (NCBI taxonomy): Eukaryota > Metazoa > Chordata > Actinopteri > Osteoglossiformes > Osteoglossidae > Scleropages > Scleropages formosus. The sequence goes on along the minus strand of NC_041823.1, from coordinate 16,973,393 downwards.
TTAAGTTCTCTCAAAAAAAAAACCTATGTATGAACCTAATAAAACCAGCAGCATTATGCTGCACAAATACAGCTTATTATAGCAATGTGCTAACCTAGGAATCAAAAGACCAAAGTGACCGGCAAAACAATTCACCTAAGCAGTTACTCCGGCTTCTGCTTAGTCCTCTCGCCGGTCGTCTTAGTTACTGTTTCGACAACAATGAGCCGTATCAGTCCATGGCGATTCCGAGACCATGTCCTGATGTTGTTGTGGCCACTTTCTGGATTCCTCTGTAAAGGTTTACTTAGTTTTATTTATACGTGTATTACGTCGATACTGTATTCTGTAAATTTCCGTCCGCAGTTCCCTCCATCAGTACACAACACCAATTCTAACAGTAAACTTCCGGTGTAGCAGCCAATACATTCCCATGCAGCAGTTTCCGAAGGGAGATGGTTCCTACCTGAAAGTAAAGAGATGGTTTAGGGAAAAAAATAAGGTAATGTCTGGCAGTAATAAAACAACTAATTAGTGGAATGGCTTATCCAATGCATTTTTTCTTGTTTTTACAGTAGAAGTTCTGGATACGTAGGTTGATTAAGAGTGCTACAGCGGGGGTGTGAGTGGAACTGAGAACATTCACGTTGCCAGGCGACAGCCCTAAAAAGGACACTTCCGCCTTCCGAAATGCAAATACAAATATATATTTACATTTATTAATTACGTTTATTAATTTAGCTTACGCTTTTTTCCAAAGCGACTTACAATGTTATGGTACTCTCAATTATTTACTCAATTATACAGCTGATTAATTTTACTGGAGCAATTTTATATAATTATATAATTTTTATATCTTGTCCCTTGCTCAAAGGTACTACAGCGGGAGATGAGATTCAAACCTGGCACCTTTAATATATAGATACATGTATTATTATATGTGTATATAATAATAATAATTCTTATTATTATTAATACATTATTATCTTAATTTTTAACGTGTATATGCAAGTGACGTCACATCACCTAAAATAGTAATAGGGGTACAGTGTTTCTGGCAGGCCCACACGGAACACATGGGATTTTTCGTTTGTTCAGTTTGTAGAGTGAGCAGCTTCTCAAAACTGCTGCAGACAATAGGTCCCTCTATACGTTTTGTACAGGAAACCCTCTGGGCGACACGAATAAATCAATAAAATTATCAGCAGACACAGTTCCAGTAGCAAACGCATTCGACAGGTAGGACTGAATTAGTTCTATGAGTCTTATAATAAATCCTTCCCCTATAATATGTAGTGATGAGCACCGAGTGGGCGGGGCTACACCGTTACGTCAACAGAAGAGACCTGAGCGCTTACGTCATTCCTCATATATATATACATACATACGTATACTGGTCCGCTCGATTGTTAGAACTAGATGCTGAGTTCGTGTGTGTCTATGGCATGCCAGCTAATAACATTTTTGACGTAGACTCCAGACTGCTTAATTTTTTATGCAGACTTTATACTAAGCTTTTCTTGGTGTTAACTTTCTTCGGCCCAAAATGAGACGATGGCTTTTGTTTTGGGGACATGCGAAGAATAGAGTAACCATCTGCCCTTCTGTGGAACTGACAGCGTCTTCTTAGTACGCGATCAGAGACATGACAGCTTTGGCCGCTTCATGTGAAACTTGTGCTGCGGGACACAACAGGTCCCAAGCGGACTCTCAGACTGCAGTGAAGAGGAGACCGGTGTCACTGAGGGATATGGTCCTGACTCCGGACCGGGTGCCCGAGTTCACTATTCCATCCCTGGGGACAGTGGGCCGAACGCGCACTCTGCCGTCCTCAGATGATGAGTGTGACAGCGCCGGGGTGGGACCCCCCAGGAGTGCTCGTCCGTACGCCATGACGTGGTCAGGACATAGAGCTCCTCCGCACTGTGTCACTCATCCCCATTCCGAACACTTGTTGTTCTGGGAAGACCTGCTCCGCGAGGACCTCGCGGACCCCGTAACACGAGCGGCGATGTCCCTCCCACACCTCCCTAAGATCACCACCCCGTACGGCTTCCTCACCCTGGGGGAGAGCCCGTGCGTGCGGCGGCGGGAGTCTCTCTTCTTCGAGGACGAGGTCCCGACTGGACTCGTGCCCCGACCGGACAAGAACCACGTGTTCATACCGCGCACGCGCTCGTTTCCGCTCTGCGAAGTGGGCAACGTTCCGCGATCCGCGGCCCCGGCGAGGAGCGCGCGCTCCTTGTCGTGCCATGCGCCCGTGTCCCTTGGCCGCGAGCACAGGGCACCCGCGAGCGCTCGCGGCTCCAACACCGGACCGCCAGCCTCGGCGCCTCCGGTCCGAGCGAGATTTAAACTGCTGCTGAAGAAACGGCTTGCGGCGGTGAGGAGGTGAGGACCCGGAGAAGGAGGGGTCCGCAGGACTTCATACGACGTGTTCTTCAAAACACTTGACACGTGTGTGTGTGTGTCTAACACTGACGGCATGTATTATACTGGACACACAGCATCCTGATCAAAAGTTGCTCTGAGTTTTCCTTTCATGTCTGGGAATGAAAGCCTGTTGCTTTTCCACCTGGGTATGAAAAAAAAAAAATCACACTAATGACTAAATCAATTTTTTTGTAGTAATTCACATTCTTACGATATTCTCAAGGGAATATAATTTTATATTATGATACAAAGTTGTCATCATTTTATTTAAAGCACCATAGTTATTTGAAACATTTCGTATTGATTCTGTGCCTTTACCACTGAAAGCTTTGCAATTACAGAAAACCAAAAGAAACCTGGCAGGGGAATGAAGTTTGAATGCCTTTGAGCTGATCTGAAAAGGTGAAGTGCACTTAAACCCTTCTGCTTATTGTTATGGCACTGCACTTGAACAATGAGAACAGACAAAAAGTTTCCTGTACCAAAAACAATTTAAAGAAACACTGTTTCTTTTTAAATCCTTATTTATTATCAGCATGTTATGATCTCTTTGTATATGAAAATTGACTGATCAAAAGAAATTAAAAACCCTTGTAATCTTGTGTTGATATCCATTTTCTTTAAGCCATACCCTTAAGAGGTCTGTAGGGCAGGTAACGTGGGCTCCTCAGGTCACCATAGCAGGACACCATATTTAACAGCAGAGAAAGCTGTCAGCACACAGGGCACCAAGCTGCCTCTGTACCCGCACCAGAGGCCCTCTGAAGAATTCTTCCTTTATCTACTGAAACCTACCTTGGCCAAGTGATTGGTGTCTATCCATGATCCCGTTAACACAGATATTGTAAGTAACTTCAAGTACTGCATCTCACTCCATCTACAGCAACCTTGCCTCACTATGTGGGCATTTTTAGCAAATTTATCTGTTAAAACTATAATAAGAGGAGTGCAGGAAGGTCCTGTCTCCAGTCATTGTTTGGAACAGATGGAATCTTGGAAGATCCCGGACTTAGAAGGTGGCACATCTCAATAGGCATTACACTTTGCTGTCTGGGAGAAGCTAGTGCTGGTGGGCAAAAGGGGGGCAGTGTAGCAACACGATTCCATTCAACCCTTTGAAGCCTGGATACTTGTGCAATCCATTTTGTAAGGCAGAAGCGGAGTCTGTCGGTCCATTGTGTCAGTCACATTTGTCTGAATCATGGTGACAAGAGTTCTCGGCGTCCCAACTTGCTGCCATTCCCTCCAACCCTGCCATGCTCATTGCCATGTGAGTCAATGAGCACATAGAGGTGGGGGGAGGGGCATGCCTCCACAGCTGGCCTTGGCCAGTAGTGGTAGAGTCCGGGTAGAAGACGCACCCCTTACAGCTGACGTGTCTGAGGCCGAGGCTCTGCCCAGGTGAGCAGAGTGAGCCGTGGGCATGTCTCCAGTGACATCACAATGGCATTCAGGGCAGGTGGTTAAGTCTCTTAGTCGCTGTCAGAACCCACGGCAGATGAGCCTTTCCTCTTCCGCTTGGGGGCTTTGGGTTTGGAATCTTCCTCCTCCTGTAATTGACCATGTTAACTGTGACTAATAAGGTTTATAAAGGACAAGAATTTATAATGGAAATAAAGAGTGCAATTCATAGGGACGTCCGCACAGAGATATTTATAGAAAAAAAAGGCTACACACCTTTCACAAAATTTTGCATGCTGACCTACAGACATGCATGTGAAAACACCATTGCTTATTTATCTAAAGAAGCAAATATACACACCCATGTACATACTATACAGAAGCGTAACACAATTACTCTGGCAATATGGCAGAGCTGAAGAGACACAAGAACAGCCATGCTCAGACTGACAGACACCCAGCCAGACACGTGCACAGACCGAGGCACTGCTGGAGGCGCTCTCCTCTTCATTGCTGGCAGGAGGGGCCACACCCTTTCGGGAGCGCAGGGACGATGCCACTGGTGCCTTGCGTCGGGACTTGGGCGGCTTGGAAGAGTCCTCAAACTCTTCAGCCAATGAGAAAAGGTCGCTGAACCTGGGCACCAGAAAGTGGGAAGAGCCCAAATTGAGAACACTCCCCTTTCTCAGCCTGTACATTTCCAGCATGATCACATGATTCCATGCATGATAGCAAATGTCACAGCCAAAAAATTGCATTATATGAAATTCCTTCTTAGAAGGAAATTAAAATGATTTCCATGTTTGACACTGAGCAAAAGAGTTATCAATTTTAAAAATGCTCACCATTATCACACACACACACACACACACACACACACACACACACACACACACACATTTTCAAAACCGCTTGTCCCATACGGGGTCGTGGGGAACCGGAGCCTAACCCAGTAACACAGGGCGTAAGACCAGAGGGGGAGGGGACACACCCAGGACGAGACGCCAGTCCATCGCAAGGCACCCCAAGCGGGACTCGAACCCCAGACCCACCGGAAAGCAGGACCGTGGTCCAACCCACTGCGCCACCGCACCCCCCACTGCTCGCCATTATCATTTTGCAATATAAATTCTACCAGAATTCTTGCTACCTTTGGTGGTTGCCAGAGACAGAGACTCACCTCATTTTGTGGGCCTCATCACAGCTGGCCTGGACGTGCTGGAGGGCCTGCAGTATGGGAGTCTGTGTGAAGACTGGGAGAAAAGAAGGTTGAGAAGGTGTATGACCCAACATTAGAGGAACAGGTATGAAGTCCGGTCAGATGGGTTAGAACACAGCAAGTGGCTCAACTGAACTTGCATTAACACAGCTTTTGGCATCTCAAGCACAACTTACAGTTGTGCTTTGTATTCATGAGGTTCAACCGCAGGTTGTCCAAGTGCTCCAGGATCTGCTCCAGAGTCAGCTGAGCCAACTTGCTGCTAGAGCTGCGCAGACTGAAATGCAGATGAAGACAAAGCATCAGTCATTTGTATATAACGTCACCAGGGTACTGTCAGCCTGTTTGTATATGTGCTATGGCAACCTCTGACGCTTGCGTGGCAAGCTGTTGTTCTTGATGAGCAGGGCCTTAATGTGCTCTCCCAGGGTGTCATCATGCTTGACAGCCCAGTGGCGAAGAATGCTGGTAGTGAACTGGTCTTCAGGATGGCATGGCCGGCTGAGAACCATTTTCACCATCTCCTCAGTGGGCCTGCATCACATAAAAACTGATTTTCCAACGCATGTAGGAATGCATGAACACAGGTAGGTATATGCAAATGGATTTGCATCATAGATCCTCTGCTTCCTGTGCATTAGCTTCTGCATTTTTTACGGTATATACGGCATGGTGGCACAGCTACTAGCGCTGCTGTCTCACAGCGCCTGGGTGGGACATGGGTTTGATCCCCGCTCAGTCTGTGTGAAGTTTCCATGTTCTTCCCATGTCTGCACGGGTTTCCTCCCACAGTCCAGAGACATGCTGTTCAGGTTCACCCATAGTGTGTGAGTGATAGAAAGTGTGTGTTCCACTGATGTATGGATGAGTGACCCATTATAAGTAGCATATCTAGCAGTGTAAGCCACCTTGGTGAATAAGGTATGGGCTGGTAACAGCACACAGAGTTCGTTGGAAGTCTCTTTGGAGAAAAGCATCTGCTAAATAAATGTAAACACAGACACACATATGCATGTCAAGTGCAGAGACTTACTTCTCTCTCCGCAGCTGTAGTAGCAAACAGGACAGGGCCTCTGGGTGTTCTAGATGGAGAAGAGATTTATTTCAACTCCCACAGAACACCAGTGACCTGACAGCAGAGTTTCTACTTACGTAGGTTTTACATTTTGGCTCTTTCGAGCACTGTAAAATGAACCGACAGATTTCTAAAATACCAAATGAAGTGCTTAGGGCCTCACCCTTATACTTAAGGTGCTGCAGAATGGGAATGATGGTCTCCAGGGGGATGCTGTGGGCTAGGAACAGCTGCCAGGTGCTATATTGTTCGAATGTCTCCCAGTCCAAAGACTGAACTGCCACACAGAGGCAAGAATTACAGCACTTACATTAACTCACACAGGAATGCAAAGTCACACGTGTAAAATATGCCACACATCTGCCATGTTCCAGACAGACAAGTCATTAACCAAACAGGAATGCATTCTCATTCTTAATGAAAGGTTCAGAGGGTGCATGAAACCCATCCATCATTTGGAGCGCAACAATGCCAGTAAACACTTCAGTGCTAAGACAAAGAGACTCACTGAGAATATTGAGAACCGAGTCTTTCCGAAACATCACCAGATTGCCCATCATTACATGGCACATTAGCTCTTGAAGCTAGACAAGAGAGAGCGCAAATAAAGTTAGACATTTGACTGGTACAGTGTTACATAACTACAGAGCGCATCCTTCCGTTTGAATACAACCCCCTGGCCATGACAGTACCTGGGTGGAATCAATGACTGCTACAATCATGTTGAGGAGCTCTCCACTTCGTAGCGTCTCGTCAGGGAACTACATACAGAGGTAAGTGAGCATAGCCTGCAATCTTTGCAAATAAATGAACTCAGTGCCAAAACGACAAATACCAAGCAACAAACCTCGCTGTAAATGGAAGGTGTGAGGTAGCAGAGGAGCCGCACATCATCCTCCTGGCAGGCCTTCATATCCATCATGAGGCAGGTGTGCAAGTCACCCAGAGCTGTGGCTTGGGCAAATGACTCGTACAAGCTCATCTTCCCCATAGCCGCTTTACTGAGGGTAAACATAGTGAAGGTAATCTCAGAGTTACGCAACTTACATCAATACATCACACAGTTGGAATGGATTGAAGCTGGGATGGGAAAAGGATAAGAGTAGTTTGAACATGTTTAGACCTCAAACATCAACTGCAGGAAGAGACTCATTTCTTCTGAAACTTTTAAAAAATATAAAAAATTACAAACCAAATATACGTAAGTTTCACATAAATATTTAAAAGCCAATCAATGAGGCAAAACCTAAGCATTAAACAGTTATATTACGAAGAGGGAACCTTCATTATGCATTGCTGTGCTTGAAGTTAGCCTTTTGTCAGATTTGGGTGTACTCCCACCAAGAACACAGAGGTCAACCCCAGAGAGGAGAGGAGCAGCGCTTCACCTGGCCTTGAGGTAGTAGAGCAGGTGATAGCCGATCTTGGGCTGCTTCTGGTACAGCTCTGCCAGCATATCCAGCAAAACGGAAAAGCCGCTGTTATCTTCCTGCATCTGACACAGGTTCCTGAAGACCAGGCACACAGGCTTGCACACGGACTCCTCCAGGGATCTGCAGTCATCACAGTTGAAATGGATGCCACACAATGGAAGCTTGCCTCATACCATGCACTTCCCCATATGTACAGACACCACATGGGGCAGATTCACAAATACAGAACCACAGGCAAAAAACACACAGACACACTCACTCCTCTGTGATCTCTTCCGGCAGCACGTCACCCCGAAAGTGACCTTTAAAAAGCTCAGCTAAACAAGATGCCAAAGTGGACATCTGCTCAGAGTCAAAGTCCTCCTAAGAAGGAGACATAAAAACATTTACGTGAAAGATAAATGGCCAGATAGTCAGGAACATGAAATCAATACAAAATATCAAGGTCGATGACAGGTTTCATATTCTTATTTGGCTGTGAAAGTGACTCACCTCTAGAATAAGGTCTACTATCTCCTGCATCACCTCACATTGCATCTCTGTGTCACTGTAACAAGTGAGAAGAGAGATGAAGGGTGTGCAGTCAATTCCTCCGTCAAAAAGAGACTAACACACTTTTACTAAAGTGAGGAGAAAAGAAAACCCTTGTCCTTAGACCAGCTCACCTTTCTTTCTGCAGCTGCAGTACCTTTTCCCTCAAAGTCTCATCTAACTGGTCTACAAATGGTGTGATATCAGCAGGCTCATCAATGATGGCTTCTTTAATTGGGTGAAACCTGAACTCACGCTTTTTGCCTTGAAGAAAAAATTGGAATGTGTTAAATTTATCATTTGACATTTAAAGGAAAAATATTTTGACATGGTAATAATGAAGGTAGAATGTAAATACAACCTGAATATGTATAAAGAACCAATGCAGAGAACAGTGTAAATGGAATTTGTGTTGAATAAATAAAGAGGAACGCTGAATGATTACAATACGAGTGCACTGTCCACATGTAGGGAGATAGAAACAGGAACACAGGGATAGGGAAACAGTGTTTAGCACTCCCCCCTCACCCTTGTTGTTGAGCTCTTCCTCATCATCGCTGAAGGTGGCCTCTGTGTTGTCGTAGCAACCATCTTCCTTCTCTAATACGTGATTATCCATCTCCAGGGTAACAGACTCTTCCATTTTCACTGCACGTGGGATAAGACTTGGCTTAAACGGGAAGGCTGACTCTTGACTGACACACAAAAATATGGGACCCAGAACCTAATCTGTTTTCCAAGTATGCTTTTACAATGCTTTCTGCCTTTTTTGCATTAGAGTCAACAGAAAGGACTGTACTTCTGTCCAAACAACTGGAGGCCATTATGAAAAATAAACAAACATTCAGTAGTCGAGGTTGACAAAGCCAAACAGGATGAAAAAGAGGTCACTTCTTACCCTCAGCTGGTGGGGAGGGTGAATTGCAAAATTCAGGGAAACGCTCTCTCAACATCGACCGCAGCTCACGATCCAGCTTGGGGTTGTCAAACAAGGGGGCGAGGTGACTAAGGACAAAAGTGAGAGATAACTGGTAAATGAATAAAACAAACAAAGTGTGTGATGTATATGCATTATGTATATGAGTGACAGTGCACTGTATGTGTTCCTTGGGTATAGAGTGTTGTGTATATGTGAGTACAAACTGAAGGCTTACGCCAGAACTCTTTTTTCCATGATGAATGTGAGGGAGTTAAAGATGCCCTGACGCACATTTGCCTCCAGAGGTGGGTAGAAATTGGGGATGATCTGAGTAGAAGAGAATTAAAACATACTCCCATCTCAATGAAGGAGGAAAAAAATAATTCCACTAAGAGTACTATAAAATACGAGCAAAAAGAACTGCAAAGCATGGAACAAAAGACTGAACATGAAAACTTCTATCTGTCCTGTTATTATAGTGAGGACAGCGGTAGCAGTAACTGACCCTGCACATGAAGTCCAGTAGGGTAGCAGTAATGGCAGGGTGTGGTTTCATGGAGTGGTGCATCACCAAGATGGCAGGCTCTGAGAGAAAGAAGCAATTACTCACTACTTCACAGCACTCTATTGAGACAGACCCCCTGTGACTGGGCCCCTCCCACCTTTTCCCCTCCACTCACCTATGTTCATGATACTGTCTTTCTCTGGGTTGAAGAACAACCAATCATAGAAGAGAGCCAGTTTAGCATTTGAGGCTGCAACATTGGACTGGTACATTAAAAAAAAGAAAGAGACAAAAACTTTAGTTGCCGGACAACATTAAGCCCAGATGAAGGCTATTTTTTTTTCCTCTGCAGATAAATGTTGACCACTTCAAAAAGCAATGATGGCTCATCGCTTACTGTGCAGGTGGTGAGCAGCCAGCCAATGATGGCCCAGCGAGGCAGGATGTCAGAGCTCAGCACCTCGTTTGAGGGGTGCACCACACCACAAATGTAGCGGATCAGATCACAGCGTAGTGACTGACTGTCTGCTGTTGACAAATACTGCCGCTGGAACCAGTCCTGATACCTCTTTTGCTGACCAAACCGTACCTGCAAATGTACAAGCAGGCGTTACTGGGAGCCTTGAATTTGATGACAGAGTGGATTACTGTAGGATACATCACATGTTCAGTGTACAGATGTGGGAATCTGTTCACTCTGTACCTTCTGAATGAATGAGTGACAAAAAACACACACAATGACTGTTTCCTGACTTTAAGGGGATTCCTGGCCAGCATGTTAAAATCCAGATTACCCGGGAGGTCATGAAGAGGAGCTTGGTCTCCATGTCAGGCGTGAGGCGACATGCCAGGAACTTGCGGGATGTGCGCGAAGACAAAAGTTGTAGCACGCCTGGTAGCACAAAGCATAAAAGTCCTGGTCACCGGACAGCATGCACTCATGGACTCATGACAGAAAGCAAACTCCCCTTGAAATACAAACCTGTGAACTGAGGGCTGAGGGTCTGTGGATTGTGCAGCAGGTCCCTCCATAGTAGCTCCATCTCAGGGATCCGAGCCACATTCTGCAACAGCCGCACCAGGTCTCTCCCAATGATGAAACAATCCATAAACTGAGAGACAGCGGGACAAAGAGAGAGTTGGCAAAAGGAATTCAGGGAGAGTGAGACACACGGAAATACCTTGCATAGTGATTTCTCACACAGCAATAATGACCTAACACTATGTACTGTAATTAGGTCACTCTCTCTCCTTCACACCCCTTCCGCAGGCTCACCTTCTCCCTTAGAAGCCCGATGCAGAAGTCCACCTCCTTCTGCCGCAGAGCCAGGAGAGGGGGCGAGCCATGGTGGTCCACGATGAGCCGCAGGTATGTGTAGACTGACATGGCGATCAGCATGCCACTTTTTAACACCCACTCCCTAGAATGTAGTGCGTGACATTCATACACCTTTAACTATAAAAATGAAAATGCCATTAAAACAAATACAACTGTAATATTCTCAACCCACTGTACCTCTGGTCAACAAGGATGTCCAACACATTTTCAGCCAACCACAGATTCTTGCTGGAGATGTCCCCTCCTACAATAAACATGCACTAGTTAGAGGTCTCCACTAAAGCTCAACACCCAATGAGGCCAAGCTAATGAAAACTGAGCTTCAACCCAACATATTAAAGTGACCACAGGCAATAAACTTGGTGAAAAAGTTGAGTTCAGTCTGAAGTTCAAAGAGGACTGACCAGCAATCTGCTTCATGAGGGTCATGAGAACTCCATCAGCTCCAAGCACCCCACTCTTCACCAGCTCCCGCACCAGCCACACCAGCTGGAGGAAGATATGGGTTGGAGAGAGATTACTAGATTAATTAAAAATGCCTGGATCACTAGTGGATCAGTAATATGCTTGCAAGATATAACTTTATTGCTCAGTGAATGAATGCAATGGAAATACCGGCTACTTTGTGGCAATAAGGGAAGCCAGATATAGACATATATATCTGTTTAAAAAAAAAAAAAAAAAACACAATACTTAAGGAAGAGAGTTTGGGGAGATGCAGCAATACCTGAGTGCGGCATACATCCTGCAGCTTGAGGAACTTCTCCATGAGGATCTGGTTGATCTTCATGAGAACCACATTCATACCATCCCTATTAACAAGTGTTAGGTCCCGGTAACACTGAAATGGAAAAAATTCGGTTGCCTTCAAATAATCAGTTGTACAATTTCAATAGAGACAAGTTTTTACATTATCCATTAATACTCTACAATTAAAATTAGAAACTAGGTCATTCTTATGTTATATAGTCAGTTTTGGCCATATTTTATTAAATCAAAACTGAATCTGTATTAGACCCACAAATTTCTAAACTGGCTCCAAGAGGTGAAGAAAAGAACAGGCTAACATACCCGCTGGGCTTGTGGTGGCTCTGTCAGCAGCAGTGTGAAGAGTCCCAAGCACACCTCCTCATGCTGCTGTGCACCCTTACACACCTGGAGGTCAGGTCCCACCCAGCAGTGATGGAGAGGTTTACAGAGTTGGGGGGATGAGGAGGAAACACACAAAGACAAGCAGGAAAGAGTGAGTCACAAAGGGAGCAGCAATAACAGAGACAACACAGTAAGAGGATGGGAAGGAGATGGGACAGAGGAGGGAAAAGGGGAACAGCAAAGTTAGAGAACAGTTGCTCAAACTGAATTCAGTCAATACAACAGAAAGCAAAATCTTGTCACAGACAATGTGGATGTGCTCCATGTTAATCAGTACAGCTATAACTATACCATGCAAAAAAAGCAATGCTACTGATTAATACATAACACATTATGTAACAGCGCACACAGTAAGTTCTCATCCCATGTAATGCATGACAGGTCCATAGAGGTGCAGTCAGTTAAGCTGTATGTTTGTAAACAAAGGCAGTGCATCAATGCAATGCATTAAAGTTGGTGACAGGCAAGGGAGAGGGGGAAACTCACGTGGGCGGTCAGGGCATCGTTGGCCTCGCGTTCCGACAGGCCGCTGGTCAGAGATGTCACTATGCCGACGCACCTCTCGAGCCGCTGGAACACAGACAAAGTCAGTCACACACAGCATTGGGGTGACATGGGACAGGAGGGGCACGAAACAGCCCAAACAGCACAAAACAGGAGTCGCGTGCAAACAGAAAAAGACACAAAGTGCCCCTGCCACCACACACACACACACAGTGGCAAGAGCCCAAATTCCATCCTTCCTGAACAAGAGGAGCAATGCTGCTGTACAGTCTCTCCACGACTTACACAAATTGATGTTTTAAAGTCTATTTTACGTGTTCAGCCCATAAAGCCAAGTGTAACAGTAGACATTCAAGTTATTTACACGTCACGAGGCACTTAAGTGATGTTATCCGGAACGTGTCCTGTCACAGGAAGACTACACGACGGACGAGATCAACAATGTTTACAAGATGTACTCCAGAAATAAGCCGCAACAACATTCAGCATGATGATACATTTTCAAGGTTTATCTCTAAAAGGAGCAGAACGCATCGGGACTCTTTCAACACGGCCCTGCTGCTGAGCTGCTCTGCTCCTGCCTCAATCAAGCTAGTAGTAGTAGTAGTAGAACCGGGAGTGCTCGTGTTCGCCAGCGCACACCGCTGCCTTCCTTCTTTCTGTTTTTATACATCTTTTTTTTTTTTTACCTCCTCCAGCTCGTCTTTCGCATCCAGACTGGTGGAGACCAGCAGCCGGCCCTGCGGCTTCCCCTTCGCCGGTGCGGGCTCCATCGGCTCGCGCCGCTCCTGGCTCCTCGCGCCTCTCCTCCTCGCTCCCCGCGCCTGCCTCGTCTCGCGCTCGGGCACTTCTGCCACTCTCACACCGCACCGGGGCTTTTTTGTGACACTTTAGCGGTGTTTATAAGGGTCTGTTGGGTTCACCTGTGTTCACTGCTTTATGGAATCTCGCCGCGTGACCCACACGATATGTTTATAAACAGGATGTAGACACCGTTCACTCATTCCTGTGCTCAACTACAACAAACTATCTTCCGGAGGGCATGGTGGCCTAGCGGAAACAGTAGTGGCACAGACTTATGAGGGAGGAGCCGCTCTGTCCAATAGGCGCCGCATTTATCAAGATCGACGGGAAATGTAGCCAATCGAAATACACAAAATCGGCTCCCTACGGAATCGCTGCGGTGAAACGTCCAATGAGGCATCAAAGTTTCCCTTGAATGGCATTAGTGTCAGTTTTAAGAACGCCTCCTCGAAACGCACGTTGTCGAAAGCGCACAATGGTGAGAGTGCGTTTGTTGCAGCGATGTGGCGTTTTGGTTTCACTGCTTCACTATATTAAATAACAGTAACGTCAGATGTCCACAGAAGGTCTTGTAGTATTAAGCGCTCCTCCAGTAGTGGCCTTGCCACGAGGTAAGAAGGAGCCGTTTCCAGAAAACACGCTATAGGTGTTGCCTGCTGGCCACGCGGTGGCGCTGTTGCGATGCCCGAAGCGTGGCTCTCGCGCCGCCTTCCGCGCGCAGTGTAGGGGACTCGCTGTATCCCGCCCTTTGTCCAAAGCAACCTGCTCGTCGCTCCTATAACGAACATACATGATATGCATCCCGCGCTTAATGTATTTCATTTTAAAGTATGCACAGGTCTTAGGGATAAAACCACACACATAAAAGCGATTAAAAATGATTAGCGTAACAAAGATGTGTGACGAAAGCGCTCATTTCTGAGGTCGGCTGGAACAAACCCAACGCACACAAGACAAGAACTGACAAGTCCAGATGAAGCGGTTCATAACAACGAACAATTAATGAGAGCTCGAGGCAGTTCACATCAGCTGTTAATTATCATTCTGCAATGCAAATAGGCAAAATGAATATAATGGAAATAATATTTGTCTCGTGTCTACGAAGACGCGAATGTTGTTGTGTCTGCACTGCTCCTGAGTCCTGTGGCCACGATGGGATTCGCGCGTCACGAAATCATATTGCAGTGTCATATGCTGTCAGAAAAAATAACACAACGGCAGCTCAAGCGCCCACACGTTTCATTATTGGCTTATTATCTCTGAGATTTTGTTGTTTATTCAATAACTGTGGCTTTAGAAGTGGGAAAGAAAAGAAACACTCCAGGGAGAACAGTGTTTGTCAGCTTTTTTTTTTTTTTTTCCACACGGGGAGGCTGTAAATCGTGTTACCAGGGATAATCCCCTAGACTGAGTACAATTAATGATTAATGTACCCATAAGTTATAACCTGGCCATCTATGCTTATTTCAACAAGCGCTTTTCTTGTAAACTAAATGTCAGTTTGTAATTTTGCAGCTGAATGGAGCGTGAGTTACGGCTCTGTCCTGTTCAGTTCACTTCTTTCTGTGTCATTTGCCAGATGTCTGTGAAGCCTATGAATGGCGCTATATTGCACCCTTGCGCAATGTACACCTAAGTGTAGGGACACTTAAATTTCCATTTCCAGCCTTTCTAGGATTAAACATTACATTCAACAATTTCAGATGTTCAAAAGCGGCAGGTGTTTCAGAGAGCATGGCTCATAAACTATGGCTTTATTGGTGTGGTGCACAGTTTAGCACAGCTGTCAGTCTTGAGCTTTGATCGTGGTGGAGGGACATACCTCTGTTGACGTCCAGTACCGGGCCCAACAATACATCCATTATGCTCAAGTGAGAAGGAAGAAAAAAAAAATCACAGTGAGAAAGAACAGGGTGATCCCTAGCTGTGTAAGTTTAGAGTGAAAGGTAGGAAGAGAAAAATGTAACCCGTGTAAGTGTGATTGGCTGAATACTTGGAACCCAGTTTAGTGACATTAAAAGTGTGGTTGTAGCTTGGTGAGGCTCTTAACTCCTAGTGCTACCCAGAGTGGTGATGTTGATGGCAAGTCCAGGGAACATAGAGTTTCTTGCTGTAAAGTGACAGCGATAGCACACATTGGCCGAATCCGCTTGTCCCAAGCGGGGGTCACGACAAGCTGGAGCCGAACCCGGCAACACAGGGCGTAGGGGACACACCCAGGATGTGATGCCAGTCCATCACAAGGCACCCCAAACAGGACTCGAACCCCAGACCTGCCAGAGAACGGGACCCGGCCAAACTTTCTGCGCCACCACACCGCCCCGCCCCGCCCCGCCCCGCCCCAGCCCCTCGCCCCACCCCGCCCCGCCCTAGCCCCTCGTCCCACCCCGTCCCGCCCCACCCTGCCCTTTTACAGTGATAGTACTAGATCTTTTCATGTTTGCTACAACTTTAAATGTATAAAACGTGCAAACTAAGTGTCCCGAGTTGTAAATGCAATGAAAAAATAAGATATTTCCTTATGAGTGCCTATCTTCGCCAACAATTACTGTGTTTGTGTAGTGCTGCAAAAAGAGCGGTTTCCTTTATTATTTTTGTGATCATAGATGTGTAGTGTCCTCAACATGAACATTCTGTCGAACGAGGACAGTGCTGAAATGAAAAGAATTCTAGCATGCAGACAATGGCGCACCCTTCCTGATGGAAGGAAATGATAGGTTTCCATTTTTCAAATGCACTTTTAATCAAAGCTTTCTAAATCTGACTATCAATTAAGTGACTCCTGTTGTTGTACTCTTGCTCATTCTCAATTTCAATTTACTGTGGCTCATCTATTGGGAAAACTTTTCTTATACAGTGAATTTGTTTAATATTCAAATGTCCCTCAGTTGAAATCACCCTAGTAAGTAAATACTCATTGTGAGGGTGTCAGATTACCAGTATTTCTTATGAAAAAAATACTCAGTAACCAGATGGGAATTGTGTCACCTAATATGGAACAGTATGTTCCTTTCTTTTAGGTTAACTTCACAGTGGCATTTTGACCACTCTGGGTGACATTGGGAGTTAGGAGGGTCAGCTTAAAAAAATCCAGCATCACTGATTTACAACCACACTTTTACTACCAGTAATACAGGACAGCAAGTGGTGCAGTAGTTAGAGCTGCTGCCTTTTACTTGAAGGACCCAAGTTTAACTCCTACCTCCTGTTACAGTACCCTTGAACAAGGTACTTATTCTGAATTGCTCAGCTGTATAAATTGGAAAACAACTTTAATCTTAACATTTTTTTATTGTTAATTAAATTAACAATAGCAGTATTGTATCTGTATCAATAGTAGTACTGAATTATGTTTACCTAAACTGATGTTTGTGATTGGTTGAGACTGCTAATGCGATAGAGGAAGTATGTAGTTGTTTGTTATGGAAAAAGTATGACTGTTGTAATGAACTGCTGGAAGGAGTATGTCGTCATATAGTACCCATATTAAAAGAGGATCCAACTACCACCTTACTTACTATCCTGCTTAAGAACCAAAAATCTTTAGTCTGAGACAGCAAGTGTGTATCTGTTCTGAAATGTCTGATGCAGGCATTTTATTCAAGAATAAAATAAAACAGGTGTTATAGAAGCAAATGGCTACATAATGGGCAAAAATTCTGTTGTAATGAATAAGCCCAATTTATGAAAAACTAAACATTTTTATGTTATTGTACATTTATCTGACACTTTTCTCCAAAGCAACTTACAATGTTAAGGTTACAATTATTTACCTCATTTATACAGCTGGGTAATTTTTACTGGAGCAATTGAGGGTAATTACCTTGTTCAAGGGTACTACAGCCAAAGCGGAGACTCAAACCTGCAACCTTTAGGACTAAAGGCAGTTGTTCTAACCACTATGCTACCAGCTTTCCCTATTATAGAGCTTTTTCATGGTACTGGTTTGGGTTAAGTGTAATTGTAAGCTGGAAGGTTTGTTTATATGTCATGTGAGTGGATAGTGGACATTATTTCAGTGTGACTTTTAAAAAGAAAAAAAAGAGTAAAGATACAATGCAAATACTAGTATTTACAGTACTGGACAACAAAATAAATGTCACACAAACCTGCCCTCATGTGAACCTTTAAAGAGCACTGCCATAAACAGACTCAGAAATACAAGGTTACAGAAGTCAAATACGCAACATGCACACACACAATAAATGGTTGAGTGCAGAAGAACATTACTGCAGAAAGCACTTGGCCTTTAGAAGTCCCCAAATATAGTCAGGTAGATCTCTCTTCATCCTTCTCTCACTAGAGTAGTGTGCAAAATGTCATTTTTTAGGAGTCAGACTAACTGGGGTCAAAAGCCACAAAAAATACTGTCAGCTTACCAACATGACAAAATGAAATATATCTCCCATCACTGAAGTGACTTTCATTACTGAAAGAAAACATCTCACGCTGGGTAAATGCTTGAAAACCTCTTTCACATTTTACTACTTCAAAGAGATGAAAAATACAACAAAATTTTGCCAGATGAAAGAAGTGATTTAAACACTCATTCAGAACTTATGTACACTATGCAAGGTTTATTTACACCAAAAGCATTGTGTGTCATGATGGACTGGCCATATTATTCTCTGTAAGGCTGCAGTGTTGACAAGCTAAGACAAAGTGCTGTACATCATTGAAACTCACACAAGATATTTAGGGTGTTTGTCACTGGGCAGGTTATTTTGGCAAGAATCTAAACTCTCTTGAATTTACAAAGACGAGAAGGTGCTCCACATTTCTCCAAGGTTTATATTATGTATGTACAGTATGTATGTAGTATACCCGTCTAAAACCGTTCACTCATGTCCTTCTACCCACAGCTCTCCTCCTGAAGAAGGTCTAATGCTGGTAAAGATTTAAAAACATTCTACCACAGTCACCTCATCTATTGTTTCAGGTTTTTTAGTCCTTTTCCCTTGAGGCTTAGTTTGAGTATGTACATCATTAGCAAGACATCTACAGTTCAGAATCCCAGTCCAGAACCTTCATGACAAGAGGAATGTACAGGGATTTTTCTTTCAAAACAACTGCTAAAGGTGTCCAGAAGACCAGACGAAGATCCGCGCTATTACATGCATTCAGAGCTGCATTCCCATTTGTTAGTGTGATGAGTACAATCAGAGCCACAGTTCACTCGGTGTGTGTGATTTGTACAATCAGGACTTTAGTTCTGATATTGTGTGTGACTGCAGTCGTATTACTTTGTGTGATGCATACAATCAGGACCATAATCCTGTTGGTCTGGGTGAGGGGTGGACGCCATAAAGCAATTCTGTAAGCAATGCACAAAGGAGCTATACAGCAATAACACTTTGTGTACTGAGAACAGTGACATAGAGTTTTTGTATAGATAGGATGATTGAGTTAACTATTATAATTAAGTGAACTGATGTGAATTTTCCCTAAGGCTGAATATTTTAATTCAGTTTTACAGGCAAAATCATCTCATACTAACACATGAAAGTTGTACTGGTCTATAGAGACAAATTATACAATACAAAACAATACAATCTATTTTAGTCCTGTTAAAGGTACAGATCAGTTTGTCATGGTCTGACTTCAAATACTACTAACAAGGTAAATGGCAAAAACGCTACATCACATAATCAGCAGAAGGAGAGGTCCATAGTTCCAGAAACCCAGTTAGTCTTCCACATCACACAGGCAACGCCAGGGTACAATACACTAGCGCTAAATTGTCAAACTATGTCTGAATCTCATCAAATGAAAAGGATCAAAGAGGATGAGAAAAATGCTCATTAGAAACACACATATACAGCATGAGCTGGGAACAGGCTCAGTCGGTCAGTGTGTCTAAGAAAATGTAAAGCTGTGTTTTTGAAGAATCTGCATGGGGGGAGGGGTTCCTTGGCATGTTCCTGTCCATAGCCCACCCTGTCTCCATCACGTGGTGCTCTGAATCTCTCCAAGCAGCCAGTAGGTTCTCATCTTGCCCTTGCCCTTCATCTCTACATCTCCCCGGAGCTCAAGCTGGAAGCAGTTGAATTCCTCCAGCACATCCCGTGTGGCTGAAGACACATGAATCTTCAGAGCTGCAGGATGAGATGTGACATTCAGTATTTGGTATGACCCCACCCTGCATGCCCGTGTTATCCAGGAAAGTTTCTGAAGCTGTACACACAATTAACATTCATAGCCAAATAATAATAATGTAACATAAGTGACAAAATGCATAAAATGCAGCACATGACCATTTACAGCTGCCAAACACCTGTCTGGTTTTCTGTCAAATATTTGATTTGTTGTTTGTGAAGATCTCACAAATTGTGGATTATGGATGAAGTTACAAAATGAAAGCCCTCACGAGATGCAGGAAACAAAGGCACCTGATATATGATGTGCACATGACGTGTAGCATATACTGCCTTACCTTCTCCATTGGATTCCATGCGAGAGGAGGTGTTAACTGTGTCTCCAAAGAGGCAGTAACGTGGCATCTTCAGCCCCACCACACCAGCACACACTGGGCCTAGAAACAAACACACAGCCAGGCAGGGCTAATCGTACAAACCCCTTGGTCTGATGGAGAATATGTACAGACTGCATGCCTGCGGACTGTGGTACAGGCAGGGTAATATGATAGTTCGCTGTGGTGACGCAGACTTGACATAGCATGCGAACCTGTGTGAATGCCGCTCCTCAGTTTCAGCTGCTGGTCGGGCCGGTGGCGGATTTTGAAAGTTCGCACAGCACCCAGCAGCGCCAGTGACATACGGGCGATCTCCCGCGCGTGCAACTTGCCATTTCGCACTGGGAGACCGGACACGACCATGTAGGCGTCACCTATTGTTTCCACCTGATGGCACCAGAGAGTCACAAGGGTGATGGCATCACAGTGAGCGCTTGAAAAGATTGTGCAAGCATTATTGTGCTTTAAGAGCTCATTCAGAAATTTAACTCAAGTAGTTGAAAGGCAAGTAAGAATGATTTGCTTTACAAGAAAATGGCTTTAAACTCTGCACATAGTGGCCATCACCTTGTAAACGTCAAAGTTGTCTATGATGGCGTCAAAGCATGTGTAGAGGTCATTAAGGAGGGTGACCACCTGCAGATGAAAGTCAGCAAGAATCAGGCAAAATACTGTAACAGGAAATGTAAAGTAACTCAAAAATTTGTCGTATTTCCAGACCGAGGAGGAGGCTGGGCACTGGTATCGGTAGTGTGAAGACATTTTGCTGTTTTCAGTGGTAATGGTTGAACAGGCCTGGCGAGAAGGTTGTGAGTAGCGCTCGTACACAGGACCCCTGACCTGCATGGGGGTGCTCTCAGCAGAGATGGCAGTAAAGCCCACAATGTCACTGAAGTAGATGGTGACAGAGTCGAAAGCCTCAGCCTGCACTGTTTCGCCCCTCTTCAGCTGTTCTGCGACAGAGCTGCAAAGAGAAACACAAGGGGGATGACTATATCTGTTGCACATAGCCTCCACGGTGGTACCCAATACTTCATACAGGACATATTATAATCATGCTCATCCCACGTTAACACAGAGACAGTGGATCATATTTGTGGATGTCAGAATAACTTCTGGGATGGTAGCTCACAGTGACGCGCAGCTGGAGGGTCATGTTGTCCGATCATGAAAGGGCAAACCTCACAGTGAATGTATTTTTGTTCCCAAATACAGGACCCAGTTAGTAGGCAGTACCAACCTGATTAGATTTCAAAATAGTAAAATAACATATAAAGAGTGCATACTGTTCTAAAGACTACTGCTTTAACAGTGGTAAAACTGTGTGCCCCAAAATTTGCGACCTTAGCAGTATTTGTTTATGCACAGTATGCAAAACTACAGTACGGTTCTAAATATCTGCTCAGTGACTTCCATATACACACACACACACACACACATTTTCTGAACTGCTTATCCTATACGGGGTTGTGGGGAACCGGAGCCTACCCGCCAACACAGGGCGTAAGGGGAGGGGACACACCCAGGACGGGACACCAGTCCGTCGCAAGGCACCCCAAGCGGGACTCGAACCCCAGACCCACTGGAGAGCAGGACCCGGTCCAACCCACTGCGCCACCGCACCCCTTGACTTCCATATACATTTTTGTTAAATATTCCATATTTTTGTAATCATACACAAAAATAATGTTAACTAAGCATAGTCAATTTGTGGAGCAGGGGTGTCCCATACCATGTACTGTATTGATTTGGTTAAATAACATTTTATGAGTGCCCCCATCAAATGTAGTCTGTTAAAAGCACAGTCTACTTGATTTTTGAAGAAAAGCTGGAAATGCAGCCTACATGGAGGCAGCATTCCAGGTTCTTGAGGTGTCAGGCAACTCACTGGGGAAGAATCTGGTAGAGTAGGGCCTCGGCTTTGCGCTTCTCCTCCAGGTAGGCCTGGGTACGGTCCTCCACAAGCTCCTCCAGATTGTTGGCATACTGTTCCATCCGGGACAGCAGGTTGTCCAGGATGTTGGTGCCATTACCTCTGGCGCAGGGAGAGAATGCAGTCAGAACTGAACAGAAGGATGGTACATGCTGTTGCCAACAGTAGAATGCACTACTATCCAGGTTGATACAATGATACAGTAGGTTTGTTTCTGACCTATCCATCAGTCAAGAGCAATTCACTCAACACAATTCTCTGGCTTTACAAAGTATTAACAATCAGTATAATAATTACACCTAGCAGCTATAACTACCCATGCTGATTTCCACTCAAAGACTCTTAATTCTGGTCTTGAGTCAAGATGATCAGCTAAATCAATGGTACCCAAGCCTGGTACTTGAGAACTGAAGGACATCCCAGTTATCTGCTCAGCAGGTATGTTTTACTGAAGCAACTCTGTGGAGATTAAGCCATTTCACAAGTTATTTTAGGTTTAGATCTAGAGCTAATAAATATTTATTCTCTAAAACATGCAGGCTGTACAGCTGCAGCATTGGTAGCTCCCAAGTTCAGTTATAGTTTCAGATAATTATGGTGTACTGAATGAAAAGCCAATATACAAAGAGGAAGAGCGAGTGGGGCCTGAGTGGACTTTTTGATAAAATGGAAACAAACCTGTTATGCTTACGAAGGAAGATCTTAATGTGGTGGAATTCAGGCCTATCATTTGGGTCTTCTGCCCAACACCGCTGCATCAACTGACCCAGCTCCTCACTGTGGCTCTGTAGACAGATTGTTGGACGGAAATAGGGCCACTCTCCCAACACCACACGGTCGACAATCTCTGCAAGAGTAAGGAAAGAGATGGTGCATATAAAGCCTCATGCATGGGGTGAACAAAGTCTGAAATTATGCTGCATTTATTTTTGAAAGTCACACTAGTGACTGCTATGGCCACCAAGCTATAACTCAATCATTCCTTTCTCAGATTCCCTCCAATTTCCTCACAATCTAATAAACTGGACTGCTGTTAACAGCTGTTTTTTTTTTGCCTGGAAAAGTGTAACTTCAGGTGGACTGGTCTGTCTGCTTGTGGAACCAAATTACAACTCATTCAGAAGACTGCAGCTCAGCTGTTTTAACTGCTGTTTTACAAGATGTTTTTCCATACAGCACTGCAGAACTAAAACGGAAGATTATGGTTTGCTTACACTTCAAACACCTCTCGCACACTGAAAATCAGAAATAATTCTTAAGGATGGTAATCGATGACAAACGTGCCATTACCCATAAGATGAATTTTCAGTGCAGCATGGGATCATACATATCATTATCAAACACAAACAAATGGAGAACGGGGCTCACACAATCCGCATATAAAGAGAAGTGGGTGCATTAGTAATAACTCCTTAGAACGTCAACATACCCAACTTCAGATACAATGGCAGAGACAAAAGGTAAAGCAAAACATGGCACTTATTTCTTGCAGTAACTCTGGTGTCTTTGTCTCTGTTCATATTTTCCACACCAAGGAGTGGAATTTGTCTGGAACTAAGAGGATCCTGGCTCATGCAACAAAAAGGAAAAATATTGCTTATTCAAGGTTCAATTTCTGAAACACACTTGAATTTGTGTTGTGAAAGTTCTAGTGCAAAGTGGTAATCTTGCATTGTCCAGCTGGTTATTAAATAGTGGTGACAGAAAAAGTAATATACCCCTTCCCTTCACTTGTTCTGAAATCTTTAGTGTCGCACTGTGGAAATTATTGCGGGCATAAAACATTTTTCTGACTTGTTAGAACTTTCCTACATTCCCACTCTGCTATGCCCATCTCGTCTCTCCTCTTTCTTCTCTAACTCCATCAGCTATGGCCCCAACACCAGCAGGCTGTCACCCAAATTCAATCTACTAGAGGCCCCCCATGCTGGACCAGAGGACATTAACATTTATCTAATCCCATTGCCCCGCACTGAGTCCGCCTTAGAGGGAAATTAAATTTCCACCAGCCCCAGATATTATCATCATAATCAGAAACCTCAAAATTAGGGCATAAACCAAATACAAGCAAAAGAAAAAAAAACTGAGGACTGTTCCTGGTACCTTATGTCCTTGTCTGTGTTGCCCACATAGATCAAAGGGCCTGTCTCTGCTTCCCAAGAGTTATGTCCGTGTACCATTGTGTGCATGTGTACGTGAGAGAGGGGGGCATGATCAATGGGTACAGCTCCTTTCACAGGGACCTGATGGCGTTAAGGCCTTGGATAAAAAACAGGATGCAGCATTGTGAATAGCAGCTAATATGGTTACAGTCCAGGAATAGCAGCCTGGCCTCAAGGACAGACAGGTACTCTTCTTCTGCTGTATGTCTGTCGCCCCCAGGGCCACCACATTAATTCACTTTCCACAAATAAATGCTTTTTAAACACAGATTCAGATGGTCTGGTGTATGGTTTTGTGTTTTCTATGTCTTAAAACATGAACATTTTTACAACCGAGTATTTGAAAATGTGGAAAAAGCAATGATTCTGATATTACGTTTTAAATATACTTCTGTACTTCACAAGACAGAGCAAAATTTTAAAGGGCCTCAGTAGGCAAGTATTCTTTTCCAGATGTGGTTCTTGTACTTCTGGGGTCTTTTTTAAGTAGAAAGCTAATTTCCCTGCTCAATCTAAAGCTGTTCAGATGTTATTTACAAGGGTGCACAAAAATTTGATGTAGTTTAGAACCTCAGGGTATGTGAATGAAAAAAATCCTCAGCAGGTTCGATCCTAATGAAACAGCTGGCTTTTGTTTTTCCATTGGAAAAGGAAGATGAATACGTGATGTTACGGAACATTTTAATTGCAATGATTTTTTAATGACAAACGGTAATCTAAGGCCTCCAGCAGAGACCAAACATTGCAGACCACGTAGAGCCCCAGGAAACCGCTCCATCGAAATGACACCAACAACAAGTGTGTTACTCCACAGAAGGGCAAGCTGCAGTACATCACAGGAGAAGAAAAGGCAAATATAGAGCACAAACACAGGATGAATAGAGACACACATTTGTCACGATAAGGAGGAGTGAAGGGGTAAGATCCATTAGCACAGACTCTCCACATCAGTCGGACCACTTTGGCCTCAGTGGGTGGGTACAGAGTGAAACAAAAAGAGAGAAAGATATTTCTCAACTGGTCAACCAAACTAACCTGTCTGTCAGCTTTATCTGATTTCTTTGCTTTTGCATTGATTCTGCCTCTCAAGGACTGTACTCAAAAGCAACAGAAAGGGTACAGGTGACAGAATTTAAAACATAAGATGCAAATCACTAGTTTAGCTCTACAAGGTTCCCTCCTTAACACTTTTGATTATGTTCCTTATTTCTATGTATTTCTTTCTGTCCAAGTGGAGCTGTATGTGGATCCGATGCTATAAAATTGAAGGAGAAAAGTACTGTTGCACACTTCTATTGCAGTGCAGAGTTGTCAGAAATTTTCCTATAATGCAGACTGCTGTGACTAAATGGACAAGAGCAGCTATGTGGATCCAAATGCAGAGTTTTATTTAAAGTGTAGCAGGTGAATCTTGACAATAGTACACAAACTAGAACAAGAACACAAACTGACCACTAGAACTTAGTCTCTATGGGAGGAAAGTTCGAGACTCAACAAGGACTGACCGTGAGCTCTCCCCCGCAGAGGCTACCCGTCAACCCACCAACAGGTATGGACTATCCTGCTCTGGGAAAACACTACCCTAGAGACCCAGGCAGAGAATAGTGTCCAGGGATATGACAATAGCTAAAATGAGCACATAGCAGACTAACTAATGATAAAATTAGAAACAGGTGAAAAACAGTTGGACACCCCGCATATTATGAAAAATATGCAGTTTGAGTAGAGCTAATAGTAACACACGCTCCCCTTAAAACTTAATACACATAACATTATACATTATTACACAGAATGTGACTTAGCATTAAAAAGGCGAACAGATTTTAAGGGGAACTGTGTGTTTTAGACTTTTTTAATGTAATGAGGAGTAAAGAGGTACTAAAGTCCATTAGAAAGTTTCTATTTATTTTTATGGTTGTACAGGTATCATAATATCATAGAAATTTTATAAACATTGCTGAGGGGAACTGGATTATTGCTGATGTAGTACAGGTATTCATCTTTGGTGTGAGAGACTAGGGTTTGATTCGTGCAATGGATTGTTTGCAGCAATAGTAGGAATGACGACACGGAAGGTAAATTAAGTATTTAGAATTTTTTCAGTGACTGATATCAGATTACCTGATAAGTGTGATAAAGTGAGAAGTCTGCACAGGAGAAGGATGGTAAGAGTGTATGAGCAAACAACACCACGGTTACCCCTGATATAGTATCCCGTCTGTGTAATTACCTTAATAATGCCATCTAAATGAAAGTATTAATAACACAGAGAGATTATATAACAGCACATTTCAAATACAAAAAGGTGACCTTAATTTACAACATATCTATAAAAGAGGGAAAAAAAAACCACGTAAATAAGAATCACCTCGTTTTGCATTGGTTAAATGACTGTCTCCCAGCTTACCATTGCCTACCCTCTATATTTCTGACCTTTGGGACTCAGAAGTTCTCCTTCCCGGTAGAAGGCCCCTTTGCGTAGTGCCACCTCTTGCAGAATGATTCCAAAACTATAGATGTCACTCTTTTGTGTCCCACTGGGGGGTGGGGAGTCACTTCGCAGCAGCTCTGGTGCTGTCCACAGCTTCCCTGGGTAGGAGAAGAGTGAAGGTAAATAGGCTGGTGTGGTAAAGAAAAACCCAGAACAGTAAAGAATATGGACAGTCAAGCATCAAGACACCTAAATATTCCAGTAACCCCTACCATTTTTATATTTTTCTCCTTCCTGCAGATAAGCTACAGTCATGGGACAGCTTTCATTTCAGTTTTTCTAAGTGAAATTGAAAATCTGTATCCAGAAGAATGTGGTTTCTCGTAGATGATATATTGGGTCATTTGTACCTCTGGAGGAGACTGTTGGACAATGAGAAGTCTAAATATGTCGGAAGGGAGCAGAGAGGTTATGTTATTCTACATAAAATTTGAAAACTAAAATCGGTGGGGCTTTGGTATAGACACTGGAAAGACAGTTTGAAACAAATTTGTCTTATGTGATAATGTTGTTAAAGAAGAAGCAATAAATTCCGTTATTTTATTATTTATATTTTTCTTGTTACCTGGTTTTTAATAATAATAATAATAATAATAATAATAATAATAATAATAATACATTACAGGGGCTACAGCTACCCTGTGGCTTTTACAGAAGAGGATGAAGCTACACAGGAGCAAGGGTATCTTGGATGGACAGGATGAGACTGAGGTAGGTCAGGATGGTCAGAGAGAACACCACTCACGGGCATAATAGGCATGAGCATCCTCTGTGTCAGGATCATTGCGGAAGCTCGCCAGCCCATAATCAGTGATTTTGAGCACAAAGCGACTATCAACCACACAGTTTGAGGACTTGAGGTTGCCATGGGACATAATCACGCTGTTGTGAAGGAATGCCATGCCCTGTGTGGGAAACCAAAGAAGTGAACAACAGATAGAGACGGACGGAACAGTGGATGAAGGGACAAGAAAGAAAAAATGTCAGAGAAAAAGGAAAGCAATAGGAGCCAGGGTCATTGTAATATAATCAATCATCAGTCTGGTCTTCAGCTTCTATTTGAATAGCAGTTTATCATAACCTATCTGCAGAAGTTATATATAATTTATACGAACATATTGTGTGAGCACCTTGACAATGTCGTTGATGAGGGAGTATCTGAACATCCAGTCCAAGGTGATGCTGTCATTCTCCATGATGTCCTAAACAAGCCATATGTACTTCAGTTATGAGCAAATACAACAAGCAAATCCAAGCAATACTTTCAATTCTAACATGCTTATACAGACACCTATTATTTCTCATCATCACCATCATAGCTGGTAATGTGAGATCATACTTTCGTTTGTATCACACCTTTACAAAATACAATATACATGTTTATTAAATGTGTTGCACATGCAACCTTGTAGTCACAAACCCATACTTTAGTATCAGTGCAGAGGTCTCATACGCTGCTGGTTAAGTATCAATTCAGACTCTTCATCGAAACTCATTTAGGCTCTTTTATTTTGAATCCTGATGTGAGATGGTGCCCGGAAGATGGACAATCCCTGTATAAGCCACCTGAGGCTAAGTGAAATAAACTGCGACTCTTAGTGTTTACTCATCCACTACAAATTACAGTCCTGGTGCACCCTCTCTTTTTGAACAGTTCAATTTGCCACTCTGGTCTCTGTAACATGGGAATGGGTCCTTTCCATGGCTCCCACTGCACCCTGTCTTTTTTTTAGTACAAAACAACATTCAGCACTACTCCAGTGAAATCCCACCCTATTTTTCTCCCACTGGGTTGGTGAGATCTCCCAAACAGTTCTCAGTGCTCATGCAGTTCCTCTATCTCTGGGAAGAGTGAGGCACTATTGTGCCCTTTTTAGTCCAGGTATCAATCAAGTTAAACAGCAAAAGCAAATGTGCAGAATTGCTGTAGCATATGCACCATATTACAATTACACACACACACACTTTTCTGAACCGCTTGTCCCATACGGGGTCACAGGGAGCCGGAGCCTAACCCGGCAACTCGGGGCGTAAGGCTGGAGGGGGAGGGGACACACCCAGGACGGGACGCCAGTCCGTCGCAAGGCACCCCAAGCGGGACTTGAACCCCAGACCCGCCGGAGAGCAGGACCCGGTCCAACCCACTGCGCCACTGTGCCACCGCGCCCCCCCACATATTACAATTAATTTTTTATAAACAAATTTTATACTGAATAGTTACCACAGGATATTTAATTAAAAGCATTCAGCTGGAAAAACCACCTTGGAATTGTAAAGTCAACATACACTCAGTATTGCATGTATCAGCAATCTCAATGCAATACAGGGTAATTAAGTCTTGTATTTGTTACACAATAGAGAAAAATCTGGATTCTGGATCAGACTAAGGTAAAGATGGTTGGGAATTGTGAGAGGGGCAGTACGTATACCTGTAGGCTGCCCCGTGGGCAGTATTCAGTGACAATACAGACATTTGGGGGGTCGATACAAGCTCCAATGAATCGAGTCAGATGCTCGTTCTGCACATCCCGCATCTGAGAGGAAGAAAAGATGGTAATGGATGGGAAACGAGAGGCACAGATCTGTCAAAGTCTGACACAGCTCATACACATACATTGACTGGCACAGATTAACAGAGACTCACGTGCTTCAGCTCAAACAGCACTTTCCTGGTGAGTTCTATACGCCTTCTGTTGATGTACTTAATAGCCACAATATTGCCCTGAAAAAAGAGATCAATTCAAAGCTATTTTCATGAAGTA
Organism: Scleropages formosus; assembly: GCF_900964775.1. Classification (NCBI taxonomy): domain Eukaryota; kingdom Metazoa; phylum Chordata; class Actinopteri; order Osteoglossiformes; family Osteoglossidae; genus Scleropages; species Scleropages formosus. The sequence goes on along the minus strand of NC_041823.1, from coordinate 16,944,279 downwards.
CACTTTACATGCCAGTTTTTATTAGCGTTTACTCAGTTCACCAGCTTGGTGGTTATAAGTTTGGTTGAACATGCAGATAGACTGAAAGATGGTTTCACTAGAGACACACCTTGAAGTAGCCTGTTTTAGCAAAAACCTGGAAGTTGCCTTCTGCTGTCAGGAGTGAGCCATAGTTGGAGCCCCTCTGTGAATTGTAGACATGAACACACATCTGTGAAACACACAACTGAGAAAAGTCTTTTTCTGTGACACCTGCCATAGGAGATACCTCTGTGTATGTTGAGTGTCTGTAGAGGAAGGTTGGGGGTTCTGTACAGCTCCTATCCAGTGTGGTCGCATGGCAACAGACAAGACAAATTTAAATAGAATCCAAGTTATGCGTGTAAGGTTACGTAAGTTCTCTGCATGCTTGTTTGCCTGGTGCTGGGGTTATGTGGCTGGTGGCTGGAGAAGGCTCACCAGTGAGAGAGTGAGCTTGCTGCCTGCACTGCGTAGCACCTTCTCCAGATTGCTCATCTGAATGTCCTCCCAAAAGATTCTCCAGAGCTGTGCTGCAAGCTCATTTTCCAGCTTCAGTTTCCTGACAGGGAGAGTGATTTAAAACAATGTGTGTGCATGGCATTGTAGAACAACTGGGGTGAAACAAAAATCTAAATAGCCAAGAACCATATAAAGCAAAAATAAAAAAAAACTGGAGTTTTATCACTGACCTATAGATGAATACACTGATGGTAATGATGATGACGATGACGAAGCACACCACAATGAAGACCATTTGGTGCATTGAGATAGTCCCTAATAAGAGACAGAGAAAAGCACTTAAGTTCCATTTTTTGATTGACTGCAGATGCCGTAAAATTTGATCTGTGAACTTAAACATTAAAAGGAGAACTGCATCACAATCATAGCAAAAATCAGTGCATTGTACATTTTACATCTAAAATTTCATCCATATCTTTGGTCTGAAAGGAAACACAATCAGGATGCCTTGCTCTTGTGAGAGCACAGTTGCCAACTTCAACTTAGTGACAGTGACTTTAGGTTCTGTTCAAACTGCATTTACATCATTAACCTTTCAGGATCCGGCCTGCTCAATCAGGACAGCAATGTGTTAATCAATTCTGACATAACATACTTCAAAAAAAAAAAAACATTAACACAACAACTTTAATTAAATTTGACTTTTTCAAACGGGCTTAGCCATGAAAACTGTTAACTTGTGAGAGTATAAGCAGTGAATCTGGAGCTAGCAAAATTCCAGAAAAGGTATGGTAACAACATTATTAGAACTAGCTATGAAGAGAGTTTATACTATGACATTTCAAGAGGCAGTGCAAAGAGGTTCCAATGGTTATGATAGATTTCACAGCCTTGCTTTGAAACTGGACCCTGCAACACCCCACAAAAATGTACTGAAGTACTGAAAACATTTGGAACTGAAGAGTAAAAGGACACTAACAAAAAGTAACACAAATAGCCAATGGTGAGAGAAAGTACCAAGAGAAATCTACCGACTTGCTATGCACGCAGGGTGGTCGTTCTTGAAGCCACAGACTGGCACATCAGGGGGAACTGAGCCCCCTGGCCACTGGAGGGCCATTCCAGGGACAGGCACCATCTGCTTCTGGGTGCCATTGTACACATACACAATCTGGTAATGAAGGAGGACAAACATTAAATTAAAAAAACAAAAACAAAAACTGGTGCACATTAAGCTCTTTATCTCCATTAAAAGATACAAAGCATAAAAGACTGGACTGAGATCTCATAGGGACATCGCTACTAGGCAAGTGCAGTTAAGAAACTCAAGAAAAGGGAGATTATTTTGGAATACATAAGGTAATCATAAGGCTGTAGCTAATGGAACTAAGCACAGTGCCACAGAACACCTTCAAAACATGTAAACTGTAGCATTCAGAAACAGTTTATGGAGATGAAAATAGTTTGATAATTTGATTCACATAAACAAGGTCACAATGTAGTTATGTAAGAGAGTAACAATATGTAAGGAACATGGTCTTGAGGGGTCACCAGCTACCAGGCACTGACTGGCAGACAGAGGCTTGCAGCTCTCCTCATATAAATCTGTACATTGCACCAAACTGCATTAACACTTAGTCATTAACTGGATGATACTAGTCATGCGTGAACGAATAAATCGGCACTACATTATTTATATGACAGAGGTTCATGTTTTGTGTCATTCATCCATTTACATTCATCATTACGTCTCCAATGCTCAAGAATACCTCCATCTTAAATCTTTATTTGATTTCATTCAGTGTCAGTACATTCACAAACAGAATTTTCCTACTTACTTTGATATAAGAAACACTGTCAAAGAATTTTCAGATGCTACACTACCCTCTATTTTCCTGCTGTTTGGTTGTTTTCCAGTATTATCTGCAATATCATAAATGTTACTTATTGGAACATGAGGTAGCACAAGAAATGTATCACTGGAAAATAAAAAATTATTCACGACCTCATCAGTTTGCAGTCACTCCCAACTCTGACAGACACATGAAAACTAGTATGAACATTATTTCATCAGTGCAGCATAAATGTCACTTTTATCCAAAGCAGCTTACAGTATTTCATCCATTTATACAGCCGGGAATTTTTAGCAATTCATGATTTAAATGAATGAGATTTGAACCAGCACCCTTTATATCACAACTCCAGGTAATTAACTGCCTGCTGCTAATCCTTAATGAGACCATAAGCAAACCATCACAGACTCTGAGAAATTTTAAGAAACACCAGCATGTGGGATTCTGAGACTGATTTTTCAATTATTTTTGGAGAGGCACCTATCAGCCTATTTCCTCCACTCTGAAAGTTGTAGAAGAAATAGCTAATGTTGTCATCGGTGGACAGGGCTTGGACACATTGGATGCCAGCTGGTAAGAAAAGACTGTTGTGAGCTGAGGCTGTCTGATGAGGAAATTTTGTGTCCATCCACATGTGCCCACGGGTGTAAGACTGCCACGGTGCATCACTGTGTGAGTGCGAATCTTTTCCACACTGTGTCTGGAGACCGGCAGATACCTACCTGGAAAGTGCCCGTTTCAGTGTCAGTCATGTCCCACAGAGCGAAGTCTATTTCGCGATCCCCATTTTCATCTATCTGGATGAGTCCCGTCACTCCTAAAACATGGGAGACAGAGAAGGAAAGAAAACAAGAAAAAAATGCTACCATATATAATTTTTACTGGCTGTCACTCAGTGAACTAAAGAAAAATTAACTTTAAGCCATCAGCTACAACACAACTCAAGATTATTACAATTACAAAAAATATTGAAGATCGATTATAACTCCTAAATTCCCCGATCCCTGAGATACCCTTAAAGACTACACACTTTCCTTTGCTCTACGGATCCTAGACTGCAGGTATCTATCAAGGTGCTAGAGTAAGGAAAGAAAATAATTAAAGTCTTTGAACTTTATCCCTTTTTGTCAAGACACATTAACATACAAAAACTATGAGGTGAACAGACACTACCTAAATACGTAGCAAAAAGGAACAGGGCTGAGAATGGAGGACTGGGAAATTAAATAAGCAGCTGTTTCTTGCCAAGATGTCGTATCTTTCCATTAATGGTATGGATAAGACAAAAAGAGGAAACTTTCACACACACACACGCAGGGGAATTATTAACCTCGATTTCTGGGAGAATCTCATTTCATGGAGGGTTATATGGTTTGGTACCTGACCCAAGGGATCACACGCATCTCAGGCAGAGATGATAAGATATAGAAACTAAGCACAGGTAAGTCTTGTGTCTGATTAACTTCCAAGAATTTAATAGCGGTTCTCCTGGACAAACTGAAGGTAGACGAGTAGCCTCATAAAGTCAGGTGTGGGAAAGCAAATACACAGCAAATGTAAAGTTAGCCTAAATATAGTTGACAACATGTCTAAGAGAAGCATATCCATGTCCAAAAAAGTAATACAAAAATACAGCAGTCTTTACAAAAGTATAAATAAAATTCTCTCTGTGGCAGTACAGAAAAAAAAATGTATGTAAAGAACCGAATGAAAGAGCTGAATGCTACTAAAGCATTTTACATCACTAATGGCTGCAAGGTCAACTGACTGGGGTATCTTATTGATCAGACTTGACTCAAGTTGCTAAGGTAATGTAATCTTTCATTTAAAGGAAATACAAGCCTATAATTTCCAAAAAAGAACAGATCTATTGTGTTTGTTTGTCACTCAACAGGGTGCATTAATGAGGCAAGTGTTTGTTGGCACTCTTCCAGCAAAAGAAAAAAAAATTGCCAGCATGCTAGTGCATGCAAATAAGATCAGAACTCCTGCAGCTCATCCTTTCGCCTGACATTTAGCCTCAGTTAATTGGGGCTGAAATCAGAACATGGACTAGACACCTCCATGATCGAGTATTTTTTTTCTGTGCTCTAGAGACAAAAAAATAACGAGACCAATAAATATCCACAGAAGGAACAGAGCAACAGTTCATATTATTACCCTTACTTATTAGCATTTGTTCTAGCAATTTCTGTTTTTTTTATGAGGTGACTCTAGGCATTTGTCATTCTCAACATCCAGAATGCTGACTATGTTACATTAACCTTTCAATCAGTGAGAAGTTACGCCTGATGTGCACAGTAAGGTGACAATCAAAGTGATAGTTTCAGTAAAACCTTTGGGAAGTAGCAATGAATGAGAACTAGAAAAGAAAAAAAAATTCACCATGTAAAATGTACACATTTAAAATCAAACATGTTCACATAAGTTTTACAAAATCCTTTTATATGTGAAAAAATATATATCTGTCTGAACTGACACACAAAAGAGTATAAAGCAGTAAAACAGTAAAAATCAAGCATGATTTTTTAAAAACTTTTTTCCATACATCTCTTAAACTACGGAAATTCAGAGGAATCACTTTTCTTTTTGCAATCTCTCTGTTATTACAAGCACACACACACACACACACACACACACACACAATCATCTGAAACCGCTTGTCCCATACAGGGTCGCGGGGAGCCGAAGCCTAACCCAGCAACACTGGGCGTCAGGCTGGAGGGGGAGGGGACACACCCAGGACGGGACGCCAGTCTGTCGCAAGGTACCCCAAGCAGGACTCAAACCCCAGACCCACCGGAGAGCAGGACCCGGTCCAACCCACCGCGGCCACCGTGCCCCCCATGCTATTACAAGCATCTGTCTTTAATTCATCTCCCACTACTAGGATCTCAAAGATCTCCTTCTTTCTGCTCCACAGGCATCTAATTTGTGTTCCCTTCTGTCAGACTTTTAATGTTCATGACTCTGTGGTGATGGTAACCCTCTTGCCTTCCTTCTTCCTTCTACAGCTACAGAAATAAGCAAACAGTATTTGGACACTATCACTGCCACGCCCATGCCGCCGAGCCAATGCAGAACACCTGAGGTGCGGCACAGACTGATGCATATAAGGCAGCGTCAGAGCAGGAGCTGACGCGAAACCTTGTTCAGCCTTGTGACTTGCAACCTCCTTGCTGTACCTCAATTCCTTCCGGATCCCTTAGTCCTTTCCCAGTCCCTTTACCCTGCTTCCTAGTTTTCATGCCTCCTTATGATTATCGACCTCTTGCCTGTGTACCGACCTTGCCTTTTAGATTGTCCCTTCAATGACGTTTGCGCATCGGAGATCTATTGCCTATTCTGTGACGACGATTCTCGGACTTCTCTGAAAGAAGCCCTTATCCCACTCCGCGCTTGGGTCCGCCACTTCCTTCTGGAACCAGCCATGACAATCACCTTGTCCATATGACTTGTGTTTGGATTTCTCATGTCGTATTCTCTTTGGGCTCTTGTCATCTGTGACAGGCAGCAGCATAAGCTGCACTCCCATCCACTTGACTGACAGGCACAACCTGGATGCAGACATTTAAACCCAAAACAAATCTTTTCAAGAGAAAACTAGCACAAAAATAGTCATTGTCTGATGTCATTTTGTACTGCACTTGTTATCTTGTGTTCTGGATGAATCTGCTCTTGTTTTGTAACTGGTTAGTTTGAAAGGGTCTCTACTTGCCTGTTCTGACAGCCAATGGGCCATTTGTTTTCTCTTAGTGTTTGTTATTTCTAATTATGGGACACAAGATTTTCACACACTGTTTTCATCACTTCATCCTAGAAGCCAGCCCCCCCCTCCTGCCTGACTTCCGTAGCTACTGTAATTATGTGCACTGGTCCAAACACCAATCGGTAAATATGGTAGTTTGGGTCATTTCAAATAGTGTGAGCCAATGTTTATACAGTATCTCAAAGACATGACTCACTGACCACACCTATTGGCTCTTTATTACCTCATTCTGGTCCTCTTTGTGCAGTGATTGGGAATGAAAACTTTCCCAAAGTTTCGTGGTAGCTCGGGAAGTGAATAAAAAAGGAGATGTGTGTGTGGGTGAAAATCCAAATTAATTCTGACATACATAGACTGTTAAAACAATACATTCAGAAAGGACAAAAGAACAATCACAAACCACCTGCTAAATGAATATTACAGCATAATTTAGTAAGTCAAGAGAGGCCTTTGTCGATTGCAGCAAAGGCGTAAGTAAATTACATGTTTTCCGTAAAACAGCACACTGGGGAGCGAGCACACACTTTCAGTTGTGACAATAGGTTAGCTGTGATTGGTTCTGTTCTTCACTCAGGTGAATGGCATGAAGCATTTTGATTTTAGTCACTGGCACTCACTGCACTGTATGCAGTCTCTCCATTGTAAGTACTGCTGCACATGTTTACATATAATATACACTAGAAATGAGTTAAGTTTAATTAATTTTACTGGATTACACAAACTGTGCTGAAAGATATAGGGAGACTAACTTAAATAGTTATATTTGTCATACATATTATATAACAGCGCATTTAGCAGAAGTAATCCAGAACTAACGACAGCCCTGTGTACTCTCACCAAACAGGCACAACCAACCCAAAAAAGTGACCGATGCTTGCCCCATGTGAGCAGACCTTGATAGACCCCAGTCCTCAAAATGATACCTGGGGGAAGACAGGCATCCATGGAGCCTGGGAATTATGTGCTGGAGGAGGAGTGGGAATGAGCTGGCGGGCAGACTGAGTTCCGATGAGAAGAGCCAAAGAGGGAGGAATACAAGCACAATGAATCCAACCTCAAATTTCCCTTTCCCAGGCCTGACTACAGCCCCCTTTGTAAGCAGAGGTCACATATCCCCCCAACTTTCTCAAATGGTAATTGCCCCAGAATACATTCAGTAGAACCATATGTTCATAAGGCAAAGTTTGTTTAGTGGTCTTGTGAGATTTTACATTAACCTACAGATGTCACATCCCACGGGGTCACTGCCCCTCCTGGTCAGAGGCGGCGCCACTCAGTGCCGCTAGCTAACGCTTACCTATCACCTCACAGTCTCGTAGGACATGGAGGTATAAAAGGAGCCAGCGGAGCAGAACTAGTCGCGGATTCTTAATCAGCAGTTCTCTTGTGCTTCGTTGGCGATTGGTAGTCTCTTGTTCCCTCAGTTTGTTTCCTAGGTGTGCATGTTCCAGTCCCGAGTGCCCGTCCCGTCAGTTCCTGCCTCTTGTTCTTCAGTCCTGGTCCATCGTTCCTGTCCGGTATTTTGTCACGTCTCAGGGTTGCGGTCAGACTCACAGATTAGCGTTTCACTGTTCACCGTAGTTCCAACACCGTGTGTGTTTCCTGGTCTCGTGTTTCTTGTTTCACTTCCACCGAGTGTCTTACAATACTCACCGTACACGTCTAACCTCACACTGCACGTGAAGTCATTATATATTTCGTCTGTGTTTGGACGTAATAGCAACGCGCGTCCGTGTCGGACTCCCGTCCGGACGCTACAGAAGAATCCGCCCGCTAGTATGACTTCAGCGGAATGGCGTGAGCTGGCGGATCTGACAGAGGCGAACCAAGAACAACTCCTGGTTTGCACAAACGCCGCTAGCCGCCTCACAGATCAGTTGGAGCGGTTGACACGACTCCTCGGTCACGGTGGGCGGGGCGCCGATCCGACCAGTTCGCAAACGCATGATGATTGGCGGACATGTCTTTTTGATCGTCTTTATGCTTCCTCGGGTCCTCGCGCGGAGCCCACGAGCCCTGTGCAGACCAATGGGATCAGCGCTACTGAGCAGCTGTCCGTTCCCTTCCAGGAGGCTTTGCAAGGTAGCAGAGGTGAGAACCAGAATTACACAGAATACTCAATCTCCAGTCCAGCCTCTCTGTTCCCAGGGCCCTACTCTCCTGAATCACCCCCTAGCCCAGACAGAAAGACAGAGAGACAGTTCTTCCCCAGCACCAAGAGTTTTCAGGTGCGTTCCTGGTCTCCAGTGGAGAAGACATCCAGCCCCCGATTGTCAAGACCACTCTCTCAGGAGTTCTCGCCGGATTACCGGAGCAACTCCGGTTCCAGCCGGACCCCGACGCCGCCAGGGCAGCAGGTGCCCTACAGCCCTGTGGACAGTGAGCCGGCTCAAGCACGCAACCTTGTCAGCTGTGCAGGGCTCGAAGAACAGTGCGTCAGACAGGGAATAATACGACTCAGTAACGGGCGTGTGACAGAGGAGGAAAGGAGGCGCCGTTTTCTGCAACGCTTGTGCTTTTACTGTGGAGCTGCGGATCACGTTCAGGTTTCCTGCCCAGTGCGGCCACCCCGTGGATCCCAACGGACCGACTTACTGGTGAGTGATGTATCTCTCCATACCTCCCTGTTGACATTACCAGTTACAGTATCCTGGGGTTTCCAGCAGCAGCAGACGAAAGCTATGGTAGACAGTGGCGCTGCAGGGAATTTCATGGATCATGATATGGCCGCGTCCTGGGGCTTGCCCTGTGCCCGATGCCCAAAACCCCTGGCTGTTAAAGCTATTGATGGCGCTCCAATCGGGTCGGGGCGTGTAGAGCAGCGCACAGAGCCCGTTACTATGCAGGTAGGGCCACTCCATAAGGAACAGATATGGTTCTATCTGATTAAGTCCCCTGATAACCCCATTATTTTGGGATACCCATGGTTATGCACCCATGACCCTATTATCTCTTGGAGTGAGGGGAAACTGCTGTCTTGGGGACAGCAGTGTCCCAAACACCTGGAGACGTCTTGTAACTCCACATCCATAGAGAGCCCTAATGCAGATCTGCCCCTGCAGCTTCCAAGGGAGTATGCAGATCCAGTGGCGGTGTTTAGCAAACACAAGGCTGCAGAACTGCCTCCTCATAGACCTTGGGATTGTGCTATAGATCTTTTTTCGGGCACTACACCCCCTAGGGGGCGGGTATACCCTCTTTCTCAACCTGAACATCAGGCAATGGAGGCTTATATAACGGAGGCACTAGAAGCCGGATTCATCCGGCCGTCTACCTCTCCAGCTTCCGCTGGCTTTTTCTTTGTTGAGAAAAAGGACGGGGGTTTGCGCCCCTGTATTGATTATCGGGGGCTAAATGCCATTACTGTGAAGTACCCGCACCCCTTGCCTCTTATCACGTCGGCCCTCGAACAGGTTTCCGGTGCTACCATCTTTACGAAACTGGACCTTAGGAGCGCATATAACCTGATTCGCGTTAGGGAAGGGGATGAGTGGAAGACCGCTTTTAGCACCGCCCTCGGCCATTATGAGTACCTGGTCATGCCTTTTGGCCTGGCGAATGCACCTTCCGTATTCCAGGCTTTTGTTAATGAAGTACTCAGAGAGCTAATTAATCGCTCAGTATTAGTGTATCTGGATGATATCCTGATCTTTTCTCGGTCCCGTGAGGAGCATATTGGACATGTCAGGGAGGTGTTGCAAAAGCTGGCAGCACATAAGCTGTATGTGAAAGGGGAGAAGTGCCAGTTCCATGTGCACTCTGTGGATTTCCTGGGGTACATCCTAACACCCAACGGGGTCACGATGGATCCACAGAAGGTCTCGGCAGTTCTGTCATGGCCCCAGCCAAAGACAGTAAAGGACCTGCAACGGTTCCTAGGTTTTGCGAATTTCTATAGGCGCTTCATAAGGAACTTCAGTTCCGTTGCAGCCCCGTTGACTGCTCTGTTAAAAGGAGCCCCTAGGCGCCTGACCTGGACTCCTGAGGCGAGTCAGGCCTTTGAAGACCTAAAGAAGCGTTTTACTTCTGCCCCAATCCTGAAGCACCCTGATCCCAAACTGCCCTTTATTGTGGAAGTTGATGCTTCTGAGGCCGGGGTAGGGGCAGTGCTCTCACAGCGCCAGGGAAGTCCCCTGAAGCTCTATCCATGTGCGTATTTCTCACACAAGATGTCGCCTACTGAACAGAATTATGATGTAGGAAACAGGGAGCTCTTAGCCATAAAGATGGCCTTAGAAGAGTGGAGACATTGGTTAGAGGGGGCTACGCACCCATTCTTAGTGTTAACTGATCACCGGAACCTGGAGTATCTGCAGAAGGCAAAGAGGCTCAATTCCAGACAGGCGCGGTGGGCCATGTTCTTCACCAGGTTCCGTTTCACGGTGACCTATCGTCCTGGCTCCAAGAACGGCAAGGCCGATGCCCTGTCCCGTTTGTTCGAGGTATCGCCTCAGCTCTCCCCACCAGACACCATCTTGTCCCCGACGCAGTTTGTGGCTCCTATCCGTTGGGCTTTATTGGACGATATCCAAGCAGCCCAACGTCAAGAACCCGGTCCCAACGAGCAGCCCCAAGACAAAGAATACGTCCCGTCCACTGTTCGGTCCGAGCTCCTACACTGGGCCCATGATGGTCCAAGTACAGGACACCCAGGGGTCAACCGAACCTTGAAGCTTCTCGCTGAACGCTTCTGGTGGCCATCCATGAGACAGGACGTACGAGACTTCGTCCTTGCCTGCACCACATGTGCCCAGGCCAAGGTCCCACGGCAGCTGCCAGCAGGGCTTTTAGAGCCACTCCCGATTCCCAACCGTCCATGGTCCCATATAGCGGTGGACTTCCTTACTGATCTTCCGTGTTCTGATGGAAACACCACCATATTGGTCGTCATAGATCGCTTTTCCAAGGCCTGTCGACTGATTCCTCTGAAAGGTCTACCTACAGCCCTGGAGACCGCGGAACTGCTGTTCCAACATGTCTTCCGGCTGTATGGCCTGCCAGAGGATGTCGTCTCGGACAGGGGACCCCAGTTCACCTCAAGGGTCTGGAAGGCCTTCTTTGCCCGCTTAGGAGTCTCAGTCAGCCTCTCCTCTGGTTATCATCCACAGTCTAATGGGCAAGTGGAACGCCTCAACCAGGAGGTTGGACGTTACCTGCGGAGCTACTGTGCTCAGAATCAAGCGGATTGGAGCAGATACCTCCCCTGGGCAGAGTACGCCCAGAACTCCCTGGTCCATTCGTCCACAAACTTAACTCCTTTCCAGTGTGTGCTCGGTTACCAGCCTCCGCTGTTCCCGTGGACGATGGAGACCAGTGGGTTGCCAGCTGTGGACGACTGGTACAAGAGGAGTGAGTCGGTGTGGGAATCCGCACATGTCCGTCTCCAGGAGGTGGTATCCAACCAAAAGGAGAAGGCCGACAAAAGGCGTAGGACTGTATTGTACCAGCCAGGGCAGAGAGTATGGTTGTCCACCCAGGATCTCAAACTGCATTTGCCCTCGAGGAAGCTTGCCCCCCGTTTCATCGGCCCCTTCAAGATCCTGAAGAGGATCAACCCGGTTTCTTACCGTCTTCAGTTGCCCTCGCATTATCGTATCTGTCCCACGTTTCATGTTTCGCGCCTCAAGCCCCATTGTGTTTCCGCCCTGCAGAGCCCAGCAGTCTCTCCACCTCCACCGTTGGATGTGGATGGTTCTCCTGCCTACTCCGTCAGGGCCCTCCTGGACTCCAAACGGAGACGGGGTACGCTGTACTATCTGGTCGACTGGGAGGGCTATGGGCCGGAGGAGCAGTCTTGGGTACCAGCACGGGACATCTTGGACCCAGCTCTTATTGAGGACTTCCATGAGTGTCATCCAGATCGGCCTGCTCCGCGACGGCGGGGGCGACCGCCTACCCGCCGGCGTTCTGCGGCTGGAGCCGCCCCTGGAGGGGGGGGTACTGTCACATCCCACGGGGTCACTGCCCCTTCTGGTCAGAGGCGGCGCCACTCAGTGCCGCTAGCTAACGCTTACCTATCACCTCACAGTCTCGTAGGACATGGAGGTATAAAAGGAGCCAGCGGAGCAGAACTAGTCGCGGATTCTTAATCAGCAGTTCTCTTGTGCTTCGTTGGCGATTGGTAGTCTCTTGTTCCCTCAGTTTGTTTCCTAGGTGTGCATGTTCCAGTCCCGAGTGCCCGTCCCGTCAGTTCCTGCCTCTTGTTCTTCAGTCCTGGTCCATCGTTCCTGTCCGGTATTTTGTCACGTCTCAGGGTTGCGGTCAGACTCACAGATTAGCGTTTCACTGTTCACCGTAGTTCCAACACCGTGTGTGTTTCCTGGTCTCGTGTTTCTTGTTTCACTTCCACCGAGTGTCTTACAATACTCACCGTACACGTCTAACCTCACACTGCACGTGAAGTCATTATATATTTCGTCTGTGTTTGGACGTAATAGCAACGCGCGTCCGTGTCGGACTCCCGTCCGGACGCTACAACAGATAGCTTCTCACTGTGAATGAGCTCTATAGGAAATGCTCGATGTGTATAATGTTATAAACAGTGCAATATATTTTCTGTCATCTGTAAAAATGTATAGACTGCAAGCATGAAAGAGAGCAACAATGAAAGCATCAATGATCTTTCAGTTAAGTTTTACATGTAAACTTAAACACAATAGTACACTATTCTGAAAGGAAATATTCTTTCAGTAAATGAAGTAGGAAAAGTAGAAAAAATTAAATGAGCGTGAATAAAATAGGGGCTACATGGTGGCACAGTCAGTAGTGCAGGTGTCTCACGCAGTGGAACACGTAATTAAACTGAGGTTTAATCCTTATTCAGTCTATATGGAGTTTGTTCTTCCCTTGTTTGCAAGGGTTTTCTAGGGTTCTCTCGCTGCTGCAGTTTCCTCCTACAGACCAAAGACGTATATTGGATGGACTAGGGACTCTAAATTCCTCATAGAGTATGAATCTGTGTATGCGGCTAGCCTGCAATGAACTGGATTTCTCCCCAGGGTGTACCCTGCCTAGACTAGTGCCCAATATTTGAGGAACAGACTCTGGACTGCTATACCATTGCACTGGAGAAGAGATTATGGATAATGAATGAATAAATAGTTGCTGATGCTTTAATACCGACAGAAGATTTTTAACGTTATTAGACAGACAGTGAATGACACATTCTTGTACAGATCACTTTGTCTGCTAGAGGAAGAAGCACAAGTGAGGCTAATATGCATTAGCCTGTGTTGTATGTTCCCTCTTGTACCTGGAGGGAGTTCAAAGACATGTGAGCCACTCAAAACTGAAAACAGGTTTGAATGCACTTCTGACTATTCTTTAATCTATTCACATCCTTGCCAATTATCTTCTGTCATTTTCATCTCCACCACAAAGCCCAAAGAACCGGGAAAACTCTGAGGAGATCACATATCACCTGTGACGACTGTCTGTTAATCTTATTCTGCTAAGATGATTACTTCTCATTATCTGCTAATTGAAACGAGTGTAGCTCATTTCCATTAGTGCAAACGGGCTTCTGCACTACTCTTACACACATTTTTGTGTATCTTGTATTCCTAATAATATTTCAGTAGACCAGAGTTATATATCATTTTTGGAATAGGGAGTAATTTTTAAACTTTATTTTTAAGAAAACTAATAGAGATTTTAAAAAAGTATTAAATACATTTTGAATAAGATTTCTATAACACAGAAACAAAACTCTGCAAAACTAAAAAACTCTGCCAGAAAGTGACAGTGGTTATGATGAGTTGTAATATGTAACTCTGATATATTAACTACATTTATCATATGACAGAGGCTAACTGCTTTGTCTATTATGCTGTAACATGTAATTCAAAACTTTTACAGTTTTACAAGTGGTGAATTCCTTTATGATAGAAGGGAGGTTTAAAGGTCCATAAAGAGCTGATGCATCTAAAATCAGAAGTAAAAAAAATGTAGCATACTTTGAGATATATCCAAAACAATATCTACCATGACACTACAATACATATGTGATCTGCAGGGTACTCTACACAACTGGAATTAGTAAGCCACAGTGTGGCTACTGATTGCTGCAGCCTGCAAAGGGAATGAGAGGCCAAGGAAACATGGCTTGGAGATGACTTCACAATTACCACATGGGCACTAAGGTTTAGATCTTCTTTTAAACTTTACTTCTAAGAAATCTGGATGAGCTCTATGGCATTGCTGTTATATACAGCACCAAGCCCGCAGTTCCACCGAGCAAAGACATGTACTTGTTGGACCCTTTTGTGATCAACCATATCAAATGTCACATTAAATGCAACACTAGGCTTAAGTAACAGAGTCTGACGTCCCTTGTACGAAGTCCCATCTAGTACTGAGGACTTCATGCATTCAAAGAAGAAAGGGCACTTGTTGTAAGAAATTAATTGGGGAAGGTTGGCATACTGTTACACAACCTAATGTTCTATAAAGTTTGATTTCTGGGGAGCAAGTACATCAAGCCTGGCAAATTACACAAAATCGTTAATGCAAGGACAAGGGCAGAGAAAACAGCTGAACTTGGAACAGCTGTATCATATTAAGAATTGTTAAGACTGTGTGCTTAAATTACCCTATATTAGGGTTATTAGCATATAATGTGTATTCAGTTATTAGTTTTCAGTGTCTGATAATAGCATTCTTATTTCAAATAAAAAATAGTTATACCAAATGAGGATGTAATCTCAGAATGATAGGCAAAATAGAGAATATCTGTACATGTTCAGGCTGCAGGAAGATGCAGCTCAAGATATTTTTGTGTCACTGATGGGTTTTTAGGGATTTGTGGTCAAGCTTTCTCAAGGCATTTTTGCTGGAAATTGAGGAGAAAATTACTTTGCCTCTTCTTTCACTTAATCGCATGTCCCTTTTCAGGGATGTGCAGCATTGCTACAGATATTGATGAGAGTGTTTTCAACAAATGAACATCTCTTTCATTGCTGACAGTGTCTGAAGAGATTAATATTGTTGAGCCTGGAAATTGAATTCACAAAAAAGAGCATTTTTAATCATCTAAAACAAGCACCAAGCAGATGATGCAGTAACACAAATACAAAGTAATGGATTTGTTCTGTAGGCCTGTATTTTCACTTACAGTGATGTCAACCTCTAGAGACAAAAAAGACTCGTTTCCAGTTTCTGAAACAGTATTTGGATGACCTAGCAAATTGTATTCCTGCTGGGCAGTTGTTTCTGATAACAAAAGAGACCTAGTTGGTTCCACACCTGTTATACATTACCCTAAAATTGGATGCACATTCACACAGTGCATATTAATGGGGTGTCATTTGACAGGATCTGTTACAGATTAGCTAGTGGGGTTTTAAAGATGTTCTCAGAGCATACAGTGGGAATTGTTTGCAGACACTCCCATGGAAATGAAGGCCTTTGTTTTAAGGGGTACAGCTTTTCTGAAGTTGTGACATACTTGACTCTATAGTACACCCTTTTTCACTTGGAACTGCTTTACTGTAACCATACCAAGTAGAATAGCCGGAATACCAAGTGGAATATGTCCACACAGTAATTCCTATGAACCAGCACACTTGGGACTCACCATAATGTTAATTTATTCATTTTGCTTCACAAACTGCTAAGCCAGTAAAACAACAGTGGCAATTTGGAGCCAGTCTTGGGAAAACACAGGACACCATGTGGGGTACTCCTTGTGTGAGACAGCAGTCCACCATGCATGCACATACCTGCATTCCCTCAAAAACATATGCAGTAAGGACAAAAAAAAGAGTTACCAATTTTACCTAAACTTCATGGAAAATGCAACTCTGGAACTTTTCAGCATAAAACACATGGATGGTAAAATACATGTGAATACTAAAAAAATACATCTTGTTGATGATATTATCACCATCCCAGTATTTGTATGATGCAGTTCACACCCTATTCCTATTATCCTTAACAGGACTCTGAGGCTTTTAATATGTGGTTATTTAACAATGTCTCACATGCAAAACCTACAGCTCTTTGAAATGTTGTTAGTAGAGTATGTTGTTACAGACTATAGACCCAGAAAAGCATGTTGCACAGTGGTTAAGATGTATACTTTTAAATTTAATTGAAGCTAAGCAACAAAATTAAAGACTGTACTGTTAATTAGGAGAGCACAAATATGGTTGACAGTTGATATAAAATGACATTATCATTTAGACATTTCAGTGGTAGCAAGAATAAGTTCTTGATGTTCACCATCGCAGAAGGATAGCATAACACCTTTCCTGAATACTGACTATGTTCCTAGACAAATGTAGTACTACATCCATTTTTGATACTGACATTTAGGCCACTATCAATTAATGCAGTGTCATCTACAAACACTTACTCGTTCATAATACCTTTCTCCCAGTGTGTTAAAATGATGGCTCCCAGTTTGTTCGAACCTAGAGTGAAGTGCACTCTGGGAAGGAGTCAGACCTGGGAGAACAGCAATCCAGAAGAAGGGAAACAAAGACTAGTAAATGATGATGCAGCAGAAAGGAGTGAGGGGGTGAGGAAGGAGGCAGAGGAGACAGGTGGAGACAGAGATAGGCAGGACGAGTGAAAGGAAGAGAAAACAATGGAAAGAAGCCATGACAGGAGGACCGATGAGAAAAACAACCTGGCCGGTCTCAGGAGATCTGCTCCTGCATGATTACTGTTTCCTTCCTGTCATGGGTGTATAAAGAAGCAAATGCAGCTGGGACTGCAAACCAAGAAAAAAAGGAGGCCAGCACAACAGGCATAACATTTTAGTGAAAGTGAGACAATGGTGTGGACTAGCTTCCTTGTTTCCATGTGGATAAATTAATGGAGAACGAGAAAGACCGTCAAAGAGAGAAACATAAGGAAAATGAAAGAAGGAGAATGTAAATAATGAAAAAGACATGAAGAGAAATACTGTATAAGCTATGTAGTTTTGTAGATCTAGATATGTATAGGCCCTCGACCACAGATGTTAAAGTACAAAGACACTAAAACTTTATTTAATTTATTTAGGTTATGTCTTTCTTCAGAGCATCTTCCAATATTAAGCTGCTTACAGTGATTTATCCGTTTATACGGTTCGGTAATTTTACTGGAGAAATTTAGGGTAAGTACCTCACTGAAGACTACAACAGCAGGATACAAGTGTGAATGTGGATCCTTCAAGTACCAGAGACTCTAATCTCAAAGCTACCTGCTGTCTTTCAAAGCAGCTCTCCATTTCCATACCATCAGCACTCTCTTATCATTTGGCCTTCATTACCAGTTGTACAGAAGAACAACGCAGGCACAAGGTGTATGTGAAATAGGACAAAGACCAAGTGATGCATGTGTACAATGAATGGTAATAAACAATGATCACACATAAAAGAGAAGAGAGAGGAGGGCCAGAAAACTATATTAATTCTGTCTTTAGGCTCTTCTCTAAATAGTACAAAAAATTCTTTGCTAAAAATAAATTTAAAAATTTTCTCACTTTTGCCAACATGTAATTATTAAGATAAAGTGTATCACATTATTTTTGTTCAGTGGACATCTCAGTCATGTCAGAATTTACTACTTGGGGATATTTCCTTACAATCACCTCAGATGAAAAATACTATAACACTTGTATACAGGCAGTCCCCGGGTTACGAACATCTGACTTCCTAACCCGTAGTTATAAACCACTCACCCATAAAGCCTATTAAAAATTCGAGTAACATACAATGAGTCGTAATAACAAACGGGCACTACTCTGCGACGCGCATCAAAACATTGCACGTCTACAGCAGTCGGTTCGTGAGCACATGGGCCCGAGGTAGGACAAAAACTTCATTCTTTTCAGTCGGACCGTCACGTCCACGACATCGCCCCGAACATCCACACCTGCCCAAAATCAGAGCAGTGGGCTATAAAGAAGCCACACCTGCACACCCTGGTTGCAGAATGTCATTTGAGAAACCCGTCTCTCTTGTGCTCTCAAGTGAACCCACGACACCCTATTTGTCCTTCCAAGTCCCTAGTTCTCCTCAATCACTCATTCCCGCTCCTGATGTCCATGGCTCCCGACACTTGCATCGCCTCCTCGACTACGACATTGGATTCTCCCCAAGACCTACGTCTGTGCATCGACTGACACACACATGTCCATGACCACGAATCTGGCCTGCTCCCTTGTGTACCAACAATAAAGATCTTGGGACTGGGTCCGCACGCACACACACCTCAGTCTTCTGCCTGCTCAGTATGACACGGACCATGTTGCTGTTAACAGTGTCTCGTGTGTGTTACTGTATTTGGCTTTAATTTTTCTTTGTTTTTACCCTTTTAACCATGGCACCAAAGTGTAAATGTGATGCAAGCGATGGTGATGTGATCAAAGAAAATAAAAACGATCACGACTGAAACTAAAGCGGAAAGAATAAAGTGATCGGAAAAAGGTGAAATGCCAACAAACACTGGAAAAGCAAAGTTTCTTTAATGTTTTTATACCTACCCACACACACACACACACACACACACACACACACACACACACACACACACTCTCTCTCTTCCTCTCTCTCTATTATAAATACTGTAGTAACATTGATTATTATTATTATCATTACACTGTATTATTAATATTACTGTGTTATTATGTTAAAGATGTTTTAGTGTATCTGGAAGTGTTTAATGTTTTTTATGTATAGAAAGGTACACTATATACTATATACTAATTCAAGAATGGAACTTGTTCGTAATCAAGGGATTGCCTGTAGGCATACACCCATTCAGACACACACAGACATAGTATTTATCTCATGGACATTTCCTGTACACCAGGATGTAGACACTTAAAATTCTTCTTCTTTTTTTTTTTTTTACCTATTATTCATTCACGCATATCTTACATTACAGGTTGTTTACTGATGTGTGGTGTTTTTCTTTAATATGTAGAGATTCATAATTATTTCACCTGTAAAACACACACACACACACACACACACACACACACACACACACACACACACACACACACACACACAGAATCTGCTTGTCCAAAGAAGTGTCATGACGAACCGGAGCCTAACCCGGCAACAGAAGGCTCAAGGCTGGAGGAGGAGGGGACACACCCAGGACGGGACACTAGTCCATCGCAAGGCACCCCCAGCACAACTCAAGCCCCAGGCCCCCCAGAGAGTGGGACCCGGCCAAATCCACTGTGCCACCGCGCCCCCCACCTCTAAAGCTGATAAATGTATTATCACAGGTTAGCTACATTTACACTGTTACATGCACTTAAGTACTTCATCACTAGCTCACTTTCAAATCTAAAAGTAATACATCACTTCAGAGTAATTTTTGTCATAAACAGTTTCTACTAGATCATTCTCGTAAAGAAAATATACGTTTACCTTGTACAAATTTTATATTTCTGACACCCTCTTTTCATTTCTTAAAAATTTTTCACATTTTATGTTTAACTTTCCTTAAAATGAATTCTGTTTTACTGCAAACAACTGTCTCCTTTTTAATGTAACAGTGGTATTACTTAGTCCTGTTTTTGAATAATTACCTAGGTATGATGCAATAAAATGTGTTTTGTATGTGAGTAATTTAAATGTGAGTAATTCTGAGGGATTTTTACTCATAAAATGTAACTGACTTTTTTCAGATTAACAGCACTTTTTCTGTTTCTGACTTTTCCACCCACCTCCGATTATAAGACAGTAAAATGTATTATTTTCTACACCATTCATGGAGAATTTTTAGTTTTAGCAATACCGTATAAACAGCAGCAAGGCCTTTTATGTTGTATTGTACACAATAAGAATATAAAAAAATGATAAAATTTTTTTTAAATGTATAAAGAGAAACCAGCAGTCCTGCACACCTCATAGTACACAGGAGCTACTGACTATTTGGTAAATGAAATGAATACTTTTAGAAAGAAACCTAAATGGGGTGGTGGGGGCTGGACTGTCAGCACATTAATCTCCCACAAAAATTCATACAATAATCTAAGTTGATAAGGTGGCTGGGCTTATCAGCTGGCCAAGGGATCTAAGACAGTCATCCTGTTTGCAGGGCATCCTGCTAATGTGCTCCATGTGATCCAGAGTGGGTGGGCGTCACAGAAGAAAACCCCCTGCTGAGACAGAGACACAGTTTCTGGAGTCTTCACATACATGCTGACAAAAGGCTGACTTTCTGGTGAACTCTGGTCTGCCCTGAGAGGCCAAACATTTTAGCACTCCGCTGAGTCACTGCAGCCTGAAGGATGTTGGTCAACAAAATATTACTCTCAGGAAATATAATACACTGTAAGGGGACAAAACACTGATGTGCACTTAATACTGCAACCATTTTTTGACAAATTCACTTTTCAAGCTTCTATTGGCTTTCTTATGTAGTTGTAACATACCATAATACTCCCACAGGGAAGAAGTGTCACTACCCGTGGATAGTTCATAAAGCCACCCATCTCAGGGTGTCAAAAAGTCCTCAAAGAGATACATGGTGGTTTACCGCAAACAGTGGCGCTTTAGGACAATGGGCTCCTGAGCTTTCATCCCGTTTGCAGCTACACCCTCAGGAAATTTTGAAAATATGTGACTGTTGGGACAAATAAATGAATGAAAATGTACATGGAGAAATGGGTGTAATGAGACTGAGGAATGATTACAGCAAGAACCTCTGTGCTCTAACCCTAACAAAACACCAGGTTCAGGCCAGTATAAGAAAGAGGAATGTTCAAAATCAGATTTTACAGTGTCTCCATTTCTAGCTACATGCCTGTTTGCACAGAAATAGAGAAAAAAGAGCTATTTGTTCACAAAGAAGCAAACAATATGGGAAGGTGGAGAGTCAAACCCATTCACACCTACTCTCAGTTACTCCACTCTAGGCATTCATATTCACAGCCTATTATGAAACGCATTATAATCTCTTAACAGTAGATGGTTTTAAACATCTGAACTTAATTTGTTGAAAACAAACTTGCCCCTTCAGATGACTCCTCTATGCAGATATGTATGTAAGCCTCCTGTGTGCATGTGCCGCAGGCCTCATAAGTTCATGTAATGCAAACCTTACACATAAGTGTCAGTGGAATACATAGAAGATGGTGTTGCTGCATGTCACAGGCTCTGCTAATTCTGTGCCCAGAAAACCATTCACTGCAATGTCTGAATTCTCCTTCACTCCCTGAAGCACAAAAGGGAGCCAAATGGAGAATAAAATCAATAGCTCAGAGAGAGAGAGAAAAATAACACATCTACATTGCTGTTCTGCTTATAATACTGCCCCTACAGTACACTCATTTATGGATGATTTAGAAAGCACTGATTCACAGAGGACAGCTGTGAAATCAAATGTGTCTTTGCATGAATCTCGAGCTTCTTGTGATGCCAGTATTCCCAGAGAGTTTAGTTCTGTATTCCAAACAGTGCATTGATATTTACATGTTCATTTTTTAAAAAAAGTAAATCAAGTGAAAATGGTAGTGGAAAAATTTTCAGACCAGTGCAGATTCACTTAAAGCACAGGTATCCCTCAAATTATGAACTCTTTTTTCAGTATAACGGCTCTTGGCTTTTCATGCTCAATCTTCGATTTACAGAAGAAAAAAAATCTGCATAACAGAATTCATCCAAAGGATGTCAAAAAAATTTGAAATGCTCAAGTGAAGCAGATGTGCAGTAATATACTGCAGCTGCTGCATGTGCATGCAGACCCCGTGTTGCTCTAAGAGAGTTGAGCATCATGAGAAGTGTATGAAATTCCACAGGTGTGTTTGTTCGCCACATTGGGTGTGTTATTTAACTGAATGATTGTGGAGGCAGTAGAGTAATTAGCAAGAAAAATTTAACTGATGGTTTTGTGTGTGTGTGTGTGTTTTTTTCGGTATGTGTGTTCATTTTTTTGCAACAGTCTACAGTAAATCCGATGCTGGAGTTTTTACTGGAGATAGAAAACTGTCCCAGGATTCTGAGCACAGTTTGGAAGCAGGACAGCAAAGGTAAGAGGTGAAATGGACTTTTGTACTGAACGTCGCTTTGGAGAAAAGTACAAACATGAATGCAAATGTAACCCTTTTACAGTGTGCTAAAATCATGGGTTAATATATAGCTGTTTTACAGTGCTCTAGTGATATCTGGGCCAAGTTGTTTGGGGTTTTCTGATGGACTGAGAAGGCATTATTTTTCCCATTTAAAAAAAATGGGAAATAGATTTTTGGTATCTGAAATTTTAATTTCTGCACCGTTTTCAGCAACAGATTAATTTCGCAACTGGAAAGACGCCAGTATATAAAAATAGCCTAAGTGCTACAGGAAAAATAAAAAAATGATTCTTTCAGCATGGTCACTGTAGAGAAAGTGCTTACAACATTCATCAATCTATTCAAATATTCAATTAAAGTTCACAGAGATTACCAGACAGATGAGATTACACATTCCATTGTGAGGAAAATAACACAAAGTAATTTCTTTTACCTGATTGATTTTTTTATTATTAAAATTAAAAATTTAAATAGCATCTATCATACTATAATGATTTTTATGGCTATGGTACTCTTCATGGAAGTATCAAAGAAACTGTTTAAAACTTATACCAAAATGCAAAAAATTAATAAATAAACAAGTGGGTATAATGTTTTTATCAAGATTATCTTCATATTCCTTTTATGTTTATAAAATTTGATTGGCCAAGTTTTAAGAAAGTTCTGAAGAAGCACAATTGCTGTTGTGTTCTTTGTACAACTGCTAGATATTCAGTGAAACACAGCTGTAAGAGAACCTAAAGGTTTGGTTGGCCAACTATTTCCTCAAAAGTGTTCCCAGCCATCTGAGGAGTGTCTATGATTGGAATCCTTGGAACCCTTCACTCACCTTGGTAAGTGCGATTCCACATCCTCTTGGTCACAGTGTTTCCTGCTGGGATGCCCTGCACCTCAGCCATGGTCTCGTTCAAAGCATGGGCGTACAGCATAATCCCATCGTAGAAACCTCCAGAGATGAGGTTCATCTGGAGCATGGAAAGGAACCACACACATTATCTGACTCTTATAGCCATTCTCCTTTTCCCTTATGTTTCTCATGATCTCTTATTCAGTTTTTTTAATCACTTTTCTCCACTGGATTCCCTTTGCCCCAACCCACACTTTTAGCAAAACCATAGATGTTGAGTTAACCATTAGCAAAACCCTTTGAATTTGTCTCTTTCCCTTACTGATATATAGACAGTAATTCTGTAACAAGCAGGGAGACATTTGAAAAGGCCACTCAATACTGCGGAAAAAACTTTGACAGTAATTTCAGACATATCATCCTGTTAAATCACATATATGGGAAACAAATTTACCCATTGACAACTACAGAGAAAGGATATGATGATGATGTATTATTTTTAGATGTGCCACTGGGCTAGTAATGAAGGAACTACAAGGCTGAATGATCACAAGTTTGCAGGTTAATTGTGGAATGGGTTACACAGTTAGGCAAGGTACTTGACCTAAATGCTTTCAATAAAGGTCAGACTATATAGGAAAGACAGCATTAGTTACTGACTTAAGAAAATAAAGAAATTATATCAGCTATGACATACTTTATAAATAGAGAGCAGGGAATCCGACCCTCAGTTCACTCTAAAACTAGATGTGAAAAATAATTAATTTCTGTTCTTTTCTGTACGTCACAGATTAGCCACATATATAATGGCAAATTAAAGTTTACCATGTGATGTGCTTGTAACACAGCCAAATCTAGAGATGAAGAGCAATCTGCTAACACTTAAACAGAATTGGTCCAACAAACTATCCTGACAACTACACCAATGTATGATATACCTTTATAAATGAAGAGGGTTCTTAGTGCTGTTAAAGCCCCTTTCCCCAAGTTTTGATGTCAACTCAAACGGAAGCCTATTTACACTCAGTACAGCCATTAAGTGCCATTAGTTGGAGTGAGAGTGTGGACTGTATGTTAACCTCATGACAGCCAATGTCATCACAGGAGTTCAGAGCAGGCTATACATATACATAGTGAGGCCATGGTACCTGTGCAGAGTGCAATGTCTCTCCACCAAATATACAATTTTATTTGACTGACAGGGACCGTTCCATGCACGGCTCCAGTTCCACCTGACCCCTCATCTGCCTGTTTATATTCTGGTTCTGCTTTTCACAGCCATAAACATCCCAGAAAATATCTGAAACAAGCTTGTCATAGGGAGAAGGATACAGATGGCTCTGGCTTAGCAGACTTTCTTAGCAAATCAGGTTCAGGAATGAGCCATGTAAGCTTTCAAAACACAAATTACCACTGACAAGGAGGCTCACACATGTCAGTTCCATTTCAAACCAGATTTTCGAGCTGGGGGACAAATAGACATGTGATGGGGAGGTAGATTTGTTTATGAACTTATTATGGATCCTCCAGTGAGGGACAGACCATGCCCCATAAGCAAACATATTAAATGTAAACAGAATGCCACAAGAAGCATTCTTTTAAATTAAAGTTGTCATAGAAACTAAACACAGCCATTCGCAGCATGGACTTAATCCATTACATGTTTCTGCAATCACAGAAGAGAAAACAGAATGGAGAAAAGGAAGAAAATAAGGGAAAGTACATCACAGACCCCCTAGATCCTCCCTACTCAGGTATACGTCACAAACCCCATCGAGTCATTCCCTTTTCATTCTGAGTCATGTGGGCATTACACATTTGTGCTCCATTATCACATCCATGGGGCCTGTGCTCCTTGCTTTTAAAGCAATTTTCTATCACCAAGGGCTTGGCAAATGCAGACAAAGGCACAAAGATGGTTGGAGGGGAAGGAGGACTAGAGAGATAGGGAAGATGCAAATGAGACATAAATCCCACCCTATGCTTTTCAAATTGCGAGTAATTTTGACAAGTCTGTCATTACCCATAAATAACTCTTGCGCATTTCTCTGTTGACTGTCTCTGACCAGTTTACCGATAGACAGATCCTGTCAGAGAGATTCAGATATGACAAACTAAGATGGCTTCCCTTTTCTGACGTGTCTCAAAGAAGCTCCAGACCCAAGCGTATGTATGGTACCATTCAAGGCAGTGTAATATCTGCGTGGGTTTGTTAAACAGAGAATGTAAGTAAATAACACGTGTACCCCATAGATGCAGCCAGGACTCCCACACAGAAATGTCTGTGTAGCCTGCTGAGAGGGAGAAAATCAGTACGCCAAAACTGTTCCTTTAATTAAGATACTATCTGAATTACACATAATTAATTATCTAGTCAAAACACCAAAGGTAATTAGGTTTCTCTATGCTGTAGATTATTTAATTAACCATCCATTTCAGCTTTACGAACAAAGAAAGCAGAAATGTAATGCAAACAGTTAGAGAATCATTTTCTTTTTCTGTTTGTGCTCAATCAGGGTACTCTCCACCAGAAAAAGGGATTTTGTTGCCTGGGCAAAGAACATCAGGGAATGAATTGTCCTCAGCACAAATTAAAGTCATTGCTTTAGGAATACAGCAGAGTTAAGGCCATACTTTTTCTGCCAAACAAGGCCAAGTCAGCACCGGGTCTTAATTATTGAAGCTGTGTGAGGGCTTTGTAAGGAAAAATGTGACCGTTAGCATTCAGATCAATGGTGCCTGGAGTTACAGGCAGGCAAGAATCTGCCTTTGGCAAAAAAGCAGAGCCAGAAGAAGACTATGTTTGATGGAACAATTATGGTTTTTGTCACTGTGAGAGATCTCTTTGAGATCCTCAAAGTACAGCAATCTACAATACTTTCACCACTGCTGTTAGGCTCTACTTCAGCCAAACGTGCAAAAAAAAGCATTTAAAGTTAAGCATTTAAAACATTTAGGTGCTTTACCCCTTCAAATGAAATTGCATTCTTCTGAATATCTTGGGGAAAATAATGTGCATTTCATTAAATTACACAAGCTGTTATGTGACTGTTTTCTCAGGGTCCAGCATGCATGATGGACTGTTGCATCTATGTCACACCCTGAAAGGGCTTTACATTTACATTTATTCATTTAACTTATGCCTTCTTCAAAAGCGACTTACAATTATTTACCCACAACTGAGTAATTTTTACTGGAGCAAGTCAAGGTAAGTACCTTGCTCAAGGGTACTACAGCTGTTGGTAAGATTTGAACCTGAAATCTCCTATGCTACCAACTGCCCCCATTAACTGTGTAACACAGATAACCCACCGAATGTCCAGTTTTTAAAGCATGCATTATATTCTGCAAATAAAAATATAGTTAAAATAATGACACTGATTACAAGTCATGAAAGGATTCATTTTCTGAGACAAATGCAAAGGAACATGTTGATACATTATGAAGCACGGTTCCAAAAAAACTATTTCTTTGTCACTTTGGTCATGGATATGCGATCAATATCAATGCCATTCAGGAGTATCCAGGTAGGTTGATGTTGATGCACCTGCAAACAAGGCAACTGGACTGCAGAGGCAGAATTAAGTCTCTGCAAAACTGCCAGTTACTCTGTGGTATTGCTTTGTCCCACCTTCCTATATTCCCTCTCTTACCAATGAGTCTTCCACAGTGAAGTTGAACAACCTCTTGGCGTCTGCTTTCAGGTTTGACACAAACCCCTTGTACTCAGGGTTTTGCGGCTCCCTGTAGGTCAGGATCTTCACATTCTGGGGGGAGCAAACAGTCAGAGAACCATAATCACTGCTGTGCAGATGTGAGACAGGAAGCACAACACCACATATGGCTGCAACCATGGAGCGACCAATTAGAGGGAGACCAGCACCGTCTGAGGCATTTAACAGCACAAATCGATGAGCTGAGACAAGAAATTAGATGCAGGTTTTGTCTGATTCTTGCATAAACACCGATCCTTTGCCTGTCTAAAATGCCCCTCTACATTTAACATTTTCCAATAAAAGTCATTTGGTGGCTGCTTGTTTATAGATTATGTAATTTCCTCCAACTGTTTTTTAAAACTCCCTGTCTCCATCATTTTCTGTACCTCCCTCATATCATGCTTGCTTCTTCTTCCTTGTTCCCCCTCTTGTATGATCTCATATTATGCACGGTGATCATTTACTGCAGGAACCTGTCTGCCCTGTGCTCCCATTCCTGGCCCCTCACAAGGGATGGGTGTCTGTTATTAGAAACAGCTCTTTATTTTTCTTCATCTCTGTGGCAGACCATTGAAAGCACATTCCATAGCACAGGACATCCTACGACTGAAAACCCCCAAACGCCTTCAGGAATTCCAACAAGCACACACCACCACTGGTTTGCCTGCTCCTCCTTACTCCCACACCTATAGAAAATGAGCCCAGATGTGTACACACTATGAGAGCAAAAAAAATTTAAATCATTCTGAGTCACAAATTTTGGAACCTCATTAATTGTCTTTGTTTTATGAACTCCAATAAAAGTGGACAAGCCATCCAGCATCCAGTGATAAGCCATACTTTGCCAATTTTCCTCCTACATCCTGCCAGATATTCCAGTACACCAGTGTTGGTTACCCATACACACAACTCTTACCTCTCAGAAACAACACATAACAGCTTGTATTCAGCACATAGGAGGAATAGTGGGGAAATGAACAAGATAATTTGCATAATTCATTATCTCATCCCCGTTTAGGGCACTAAGAGGGAGAAGACAGGCTGCAGGGTTCTCTGGAGAATACTGGCAGAATGATAACTGAAATGACAAACATCAGACCAAAAAAATAACAGTAACACGAAAGCTTCATTGGGATTAGAACCTTTTTTCCCCAATTTTATCTTCAAATTACTCTGTTTGCACATATCGTAGAAGCAGCACTCAATGTCATGCTGTCTGAATGTATGAATGTGTGTGCAGTGAGAAAAATAAATGGTTACAGATATGTTTGCAGCAAAATGTGAAACAGATGGCCATTTCAGTGCTGTATCGATAGGCTTGCTCTTGTAAAGACATGTGCCTTAAGTGAAGGATGCAAATTCTGTACTCGATATGTGGTGCCATACTGAGTACTGATCTCCAGGAAGGCTTTTAGAGTTAAATGAATGTAATCAAAGTAAGCCCACTGTTTCAGAATAAGTTCCTGCAGGGCTCAGTACTGGGCCCTCTGCTCTTCTCAAACTACACCTCCTCCCTCGGCCCGGTCATCGTCTCCCACGGATTCAAATACCACTGCTACGCTGATACCACCCAGCTCTTCCTCTCTTTTCCACTTGGAGCATCAGACATTTCTGCGCGCATTGCTGCCTGCCTGTCGGAGATCTCTGCATG
Organism: Scleropages formosus; assembly: GCF_900964775.1. Lineage (NCBI taxonomy): Eukaryota > Metazoa > Chordata > Actinopteri > Osteoglossiformes > Osteoglossidae > Scleropages > Scleropages formosus. The sequence goes on along the minus strand of NC_041823.1, from coordinate 16,915,942 downwards.
GATGTCTGATCACCACCTCCAACTCAACCTTTCCAAAACAGAGATTCTTCACCTCCCAGCTGGCCTGTCTTCCTGTCACGATCTCTTGAGCAAACTGAACAACTCATTCATTTTGCCTACCTCCTCAGCTAAGAGTCTGGGGGTGACGATTGACTCAAGTCTATCTTTCTCTCATCACATCGAAACCCGGACCTGCAGATACATCCTGCATAATATCCGCAGGATTCGTCCTTACCTCACAACTGACTCTGTCCAACTGCTTGTCCAGGCCATGGTAACATCCTGTCTGGACTACTGCAACTCTCTCCTGTGGCCTTCCTGCTGCTGCCATCAAACCTCTACAGCTGATACAGAATGCTGCTGCCCAAGTTGTGTTTGACTTGTTGAAGCATTCCCATATATCTCCTCTACTCATTTCTCTGCACTGGCCTCCTATAGCTGCGTGGATAAAATTTAAGACCCTGGTTATAGTCTACAAATGCATCAGTAGAACTGCTCCCAGCTATTTACAAGACTTGATCAACCGCTACACCCCAACCAGACCCGCTTGGTGTACCCACACATGAAAGGTAAAGCACGGAGGATCTCGGTTCTAGGTCCGTTGTAGTGGAACGACCTCCCCCTCTCACTCAGAACTGTTGAAGCTTTGTCCACATTTAAAAAGGGTCTGAAAATTCACCTCTTAGAGACTCATTTCATCCATAATCTCTTAGGTTCATGTAAGGTGTAAATGTTCATGCACCAAAACTTTATGATCATGCCCGGATAAGCCTTTACACAGCTACTCCTGTAATGTATGTAAATGTTTGTCTATCTTCAAACAAAAAAAAATTTAGTAGATCAGGAACAGTCGATATTCTGAGTTTTACACAGCCACTCGTGTGATGAACATCAGTGCATATGGTGGAAAGAAAAACTAACTGTACTTAAGAATCACACATCTGCAGCTATGTCTCTCTTCCACTGAATGTAATGCACAAATTGGATTTTATTTGAGATGTACGTCGCTTTGGAGAAAAGCGTCTGCTAAAGGAATAAATGTAAATGTAAGTTACAGTTATGTCAGTTTAGAGAATGTTTACAGTGTATGATCAGTAGTGAGGATGTGAACTAGTAATCTCACCAAAAAACTGAGCAATCAGAGCAGGTGGTTTGCCAAAGACTCTCACCATTGTCGAGCTACACTTGGTAACTAAGCAACTGTGTCAGTCACAAAGAAAAATGGACATTTTCGAAGAACATTTATTTCAGCTGGAGGGCAACTTTCAAATACTATGTAAAACTTTCTGATAAACTGTATGCTGCAATGATGATAGCCGCCTTTACCCCTGCTTTCTGATTAAAATGGCTCAATTGGGGAGGTCGTTCGTAGCAGAACAAGAGTGTATGAGAACGCTGTAATTTCAAGGCCTAACGTGCCCAGTCTTGATCTGGTCTGCAGGGAGAGCCAGCTGCCAGTTTCCAGAAGCCACTTTGTAAAAATGAGCCCAGCTGTCCACAGAGATAACAACGCTGTCTCAAAACTTCTGTCTTTTCACCTCTTTCTCATCCTTGTCCCTCCTATGGTAAGTACTTTCTGAAGTAGGATTCTGATCTTTCTTTGGAAACTACAAGGTTTACTGTCAGAAATATACAACAGCTGATAAATTGAATACATTGCAGAAAGAGATTTTTGTGGAGGGGCTAAAGAACTTTGTGAGAAATCTTTTTATATACTGGGTCCATGCACATTCAAATGATATATTTTGAAGGTACAAATGTTCTATTTTTTAATCTAATTTTGATTTATTTTAAATTGCTTTTTCTTCTCTAGTCTATTTTCAAAAGTTGTATTCTGAGGAGCAAAGGTCACCTGCATGTCTGTGTCCATTCTACAATGTTTAGAGTCTCTGTTTGGTGCTTCATGAGAGTTGATGTTCAATAAAAAGATGACAAGTGCTGCAAATGTTCATAGAATAAATAAGAAAACAAACGGCATTAAATTGGAATTGGAGGAAACCACATATTTCTTCAGTCATTTTAAATTAGTTTTATTTTAATTGGGCTCAAAGCTATTAAAATGTTAAAACAAAAAATCATTGTATTTTTATTTATTATACCCGTCTCTGAGACTTTTTATAGAACCTACTCACCAAATTACTCTAGGTACTTGTTATCATTATGCTTTTACTGAGTGTACTGATAATATAGCAAACTAAGAGTACAAGAGCTAACAAACATTGTGCACATTGTCTCACGGTTAAAAAAAAAAAGTTTAAAATAAAATTACTGTCCTGAACTGGTGTAGTGTCCATGGTGTACCCTGCCTGATGCCCAGTGTTTCCAGGATTGGCTCTGTGACACAGAGTTCCTCAACAGGACAAGCAGTGAATAAAAATATAACAAATAAAAGTCGTACCATGACTGATTAATTCATTCTAGCTTCAGCGGGGGTTTTTGCAGAATTTAGTGTGAGAATAAACTGAGGGATATCTCCATTGCTAAGCTTTTATTGATTGTGAGGTAGTGGCAGGATTTACAAACAAATCGAGTTAGGAACTGACTTCTGGTCTCAACTGTGTCTGTATGTTGAACATACAACATACTTGTTATTATTCCATTACTTAACTGGTTTAATTCAAAGCAGGTGAACTGATTTTATAACATAGCTTAGCTGTGCAGAAACTGAGGTTTAATACCTTACTTAAGGTATTATGGCAGGGGAGCTGACGGAAGCCATCAACTTTAAGGTGAGAAGGGCATGTCTGAACTACTACCTGCTACCGTACCTGTTTTCAACCACCACACTTACTTGGAAGGCAGCTTTGGCGATCATGTCATCTGTGTCTCCTCTAGCCCATGGCTTAGCTGGTATGGTGTCTAGGCTGCGTCCAAAGACATCAATATAGAAGAAGACATACTCCTCCCGTGGCATGCCGCTCTTGTAGAATTGCACCAGCAGCTGGCGGAAAGTGTTCCGTGAACAGCATACATAAACCACTGTAGGAGCCAAAACAGACAGGATACTGCTGTCAACACACCACCTCAGCAGGAGTAAGTACAGTTGTACACGTGCCCAAGCCCTCTGGGGTTATGATCTGTATATGTCACTATGGATAAGATTTTCTGTTAAGAAACTAAACAAAAAGAATGTAAACAAAAGTATGTCTTACTGTTTAATTATTCAGTTATTTTAATCATACATTCATAAAATGACTAACATTTCTTCCTCACTAAACATTTTACATGTGTTCCACATTTATCATGAAACATCCATAGAAATTTATGGAATGCCTTTCAGGTGAAATACAGACAAATGTCTGTCTGGAATGTCACTAGGGTCTTAATCTGGTAATTAATCATTAATCTGGTATACATAGTTATAATCCACATTATGTGTACTCTGATAATACAAGGTGTTTTTACAAATTTATGCAAATGTACATATATATATATATATATATATATATATAAGATTTCTGAATTACGTGTGGTATTTAAGGATATTAAATTTAATTTTGCTTTTTAAGAAAATTTAGATTTCATCATTATGAAAGGTCTACTGTCATATGAACACAATTTATAGCAGCCTCCAAAAGATAAAAAAAAGCAGTATGAAATAAAAAACACAAACAGCAGCCATTTCAGAAAAATAAAAAAAATGTAGGCTTTAATTCAAATAAACATCTTTCAATGTAAAAGCAATGCAATACAAAGCACGTGTCCTTAGATCTATGATGATGGACTACTCTGGGAACAGGTTAGGATTAGGCTAGTTATTTTTTTTTTACCTCCCCATTCTTTTGCACCCATTTTCTGCTTTGAATGGGCAGAACCTCAAGTTTTATTAGTTGAGTTTGTGAATTGAACTCAAGACTCCTGGGGAGAACTCCAATTAACACCAGGTAACAATGCCAAATTTATTTAGCTGATGCTTTTCTTCAAAGCAACTTAATGTTAAGATACCTACAATTACTTACCCATTGACACACTGAGGTAATTTAAGGAGTAAGCCCTTTATTCAAGCTTACTACAGCTGGATGGGGGATTTAAACCTATAACCTTTTGGTTCAAGGGCAGCAGCACTAACTATTACGCTCCCAGCTATTCCTATCAAAAGTTATTTGTGTCTTTTGAATTGTTAGTTCTTTACCTGTCTCCATGGTGACAGCTGCCACACCCACGCCATCACCCTAATTAGATACACCTGGACCTGGCAGGATATAAGGCAGAAGCAAACAGAGACGCACACGGAACCTTGTTCACCAATACAGCTCACTTGTTTGAGTCAGCCTGCTCCTCACTTCTCACCTTTGTTCCCATCCCACCCGCCTGAGTCCTCTACCTCCCTGTGCTCTGAGCTGTGTTTTGACCTGTTGCCTGCATTCACCGACCACGATTCTGGATTTCCTGGTAAATGACGTTTGCAGTACGAAGACCCTCGCCTGTCCCTGACCACGGTTCCTGTCCTGTCCCTAAATAAACTCCAGTGTACTCCACAATAGAGTCCGCCCTCTACTTCCGGATGAAACATGACAGAAGGTTCCGCCAACAGAACGGACTCAGCGGAGATCGATCGCGTCAAGAGGGCGCTCGCTGCACAAGGTAACTGTTTGGGGTCGATGGAGCAAACCTTAAATGGCCTTGCGGAGGCTTTCCAGTCCCTAGTCGGAACGATGCAGGAGCAAGGTATGCTCGCTGCGGTGGAGACCGCAACCGTCTCCAGAGCAGCCGCCGGCAACACCACCATCTCCGCTGTCCCAGCCTCCGCCGCATCTCCTACCACCTGCCCGCTTCGAAGGTGACTCCGCTCGCTGCGCAGGGTTTTTGATGCAATGCGAGCTGGTTTTCTCTAGCCTGCCTCAGGTGTACGGCGCTAGCCTAAGTCGTATTACTTATATCATGTCTCTCCTTGCTGGCCGCGCATTAGACTGGGCCACAGCCACTTGGGGGTGTAATTCAGTCGACCTATGAGGATTTTAAGACCCGGTTTCAAGCCGTGTTTGGGCTGCCCCCGTCAGATGACAGCATAAGTGAAAGACTGTTCGAGATCAGACGGGGAACGAACGGTGGCCGCCTATCCCATCGAGTTCTGCACCTTAGCCGCGTGCAGTGACTGGGGCAAGTCAGCACTCCTGGCTAGTTTCCGCAGAGGTTTAGACCCTCGCATACGGAAAGAGATGGCGTTCCAAGGAGACAAATGGACTCTGGATCAGTTCATTGACACGGCAGTGGCCGTCGACAATGCTGTGCGCACCAAAGAACCACGGTGCTGTGCCACCCCGGAGCAAACCAGCAAGGAGTGCTGCACCGCGGAGTGCTGCACCGCGGAACCCATGCAGCTAGGACGGGGACGCCTGTCTCCCACTGAACAAAGGTGGAGATTCCAGGAAGCCCTGTGCCTGTATTGCGGGGAACCCGGACGCCGTCGTCTTGAGTGCCCCATCCGTCCCAGAGCCCAGGTGAGTGTGATCCTCTACTGTGACCGTATGACTGTACCCACCACCTTGTCTTGGAGGGTGGGTAGCCTGTCCATACAGGCTTTGGTCAATTCTGGGGCAGCAGGCAGCTTTATAGACATTAATTTCGCCCAGTACCACAAGATCCCTGTAAAAAAATGTCCCCAGCGCCTTAAGATTAATGCGTTAGATGGACAACCCCTAGGCAAGGGGTTTGTAGATTCCCAGACAGACCCCCTTCGGATAGTGATCGGGGCTTGTCGTCATGAAACAATAGTTTTATCTGATCTCCACCCCTGAGGTTCCGGTGATCTTGGGATTTCCCTGGTTAGCATGTCATAACCCCGTCTTCAATTGGAGAACCGGAGACCTCACTTCGTGGGGAGCTCAATGTGAGGGGAAAATGCCTGAGGTTACCTTGCAGGGCCACCTCCATAGAGGGAAACGAATCTGCACGGCCTGTCCAGATACCCCCCGAGTACCAATATCTGGCTACAGTTTTCAGCCACAGTCGAGCCACTGAGCTACCTCCTCACCGCCTATGGGACTGTGCAATTGATCTGTTACCAGGTACCTCACCACCCTGTAGTCGTGTGTATCCCGTCACGGCCTGAGCAGCAGGCGCTTCAGCAATAAATCGGAGGCTCTCGCCTCCGGTATCATCTGACCTTCCACTTCTCCTGCCTCCGCCGGTTTCTTTTTTGTGGAGAAAAAGGACGGGGGGTTTTGACCGTGCATAGACTATTGGGGCCTAAATCGCATTACCATCAGGTACCCTCATCCGATGTCATTGATCACAGCCGCTCTAGAACAAGTTCGTGATGCAAAATGGTTCACAAAACTAGACTTAAGTGCATACAACCTGATACGTATCCGAGAAGGAGATGAGGGGAAGACCGCGTTTAGTACGATCATGGGGCATTATGAGTACCGGGTCATGCCTTTTGGGCTTGCCAATGCACCAAGTGTATTTCAGGCCTTTGTAAACTATGTGCTGGGGGACCTGGCACTTTGTGGGGTGCTCGTATACCTGGATGACTTTTTCCCCCGAGGATTTTAAGTCACGTTCAGTTGGTTAGACGGGTTTTATGTCAGAACCGATTGTACGTCAAGCTGGAAAAGTGCGAGTTCCACTGGCAAAGAATCTCCTTCCTTGGTTTCATACTGACCCCGGATAGAGTCGCCATGGATCTAAGTAAGGTACGTGCATTATTAGAATGGCCATGTCCGACCGCTACAAAGGCCTTACAACGATTCCTAGGGTCTGCCAACTTCTACCGCCGGTTCATAAGAAATGCCCCACTAACTGCATTAACGGCAACAAAATCAGACTCCCATGGAACCCAGAGGCTCAACAGGCATTCGAAGAACTCAAACGCCGCTTCTCAGCACCCATCTTACACCAACCAGATCCAGAACTCCCATTCATCATGGAGGTCAATGCATCCGAGACTGGGGTAGGCGCTGTGCTTTCTCAACGCCAGGGTAAGCCAAAGAAATTGTACCCTTGTGCCTTCTTCTCTAGGAAATTGTCTCCTGCTGAACGCAACTACGACATCGGGAACTGTTAGCCATGAAGTTGGCATTAGAAGAATGGCGTTACTGGTTGGAAGGTGCAAAACATCCCTTTCTGATCTTAATGGATCACAAGAACCTTGAGTACCTGCAGAGTGCCCGACGCTTAAACTCTCGGCAAGCCAGGTGGGCGCTCCTCTTTTTTTTTTTTTTTTTTTTTTTTTTTTTTTTTTTTTGGCTCGGTTTAACTTCACGGTGACCTACAGGCCTGGGACGAAAAACACCAAAGCAGATGCTCTCTTGCACCTACGTGAGGAAAGACCACCCCCTGGTGAACCTGACTACATCCTGCCCAGGATCTGTGTGGTGGGGCCCGTACTATGGGATGTCAACCAAGGGGAGCAACCAGATCCGTCCACTGTACCTCCAGGAGGACCGGTGGGTAAGTAATATGTTCCCCCAGGGAGACGACAGATGCTGCTCCAATGGGCACACGATCATCCAGCCGCAGGATATCCCGGCTTCAGCTGCAGAGGCAATACTAGTGGCCGTCCCTCAGGGAGGATGTGCAAGATTATGTCTGGGCTTGCCGTGTTTGCGCACAAAGTTTCCAACCCAGAAACCTGCGGGTCTCCTACAGCCGTTGCCCATCCCAAGACGCCCCTGGACACACATAGCTCTCGACTTCTTATTCGACCTCCCCAGTTCAGAAGGTAAGACTACAATCCTGACCATCATTGACCGTTTCTCTAAGGGTTGTCGCCTGGTTCCTTTACCTAAGTTACCCATTGCTCTCAAAACCGCCAAGCTTCTCTTTCACCATGTTTTCTGGCTTTATGGTCTGACCGAGGACCTCAGTTCACCTCACGGGTCTGGAAGGCATTCTGGAAAAAGCTAGGGATCGCGGTGACCCTAACCTCTGGTTATCGCCAACGGGCAAGTGGAGCGTCTCCAACAAGACATCGGCCGATTTCTCCAAAGCAACTGTTTGGGTAATCCCCTGCAGTGGGTGTGGTACTTGCCCTGGGCAGAATACGCCCACAACACTCTCTCTCTCTCATCGACCGGGCACTCACCATTCCAGTGTATTTTAGGGTACCAACTGCCGTTATTTCCCTGAATCCATCCAGAACCCAGTGATGTGCCCGCTGTGGATGCCTGGTACAAGAATAGCCAGACGGTATGGAAAGCCGTGCGCGATCATCTTCTCCATCGCCAGTCACAACTAAAACACCAGGAGGACAGACGACCACTCTCCATCCTCCCTGGTCAGAGGGTATGGTTATCCACCTGCGGCTTACAAGGACCGTACATGTCCAAAAAACTTTAGCCCTAGGTACTTGGGACCCTTCAAGGTTCTACAGCGAGTCACCCCTATCAGCTGCAATTACCCCGGCACTTGCGTGTACACCCCTCTTTCCATGTGTCATTCCTAAAACCCATGGCCACTGCTCTCCATCAGCCTCAGCTAGCACCTCCTGCTCCCATAACCTTGCCTGATGGGAATGGGCCTGCGTACATTGTAAGGGCGCTCCTGGATTCCCGTCGCCACAGAGGGACCCTTCAGTACCTGGTGGATTGGGAGGGTTATGGGCCGGAGGAGAACAGTTGGGTGGCAGCCCGTGATATTTTGGATCCCGACCTTCTTTCCGATTTTCACAGGGGCCATCCGGATCGGCCCGCGCCCCGGTCCCGTGGTCGCCCCCCCGGGTCCCAGATGAGCATCTAGAGCTGCTCCTGGAAGGGGGGGGGGTCATGTCACACTCACGCCATCACCCTAATCAGATACACCTGGACCTGGCAGGATATAAGGCAGAAGCAAACAGAGAAGCACACGGAACCTTGTTCACCAATACAGCTCACTTGTTTGAGTCAGCCTGCTCCTCACTTCTCACCTTTGTTCCCATTCCACCCGCCCGAGTCCTCTACCTCCCTGTGCTCTGAGCCATGTTTTTCGTGTCTGACCTGTTGCCTGTATTCACCGACCACGATTCTGGATTTCCTGGTAAACGACGTTTGCAGTACGAAGACCCTTGCCTGTCCCCGACCACGGTTCCTCTCCCTAAATAAACTCCAGTGTACTCCGCAATTGAGTCTGCCCTCTACTTCAGGACAAAACATGACAACAGCAAACAAAACGTTTTGTTACCCCTTTATGAACCCTAATGAAACAGTAAGTCCAAAAAGCCCCCCTTAGAAATTAATGTACAGTCTAAATGCCCTTACATATTATTTTCACAACAAAGAAACCTGGATTTCTGAAGAAAACACTGTACTGCTCATATACAAATGTTTTAAATAAAAAGTACTTGAATAAAAGCCAAAGGTTTTTATTTTTTTGATGACATCTGTTTAACGTTGCTTTTTTTTTGTTAATCTTAATCAAGTAGCAATATATAAATTTGAACAAATTAAAATATCATTCTCCAGATTCTAATTGCAAGGGAAAGACAAAAATACTTTCAACTCACTTCTGATGTTTCCAAGGTAAGTATGCTGAACAAAAAATATAACAAATTATTTATTGTTGCTGCTATCTTTTTGAATATCTTGTGTTGTGGGAAAGACAAACATCTATATGCTAAAAGGGCATCTTTCTTAGAATGTTAAATTAATGAATTTCTACACAAGCAGCCAGTAAGAGAAACAATCAATGGCAAAAGCTTTAGTGTAAGATGGGAAATAAAAGCATTGTATTCCTCATATAAATCCTTTACTGAGTGTTTCTTTTGGATGACAAGTAAAACTTAATAGAACATGAATACTGAGACTGTATTAGATAAATACGTGGAGTCCCCCTGCTGTCCACCTTTAGTCACCGTATCAAACCAAGCTCAGCTGAAACCCCTTTGTCATGAACTACAGAAATGGAAGGTATTGAAAGTTCACTGCAACATTCTAGCTTCAAGATCAGGTAATACAAAGACTAAATAAAGATGCAGATTCTTACAATTGCACCATGTCCTTTCTGAGCAACCAGTCAAATAGAGAAATGACAACGGATAAAGTTACCACACTTGATCAGAATTCATCCACTAACACAGGAAAAAACTGTTTGTTGGAAATAACATCTGCAGTAGATATGGCTACACACGCTTACATTCATTCATGTAACTAACACTTAGTACTTCTCCAGCCCAAATTCAAAACCAGCCACCTTTCATTTCCCTGACAGCTGCCACCAAACCATGCTGCATATTCCATTAATGTATAAAATATATTACTTACTCCATGTGCACCTAGCAAAATGAAAATATTAACATAGCAGGAAGACACAGATCAACTTGCAAACAGGTGATTTGAACATGCTGTAGGAAAATAAATGTATATTTTTCTACAAGTGGTCTGCATCAAAGTATGACATATAGTAACTTTTTAGATTCCCTGTACTAGTGTAGTTAAAAGAGACGAGTGCATGCCTTGTGCTTTATTGCTTTCCAGTAGAAGCTGCGTGGAATAAAAATACATTACATGTCTGCAACTATACATTTTTTTAGTTTTGACATTTGAGACATTTTTTGGGTTGGCAGCAGAGAGATCAGTTACGGATTATTTATATATGGATAATTTTAGCAAATATCTATTGTAAGACAGTTGTGAATCATTAGTAAAGAATGATCATTATAAAAAAAATTGAAGATTTTTAGCACCAGTCTTTGAGAAGTCAAACCTTTTGATCCACAATCAACAAAGCACAAACATACATTGGTATAGTTGTTAATTCCTAGTTGAAATTTTGCTATAAAATGCATTAGTGATTTAGCTAGGCCTTCATTACAGCAAAAGTTAAACAGCATATCAAAGTAACAAAATTAATAACATAGCTATTAAAGTGTGAAAACTAATTTGATGGAATGGATGAAAGGCAAAAAAGTATAGTTTTCCCTCTGAAATTTACCACTGGGTTTACTCTGGAGGATATACAGTTGCATTTTTTAAGAGTAAATGGCAACATAAAATGATGTGTGTGTTAAAAGATTGGATTTTTTTACTTATATTAAAATCAGGTCACATGCCAGGAGCCACTCATGCAGAAATCCAGGTAATTCCAAAGGGTTCCAAATCTTCTCAGAACTGTATTTTTAAACATCTACATCCCTAAACTGCCATATGTTATATGCAAAAAATGTATACATAGCAGAACTGTGGCTATCTGTAAAGGACAGAGAAATTAATATAACAGTGAAAGTAGTAATTAACTTGTTAAATGCAAGTACAATAAAACTTCCTTGTTATGAGTCATACAGCTAAGAAGAATATTCTCCCTTAAATAATACAATAACTAAAAACACACGAAATACTAATGTAAGTTAGCTAGACATTGCATGACATAATATACAAAACGAGAAAGCCTGCCTCTGTTGCTTGATAGTCACTTGATACTTTAGGATTTGTTTGTTTTTAATATTTGTTTCACACACATGAATATTAAGACCGCTGAACATCCCAAATATTGCTGCAATCACAGGTCAATAATTACTATGCAGAGATGTGTGTGTGCATGACATGTTTTTAGTTCCTAAAACTGACTGAAGTGGTACACTGCACTGTTCTGCATTTTATGTTATCTGAGCAAATTAATACTGTTCATTCTGCTGGTAATGACTGTAAGAAGATGTGACTGGGTGAGACATTTTGACCAATTTGGTTTCCACATTTTCAACATCAGACATTTATAGTAATACTCATCTACAACATACATAGATTAATATAAATTCAAACACATTTATTCATTTAGTTGATGCTTTGCTCCAAAATCACTTATGCTGTTAAGCTACATACAAACAGCTAACCCCTTTATACAGCTAAGTCATTTCACAGGAACAATTCAGGGTAAGCACCTTGCTCAAGGGTACTATTGCCAGCACTGAGATTTGAACCTTTAATAATCAGTTGTCGCTACACACCAAGGACTGATTATTAAAAATTCTATTTTTTTCCTCAGTCCTAACATGAATATTCTAGAAAGTAAGATAATCTGCATACCACACATTTGAATTTTGCACAACAGCAGATATTATTTCCTGGTATCAGATACTGCAGCAGCTGTGACTTTTACATGGAGCCAATAAGCTCAGTGCTACACCAAACACAACTACCACACTTTTTATTGTTTTGAGTAAGAATATAACATTGCCCAGTATTTGTTTAAACATCTAGACCTCTCACTAAGTATCCAGTATCCTAACAAAAAATATAATAATTCAAAAGAACTAATTAAAAAAAACACTGCTGCTTTTAAATTGCAACAAGATGTACAGGGACACAATGAAACTCTGCTTTAGCATAAATTAAATGTGAATATTAGAACAGCATATTAAGTGTAAGAATTCTCATTTCAGACAGGTGTACCCTGAACACATCCATTTCGACACGCCTCTTTGCTTATGGCCTTTTTCTCCCCCGCAGCCTGTTTTGTTAGTTGTAAACAAAATCAGAGAAACAACAGGCAAGGACACCGCAAATGATCAGCTAGTAGAGAGTGCAGAAACGAAACGATGCACGGAAAGCAGCCAGACTGAGAAGTGATGTGATGGACGCAGCCCCTGCATCTGCGTCTGTAGCCATGGCCGCTCACAGGCTCTGCAGTGCTGGTAATGACACTGTGAGTCATGTAGCTGATGTGAAGGGCAGTAATGACCGCACAGAAATGGACACGCTCTGCCGTGCGAACCGCCACTGGTTCAATTAACTGATAAAGTTGACACTGTAATTAAGGGGAAAAGGCTCCTCTCCTGAGCTTTTCTTCAATCTCTACCCTCATTAATGGACCACTAGCAAACTGGTATTTACAACAGGCTGTTAAGACCACAGACAAATTGTTCTTAATGCAATGTGTATGTGTTTTTAATGTAAAAATGACAGTTTATTAAACAATAACACACAAATGCAAATTGTTTAAAGCATTTATCTACAGAGTTGATTTCTGTGATGGAATAAAAGCATTAAAGGCAAAAAAATTGAAAACTGAAAATTGATGTCAACATTTATCATAAATTTTTAATATATACACTCTTCCCTCACCTAACAGCATCCCACATAACAAAGAATCACAATAATGGCTGATCTGCGATCATTTTACTTTCGACATAAATGTGCTTTCCTAACAAAGCTGAAACAGGCAGTACAACCACACACACACATATTCCACCAAATATAAGTCATTCCCAACAGCACAATTCCAGTCTCAGGTTATCAGCTCAGAGCAGCCATTCAACACAAATGCAACAAAGTGCACATGAAATAAACAGTCATGGCAATATTAAGAAAATTGAGAAATAATTGAAATACAATAAAATTATTTAATTACAGTATGTACAGAAACTTCCACTTAGGATAAGAAAAGTTGGGAGAACAACATCCTGTCGATCTCAGCCAAACATGATTGATTCATATAAATCCAATATCTCAACTGAAATAATAGATTTATTACTATTATTATTATTATTAGTAGTAGTAGTAGTAGTAGTAGCAGTAGTAATTCATTTAGTTCACAGTTTTCTGCAAAATGACAGAGTTAAGCACGGTTCACTACGCTATTTTACAACTATTTCCCTACACGTTAAGCCGGGTCAATGTATTGTGTCAATTCAGGTAAAGTACCTTGCTCAAGGGCACTGGAGCTAGTAGTAGAATATGCACCTCAGTCCTTTGAATCCTAATCAGTGGTGGTCATGGCATACTGATAGAGAATCAGATGTAAAAACAAGCAGGACTCTACTTGTTAATCCATACCTTCTGGGCCTTCTGAGTTGAACCAAAAAAAAAAATCTGGAAGTTCTCTGTTCTGCTGTGTTTAATACTAATAAAGTGCCTTGAAAACAGAAATAGTTTTTGGGAACATTTACACTAAGATATGGCACAAAGTTTCTCATTTTAAAGATCCGTACAACTGAGTACATACTCAAACTCTTTCGGCTAGTTACGTTCCAGCAGTAAACGGAGGTTCTTGCAGGGAGGAATCTCGTGACATAGCAAACCTCAGTACAACACTACACACCCATTTATCGTATCAAAACAAACAACAGGACAGAGACCACACAGAGCACATAACAGAAATACTGTAGCAAGTAATTAACAGAAAAAACACTAATAACTAGATTATGTTTTCAAACATCTGCTTCACTGAATAGCTGATACCTTGAGGGGTTGTTTTCATGTAAATAAGTGCTGCACTGCGAAATTCTAATGATCCTCGACAACAGCTAAGGATTTGAAAGCACGGGCCTCTTGTGATCACAAACAGTGTGGGCTGTTGCTGAAATAATGGAGGATTTGCAATATAACCAGGGAAAATTCTGCAGGCACCAGGTACATGTCATCCTCAGCTCTAAAGGTGTGTGGCACCTTCTTCCTTTTTCAAACTCTTCCTTCTCCTTAAGAGGAGTTCTCAACTACTGAAATCCACTATATCTCCAAAGACAACAGAGAGGCACTGGATTTTCAGAGTATCAGGTGCTTGCTGTCGCTCTGTTTGGTATTGGGGTCAGTGTCCTCAGTGGCCACAGTCTGTGAGTGATGACATACACATACATAAACATGCATATGCAGCCTGAAAACAGCTCAAAATAAAAAGGAGCAATTACTACCGCGACACGCACCAAATTCATTCTTACAGCATAAAATAGTTTGACTTCAGTGAAGTGTATCGACTTTTTTTCAGGTATTGACCTGTAATTAACAACACAAGCAAAAGCATGACAAAAGAATGAAGCGCTTACACATGTAGGAATGGTGCTCCCACCAAAGCTCAATGTGACATACTCAGGGGAAGCAGTATTATGCTGGACAGGTGTCAAATGTGCAATGAAGCTTCTATGGTTTAATGGTGATATTCCAGTGAAACAAGACTGCAAACCCCAAGACCTAATCCATTAAAGCGGAAGAACTGGAGGAGGTCAGGTTTCAATTACCTCCATAGTGACCTCAGAGCCAGCAGCCTGCCGAGGCCAGGTGGTGAAAGCATATGATTTAATGGGGAAACTGAAAAAGTGCCCCGCTGAATCGGAGGTCTGGAAATAGGAGATATTTACAACCGTGCACATACCAAAATCCCCTTCACACGCTACCAGGCAGAGCTTGGGTTGCAGGGAGCAGACAGCAAGCAGACCCCATCAATTCAGCAGGCCAGGGAACTGGCCCAGCATCCAGCACCTTCAGTCTGATAAATTAGTCATATGCAAATTCAAAGAGTTCATGAAATAGCCCTGAGCTTTTGCATAGCAGCCCAGGAGCAAAGATGTCTGATTAAAAAGAAGAGCTGCCCAGGGACATGGCGTCTCTGCAAAAAACGTGCAATAACAACATTACCATCATAACTAACAATATTCCCCCCAAGTGCCCTGATTATTACATGTTACAGTTGTGAAGCTGTATACTTATAGTCAGATGTGATAGGCATTACAGGACTGCAGTGAGAACTATGTTTCAATAAATACATACAATTAATCTGATTACATCATACATTAAGTACATGACATCAATTAATATGAGGTCACTGTTTTTTCTATACTTAAATGAAAAGACAGCATACTATGAATTTATTTAGTTGTTTTTCTGCATTATATTTTGATGTGTTTTGCTTGAGAATCCTAATCTCCGGTAGCAACTTTTTCCTCATCTTGTTTCTAAATCATCTGCAATACCATGGAAGTACAACTCAGCAAGAAACTTAATTTCGGAAAGAGTTCTTTTCATAAACGTCATTATGGCTTTGTTCATCCTGAAACAAAATATGAGCGTAAGCATGGAATCTGTTGGACTCAGAGGTCTTGGCCTAGAGCACCTTCCTGCTACAGCTCTGCGGGAAACACACGTGCATCTGCAGGATGAGGTAAAAAGTGTTCTTGTATAGTCTCAATCCATTTATGCTCACAAACAATTTATGCTCAGACAGAACAAGTTTTGGAGAAGATTGCAGCTATAATATCATTACTTACAGATTTCTCTATGATGTCACATTGCAGACGTATGGGACAATATTAAAAGTTGTGTTTTTTTCCCAGTTTAAAGGGAAAACAATTAATGCAATACATATGGGATGCTTTCTTTCCCTCCTCCAGACACAACAAAAACCAGGTTAATAATTAACTTCATTCTTATCTCTCTTGTATCCTTTGTCAGCTTAAACCAACCCACAGTCATCATTCTGAATGTTAAAAATACACTGGGAAACAAAAGACTTGAACATAAAAATGTAAAGAACAAATAACATTAAATTAATGTAATCAGTACAATTAATTATGCTGAATAATACAACAATTGCAATATAAAAGTCACAAATCAAATAGTATTATGCTGTGATTCTTTGTTATGTAGCAGGATTAGTACCTTTTAATATCCAGGAGACACTGAATTTCTGATCTGTGAAGGCATAAATATTTGTTATATTATTATTGCTACACAAAAAACAAATAAATCTTATATTATCTCACAAATCTGTTTAAGCAGAATTTCAAATAATAAAGAATGTACTATTTATGTCTGGAAATGTACCATATGAAATCAATGGAATTCTATTTTTTTAAACTGTGGGTGTACTTCAAAACATACTTTACTGTGATTAATTGTTCCTGGGGCACATGGAATTTGGGGTCAAATGCATTAGAACCAGAGAAAACTTTCTCTGTTTATGTACCATTCATCATACTTGTGTTCAATAAAATAAAAATAAATATCCACGGAACACATTTGTAAATCTTTTTTTAATAGAACAAACAGGTATTTACAAAAAGGCAAAGACATGAATCAAGTGTTTTGTTACTCTCTGTCAGCGACCACTTGAGTAAAGTTAGCCGGTACCTTATTGGGATTGGGAAGATGCTATGCTTTACAAAAACATGCAGAAGCATTCACAAATTCAGTACAAAAATGGTGATTATTAAAAAGATTTTGTGGAAAAGATAGAAAAGCCTAGTTGTGCTCTTTGTTCATTTCATAGATAGATGCAGTAACTGTCAGTTTACTAATACCAGTCAAGTTTGAAGAAAAAACCTACAATCATTTTGGTGAATCACTTATATCAAACATGTTTTGATATAAGTTTAAACTAATGACTAGGGCACTGAACAAATGCATGATATCGTGAACAACTTTTGCCTGCTTCCTTTTCTAGCAATTTTACTGTAAACTGAGTTTTTGACCTCATGTTGTCTCAAGCTGGTATGAATGTTTTTATAACTCAGTGAGAAAGTTTAACAAGTACAACCTTCCCCATTACAGCTCCAATTTTCTCTATTTCTGCAGCTTTTAACATTAAAAGTTTGATCTTTTTGTTATTCTAGTAGTATACGAATGGAGCCTGAGAGCAAAAAAAATGACACCAACATTGTTCTTCTGTCATTTCTTTGGTGTGGTAGACAATGCAATCATAGGTGTGAAAAAGTAATTGCCCGCTAATTTTAACCAATCTAATTAAGGGTGTAA
This sequence comes from Scleropages formosus, assembly GCF_900964775.1. Lineage (NCBI taxonomy): Eukaryota > Metazoa > Chordata > Actinopteri > Osteoglossiformes > Osteoglossidae > Scleropages > Scleropages formosus. Next base: position 16,898,564 of record NC_041823.1, on the reverse strand, counting down.
TTAGAGTCAGCTGCTGAATACAGTCAGGGATGCTTTGGGGCAGCCTTGTCTAATTTAATTTTCAATTACTCAAAGCTTTCTCAGCAAAAGCGAAGTTGGCAAGACAAAGATGCATAGAGGCATATCATGATATGCTAAAAGGAAGCTTCCAAAGATCTCCACAGAAAAGTTTCTGAGGCATATCAGTCTGGACAGGGTTACATTTCTAAGGCTTAGAATCTCAACTGAATCATACTCATCGAACGGAAAAAGTTTAGAACAGTGGAGAAACAACCTGGGAGTGGCCATCCTGCCAAAATCTCCCCACTAGCAAAGTAAATTCATTAATGAGCGGAAAAAGAACCCCAGGAAAACATCCAGGCAACTGCAGTTCTCTTTTGCTTTAGCTCAGATCAATCTTCATGACTCCACAATAAGATAATGTGCAAAAATGGGATACATAGGTGATGTACAAGTAGAAGCTACTGTCCTCTAAGAGGAACATGAAGACTCCTTGACAAAAGCAGCTGGATGTCTCTCAAGAATTCTGGAATAATGTGCTGTAGGAGGATGAACCAGAACATTCTGGGTGACATGGGCCCGGTTATGTCTGAAGAATATTAAATGTGACCTTTCAGAGTAAAAACCGTATACCAACAGCCAAGCATAGTGATGCCAGTGTGATGGTCTGCAGATATTTTGCTGCCACAGGATTTGGGTGTCTTGTTATTATTGAAGGAACCATGAACTCCACTTTGAATCAGAATATATTAAAGAAGAATGTCAGGCCATCAGTGCGTGAATTCCAGCTGAAGCTGGGTCTTGTAGCAAGACAATGTGCCCAAACATACAAGCAAGTCAACATTAGAATTGCTGAAAAAACATTATGGAATGCCCTAGTCAAAGTCCTAACTTGAGCCTATTTAGGATGTTGTGGCAGGCCTTAAAAGAGCTGTTCATGCTCGAAAACCTGCAAAAGTTGCTGCAATTCTGCAGGGTAGTGAGATTCCTCCACAGCCATGTAAGACCCAGGTCAAAAAGCTATAGGAAGTCTTTAGTTGGAGTCATTGGAGCTAAAGGAGGTATAATCAGTTACACTGTGAAGGGGAAATTACTTTTTTACACCTATGATTGCTCATTTCATTATGTTTCACACCAAATAAATGACATCAAAACGATATTAGTGCCACTTTATTATGCTTCACTCACATACAACTAGAACTGACAAAAGATGTATAAAATTTAATGTAAAACAGCAACAAGAAAATGAGAAAAGAAGCAAATACTTTCACAGCACTGTGTATGGACTCTCCTTAGACAAATATTCAATTATCCAGTCTCTGGGAATTTGTGCCACTCACTTTGTTATAAGGACTCATTCACTAGTGTCCAAGTTTTTTGTTCTGAAAGTGCACCAGGTTTGAGGTGGAAAAAAGTTTCTGACCAAACTACCCAACTGAGCCCATTCAGACTGATAACTGGTCCCAGCAGATGAACAAATAAACAGTTGTGTGAACAGGCTGAGGATGCAGGAATGGATACCATCTTCAATCATATTTACTTCAAATGCTGCATTGTGTCTTCCTGTGCTTATTTTCAGTGTCTAAGTCTCTTGGTCCTTGCTTGATTTTGTGTCAGCAGCAACACACACACACACACACACATTTTCAGAACCGCTTGTCCCATATGGGGTCACGGGGAACCGGAGCCTACCCGGCAACACAGGGCGTAAGGCTGGAGGGGGAGGGGACACACCCAGGACGGGACGCCAGTCCGTCGCAAGGCACCCCAAGCGGGACTTGAACCCCAGACCCACTGGAGAGCAGGACTGTGGTCCAACCCACTGCACCACCGCACCCCCCCAGCAGCAACACAATATCTCCTATCCTAAACTGTGATCAGCTGATAGTTTTCGGTCAACCTTGTAGAACTTTTTGCCTTGTTTTATCCTATCCCTTTAAGTCACCTTGGAGAAAGACAACTAAGTAAAGAATAATAATAATAATAATAATAATAATAATAATAATTGAGAGTAGTGAAACAAAGTTCTAACTATGACAATTATAATAAACCACAAAAATGATGCAGAACTTATTTCCACTTTTTATTTTCTGCTCTTAACATGTCTTAGTTATAAAAAGAATATATACAGTTAGAAAATTAAGCTGAAAAATAACTTTACCTTCACATACCACCCAGCAAAAAACCAAGAAAACATGCATACACAGACATCTAAGCTAAACCTTAGATATTAACAGTTTAACATATGTGCAATAACTACTTAAATAATATTAAGTATTTTAACTCATGTAATAATTCTAATGACTACATTTACTGACCACTTACAACATTCCAGGCTTAAAATATGCTGATTTCTAACTGTTCTCTTAATAATTCCTTTCATTTTCTACTCTTTATGAGTACTGTCTCATCAGTAGAGTTGGATGTGATGACAGTGAACTGTTACAGTTAATCTGACAGCAAATGTCTGTAAGGGAGCTATTATTCTCTGCAAATATCATTAGACAGTGCACTCAGTTAAGCGCAGTCATTTAATACCCAATTAAGACTCAGAAAAGCACCAACTGGTATTTAATGTTTCCAGTGGTAATGTCTCTTATGATCAGCACCAAGACAGAAAACAGTATATAGAGAATTCATAGTATACAGTATTTTTAAAATCACTGTTCTGCTTTGACTGATGACAAGGTTGTGATGTCTCTTTTTGTCTTGAACCCTGAAGCTGCCTAACTGAATAAACTGTATTTTGGCAGTTTAATTGCATCTTAAATAGATGGTAGTTTAGTGTAGTCTATTGCTATTTCAATACGGAATTTGCCTGACCTCCCCCAGTGGTGCAGCTCAAGCTCAATACATTTTGACAAACATGGAAAATATCTGACATCATTCCCTGGATCAGTTGCTTGGCCACATTAATAAATGCCATGCATAAAATAAATCCCTGGTTGTAAATATGACCTTTTCCCCCCATTGTGACCGTGCTTAGCCACACCCAGTCCAAAAACAATGACGCCAATATTAAGTCTATTCCACCATCTCTGCCCATATGTACACCGGCAGGAGACACGAATTTATATCCCAAAAAATTGTTTTGCATAAACTGTATAGCATAGGTTTAAAAGGTTTGCATTCCAGGTGTTATGCAGGTCTGCATCAATCAATCAGTTTAACAGATATCAGTAAATTAGTGAACTATGCTATTTAATGCATTAATGAGAATGTAGCATGCATCTGATGATTTCCGCTACAGTGATGTTTACCAGTTTGTGATGGGTGTTGTGTGTTTTGGACGATTATTTTACATGCATAAATCAAAAGTCCACTCAGAAAATAGCTGCCATATTATTGCAGAAGGATGCATTTAGCTTTTCGAAGGCTCTCACTCCACAGCCAGGAAAGGAGAAAGGAGAAGTGTGGTTTGACACTGGTGAAAGTAACCTGCTTGGCAGAAAGTTGAGCGGAACTTAAGCAAACAAGTGGGTGTACTGCCCAAGGGTACCCATGCAGCTCCCCCCTGCGTAATTAACACTTGTCCATTTTAGGCCCCTTTCCTTTCTGCAATTCCAGGCATCTGGCCCCTGTATTAATTTTTAACCAATGCCATATGGGCTGAAGAAAGGGGAAGGGACAGGACAGGGGAGTTGTGCAGCCCAGTGGATGGCTTAGTGCAGCATGGCCACCCTCTCGCTCTACAGCCATGGTGACAGGAAGTGATGAGACTGCATAAACAGGGCTTTTGGGAAGTGCAGGCAGTGCTGGTAGAGCCTGGTTACCCAAAGGAGTGCTCCTTTTGTATCACATCACCTTTATATGCCATGTTTTCTGCATGCTTTACTTTCACCATCTAAAATTCTGAAGAATTCTCCGCATGAACAAATGCTTTTATCAACCGTGAAATTACTGATGTAACAATTCAGATCCAAACCTAGTTTGTCCCTCATACCGAAAAACACAAAAGAGGTGCTTTTGGTAACATGCATAACGTTTTAGGATATGTGGGATTTAATGCTGACCAGGGCTTCACCAGTGAGTAAAAGTTTTTTCTGTCCCAGCTGTGCATCTCAGAATAGGTCCACACATTCACAAAGTATTTCTGTAAGAGGTCTCCATCCAAAAGACAAGAGCAGGATATCACTTACGTTCAGGGCAATCTAAAGCTCAGGTAGTCAACGCACACTTCAGTGGCCAGGAGCTGATTATCCAGGAACGTCCAAGATTAAAGGCAGACCAAAGATAATCACACTCTATTTGTCTGTACGCTGTTGGAAACCAACCACCAGCCAAATGAAAAACACCGGCGGCAAAGAAAAGTCACGGCATGCAAAGCGTAAACGAAAACTCGTCAAGTGAAACATTGAAAGATACACACGGGAAAACTTTTCATCAGTGAAGAAGCCCACCTCCCTCCTTCCGTCAAAAGGCAGGAGTCAGGCTCTAATGAACAATCCCATAATAACAACCATGACTGACAGGTGAAAGGCTGAGTGGTGGGATGTGTCACTTTGCTACCAACTCTCAACATTTAATGGGAATAGGGCATTTTTCATATTCAGTTCATTTTCAGTTTGCAGATAAATATCTATTATATTTATTAGTCTATTACGGTGCAAAACAACACATTAACTAGAGAGATTAAAATTATTCACTTATTCTTTTCAACTAATTAATCACGGGGCGGCGCGGTGGCGCAGCAGATTTGGCTGGGTCCCACCCTGTGGTGGGCCTGGGGTTCGAGTCCTGCCTAAGTCACCCTGTGATAGACTGGCATCCCACCCTGGGTGTGCCCCTTGCACCCTGTGTTGCTGGGTTAGGCTCCAGCTCACCACAGCACCACTTGGGAGAAGCCGTTTCAGACTTTGTGTTTGTGTAGTTACACATGTTCTGTGGTTTAACCAAAGCAATGTGAGAGAATTACAATCAATTACATCAGTAAGTAACCAATGGAAACTGTATGTGAGCACATCACTTAAAAGGCTTTGATGTTTTTCTCAAGTTATGAATATAACAGGAAGTTTAGTGGTTCCACATTTGGGCTCAAAAGAGTCAAGTTTAAATCCTACCTCTGCTGTAACGCCCTTGAGCAAAGTACTTACTCTAAATTTCTCGAGTAAATGTAACCTATTTCTATAAAAGGGTAAATATTGTAAGTAGCTTGACATGGTGAGTCTCTTTGTAGAAAAGCATCAGGTGGATAAGTACTCATGGAAAGTTATATTAATGAAATACGAGATAGATAAGCTGATTGTTATGTATTTACTTGTCAGAATGCTGTATGCTATACTAAAACGGTGAACAACGATGGTTTTGAGCATGTACAGGGGACAGTACATTTGCAGTTGAGCCCAGGACTTACACCTAGAGCCTTCTGTCCTTCTTGCAATTTCAGATCTGTACTGGATTTCACAGTATTGCTGATACTGGGGCTACCCTGGATCCAGAAGACAGCCACTTGTGTGAGAACAGAGTGCTTCTGACAGGCTTTGATGTGATGACCACAATGAGGCTGGACCCAAGGGAAATGTTATTCCTGATAGCAAATGTACTCAGTCTGTTTCGTGAATCAGGTTTGTCAGGCAGGAGTGAACTGCGGCAAGGGGCAAAACATGAAATAATATGAAGTCATAATGTAGCTGCAGTTATCAGGGGATGGCAAATTGTACACTGCAGTAACACCTGCTAGAAGAAGAGCTATGGAGGACACATTTCTGGACCTGTGGCTATAAAGAGCAACACTACAGAAGGCAAACGCTTAATGTAGACAAAGGTCTACATTAAGGCCTTTCCACAGGTCCTGCAGGGACAATTTCACAATTTCAATAATTCATTGCATAGATAACTTTTTGAGACAAAGAAAAATACAATATTCTACACATTTATACAGCTAGGTATTTTACTGGATCAACTAATTGCTTTAACTTCCTTGCCTAAAGGTAATACAGCAGTAGCAGAAAGTAAACCTTAAATAAAAAAGTTTCAGGTTATAAAGTCTCATGTCTGGTCCAAGCAGTGACCACAACTGCCGTAGCAGTGGGAGGTCTTCGAGAGTTTCTATTCCCTTTCCCCCATATTTACAAACTATTGCTAAACATGAATAAAGCACATATATGTTACACTAAATAAGCAAAACAGAATGGGCAACCCAAAACTTAGGACATCGCAAAACTAAACATTCAATGTTTGCCAACATAGATAAGAATGCAGCTGTTCTCCAGGGCACCTGGTAAGGTAGTGGCTAGAGCTACTGCCTTTGAACCCAAAGGTGGTAGATTTGATCCCCACCTCTAGCTGTAGTACCCCTGAGCAAGGTACTTACCCTGAAATTGCTCCAGTAAAATTACCCAGGTGTATAAAGAGGTAAATAATTGTAAGTAACTTAACACTATAAGTTGCTTTGGAAAAAAGTGTAAGGTAAATGAATAAATACATTAATAATGATGTATACTTTGCTTAGTAAAATCACCCCATTTGCTGAATTCTCTTTACAGTACTCAAAGAAACTTTGTTCCCAGTGAAAAATACATCACTTTCAATTAATTCAAATAACAAATAGAGCAAGAATGTATTTTATAAGCAACATTTTTTGGTTTTTCTTTTAATCTTATTACTTGCATTGATTCATTCATTATCAATCACCACTTGTGGGGTCACAGAGATTCTGCCTATTGTGGACTAATAGGGGATGAGGCAGCATATACCCTTGATGGAGAAATTTTGAAAATTTGTCTAACGGACATCCATGATCTGTGGTTTAAATTCAGCTCACTCTGTGTGGAGTTTGCATGTTCTCCCAGCTTTGTGCATGGATTTCCTCAAGGTGCTCTGGTTTCCTTTTTGATAGGCTAACATCCTGTGCAGGGTGTATCCTCCTAAGCCTTGCATCCTGTGCTTCTGAGATAGACTCCAGACCACTGAGACCCTGACTTGGGCATGTGGTTAATAATAGTGAGTCCGCAGTTAAATGAATGTGTTCTTTAATTTTACTAAAATCAGTGTTTATTCCATGTTTACTTTACTGTTGTGATGAATGACTGCTCTGAACCAGTAACCAGGGATCGAAGTTATGTTGTCAGGAATCACCTCTGCTGGGATTTCTGCATACGAATGTGGTTGTGCTATCTGTTGTTTTTGTCAAAAAATGGATATATATCCTTGTAAGCAGCAATTACAGCAGTTTTTTGTTTTGTTCCATCAACTCTCTCAAAGACTACCTTTACCGAGTAGTTACATTGGCCACACATGGTTTTCGTTTTCACCTATGCTGGGATACCTGCTGGTGCTGGGGCAGCTGGTAGTGTAGTGATTAGAGCTGCTGCCTTTGGACACAAAGGTCATAAGTTCAAATCTGACCTCCAGCTGTCCTTCCCTTAAGCAAGGTACTTAACCTAAAAGAGTGTCAGTAAAAAAAAAAAAAAAAAAAAATTACCCTGCTGTATAAGTGAGTAAATAATTGTTAGGAGCTTAACACTAAGTCACTTTGGAGAAAAGCACCAGCTAAATGATGTAATGTCCATAGGTGTGGCTACAAATCTGGTATTTGGGGGTATGTCTAGGCTCAATCTTGCCACACATGTTCATCCCTAGCCGTATGCATCCTTCAAAAGCAAATTAAAATCCTGGAATAGGCAATTACAATTAGCACAACATCATTTAATTCAGTTGGAGTGGAAGGAATTGTTGCTAGTCATAAGCTAACATTCACATGCTAAAAGGGAAACAACTAACATTTCTTATGACATCAATCCAGTAGAGAAGACAGCTGGCACTGCCATTAGCTCTCATTCCCTAAGGGGGCTACAAGCTGAGATCACTACATATGATCAATGCAAACACAAAATGGACAAGTAGTTTTTCTGGCAGGCTATTGTTCAGAAAAAGGCTCAAATAACTGTTAGCAGTTTTTGTTTCTCAAAATGCTCAACTTAAACAGGTTCATTTATGCAAAAACAAGGTCACCCAAGGTTACCACACTTACAACCCACTCAACATGTTTAGTAATGAAGAAGGAAGGCATATTATACAAGTAATTGTAATCGTAACTGGTCATGTTCAGTAACACTACAATTTTAAGAGCACGTGAACTCTACCATGACACTCTCAGGGTATGCTGGGAGTGCTCAAAATAGAGGCCAGTGATATATGCAGGTGCAGTTTATTCATGAACTACGATAAAATTCTGGCAAATGTTGTCAGATGAAGAGGTGGAAAAAACACAAGAATGTTTTTTTCTTCTATCTGTTCTTCTGCTCAACCTCCACACAGAATTTACTTGAAATTAAGTGAAAGCCACGAACGGCTCATTTTCTAGCGACACATAAGAAGCTCTCCTCCTTCCTTTGCAGTGTCTCTGTGACATCAGCAACGTTGAAAAGCGTTCACTAAAAAGCTTGCGCAAATCTTGCTCTTCTGGACTCTTCTCCACCCCTGAGCAATTTGAATCCCAATTATGCCCAATTATGACTGTACAAAAGTGTGCATCTCGGCAGACTGTGATCAAAAGGCAGCAGACATCTGCTTTCAACTGCTTCTCCATCAGGGCCACATCTGCTTGATCAATAGTGTCACCTCTTCCCTTGGAGAAACATAAGATGGTGCAAATCGGAAACAGAGACTTGCCTGTTCCCAAAAAGACTGAGCATTAAAAAGCACTCTTTCACACGGGACTGCTGCAAAAAGCATTCTTCCAAACCAACACAGGCACGGCCAACTAAGAGTCAAGGTTGGTGGCTTTGTCCTCTTTTTGTCAGGCACTGAAAGGTTCTGAATTTGACAATCAATTACAGTCAATAACTTGACATATCTTGTTATCGGACTAACTTAGCAGACAGATAGCGACAGTCACTAACTGCCTGTGAGCTAATGACAGTTAAGGACTTTAACAGGCACTGACAGGGACTTTGTCAGACAATATGCCACCTCACCATCATCCGACAGCCCTCTTTGCTGGGTAACCTTCTGAGCACCCTCTAAAGCCTCAAACAAGAGGCACTCCTGTCTGAGAAGGAAGGAAAGGTGCATACAACATGTGAGAGGTCCAGTCAGAAACTCAAGCCTCAGCGCAATACCCTCCAGCAGGAGTGTAGCCAGAACAGGTCGGGTGTTCAAAATCTTGCCTTAACTTACTGCCGACTAATTGATTGTCAAATTCAGCCCCTTTCGGCACCTGACAAAAAGATGACAAAGCCAACAAGTTTGACCTATGAGCCCCGATACCTGCACCATAACAACAAGAGTACGTCGACTTTCACTGAATAAATTCAGAGAACTTTAGTCATCATCTACGCTGCAACGATAAGAAGTAAACAAAGTGCAACATGCATCATCAGGGATGTAAAACTTTAACCTTAACCAAAAGCAAATACCCAGTCATAGTCACGCGCTGTACACGTAAATGTGCGGAAATGTCACATTAGGACTCTTTCACTGGGACTTGTGGCGGACCGACCAACAGCGCTTGTGCTTGATGTCACGCAGTAGCAGCTGCAGAGTCTCCCTTCCTCGGCAAACTTCCCAGCCATTGATGATGTGTAGGCTTCTTTAATGGACCCATGGGAGGGGGGGGCATATTGTGAAACGCTTCCCTTCCACTGATGAGTAGAAAAGGTCACCGTGTGCCTAGCGACAGAGGAAGGGGCTCTGTCCACTGACAAAGGGCACGTTGCGTACCTGCCGCAACTACAGCTGCTGTTATCCTGCCAGCTCTGCCCTGGGCCCTTTCCTGTCTTCCTGCTGGGGGTACACCCTGCCGGTCCAGTCAACTGCCTCTCCAGCTTTCAGTCTGTCCAGTGTGGTCTGCGAGTCAGCGTACATATTTTTTCTACATACTCTAGCTGTTTATGTCTGTGATTTATTTTTCAGAAAATTTTTCCCATTTTGTATTTTTACACTAATCAGAGAAAAGACTAAATTCTCAAATACTATGAAAATAAGAAAATACAGTATTCTATTTTGTCAGAAAAACACTTGTTTTAAAAACATGAGAGATGCAGTAATTAACTAATAGGAAATTCGAAAAGAAAAGATTGTTCTTACTGAAGAATTTTATGTTCAGAATTAAAAATACCTTGAATTCCAATCAACAAACTTGTATTAAAATGTTAACAGAAACAACAATTGTGGTGTACATGAAATATTTAATATCAGACTAGTCCTTAATGGAAAATAATCTGTTAAAGTAGCTTCTACTTAATATTGATTCTTTCCAGAGTGTTTTTATGGTGCATTTATTTGCCCTGCTTTTGCATTTACATTAACTTCAGTGAATATATCTGTCTACGACTTGGCTTTTTTCTGTTTTGGTATTTTCTGGAACAAAAAAAAGAAATGTTTTGTAGACAGCACAGCCACTAATTAATTAATGTAAGAAATTAAATTATTTACTATTCACTTTATATCTGGTGTCTCAACTGCCCATTTCTAAAGACCACAATTTGAAACTGGTGACAAAAATGATACCCATCTGTTCCTCGCATATTTGAAATTGCTTTTAGTTTGGTGTCTTTATAAGAAAGGAAACAAACACAATAAACTGGTCCAACAATATATTGAGCTGTGGAAAAAAAATGTATCTACAAACTGAAAATCAAAGAGGGTATGCTAATTATAGCAATTTAATAATTCATGTTTAATTACAGTAAGGGTTAAATGAAAATCATCCAAATATTGCAGATATGTGTTTAGTAAATTCTAAGATTAAACTGGCTATAGAATCACTTCCAGTGTGAGCAGCCAGACTAGACACAGGACTTACAGCAATGTGGTCAGACACATTAACGACTTCAACAATGCACCAGCTAGAGCTAATCCAACATAATGGCAGCAAAATAAATATTGATGGACAGCGCTAGGAAAGATGTACGTCTCAAGTTTCTGTTTCTAAAATTTCCAGAGCTTCCATCAGGTCCCAGATATACATTCATTTTGAACTGGACAGTAAAACCCATCTACATAATCTTGCTCACGCACCACACATAACATTAAAATTAATGTAGAATACAAATAAATTCACATCTCATTTCTTTGATTGCTACTGAGTGTAATATGAGCCAATCAGGATATTTACTGCCTTTAGTCATTAACATTTCCGGGCCATAAAGGAGCTCCTCATATAAACAGATTTCATCACTGTGAAAAGGAACAGGTTCAAGTAAGACAGGGAGGTAATTCCCAGTCTCTCACGTTGCTTTCTTCCAATTCAATTTTCAGTTCCCAACTAGTAAACAAACGTCTTGCAACTCCCCTTTTCACATTAAAATACACAGACAAGGAATTATGAAGCTTATGTGTGAAAATTGTTGCAGTTGTGGACGCAGTCAGGTTTTAAAACATCCATCAAAACAGCTTAAAAATAATAAACACTTCTTGCAAGCTATATTAAATGGGATGTGGCATTTTAGGCCTGCCCATTTCTGAATGCTTCCCGTCACCATGGAAACAGAGTAATCTCATCAGCAATATCTCCTGAATTCAACGAGAGGATGTCTAGGTATGTCAAACTATCATGATTATAGGTAATTATAAAGACTGCAAAGAAGGAAGACAAAATGTTAGCCTTGGTCAAACAGCTAGGATTATATTAAATTCCCAATGATATTTTTATGTGAGCTGACAGGCACATATATCAGGAATCCTTCACTAGTTCTCAGCCACTGGTCAATACCGAGTTATATCCCCACTTAAATGGCACGAACGGAGGGTTTTATACTTCCCCTTATCTGAATGACTGGCTATCACAACACCGATATGAAGGAAGAGACCGCATCGCACAGGTTTCGCTTTGAAAGTTTCACCGCTTGTATGAACACAGACACAGATACACACAATATGACCTAACAAGTGTTCCGCAGAGAGGACAAAGGACACAGGCAGCCAGGTTTTGCAGCCTTCCACACTGCCACTTTCCCAGGTCCAACAGTTTAGTTCTGTCTGCCTGTTCCTGGATAGGGATGACAAACGGCTGACAATAAAACCAGATGATAACCACACAGGCTAGAGAGAACAAGCCCAATGATTGATTGTGTTTTACAGGAAATACCAACACATCTGATATATAGCTCACGATTTCCTTCAAGGAAACGCAGCGCATGACCTCTGTTAAATGTTTTGTGAGTGAAGTCTTGAACTTACATGAGAACTGGGCAGGCGAGCCACAGAAATCTGACTGGAGGATTTCATTTTATTCCGAGTTGTGCAACTCTGCCACCTAAGGAGTATCCCTGGGTCCCTGACCCCCTAAACAGAATTTGTTTGGAGGGCTGCAGACTTTTGTGTGACTCCGCAACCGCAATGACATGTTATAATCCTGTATGTTCTAACACTGACAGGACTGCCTGCTAAGTGGATACTAAAGAGGTTTTATTATAATTGGACATTTTAGATTATAAATAAACCACTAATTTTCAAACATAAATGTGCATAAAAAGTTCAGTATTTTCTAAAAAACAAACACTTTTTGCTGCTATTATATCCCGCAAAAGAGAAGACTACTTCATCAAATGCAATATACAGCACTTCTCAAGAGTCTTTACAAAGACACATCCAAGGCCACGCTTAGCTTTCTGTGCGTTGAGCACCGTTCATTCTGACACCGCTTAAAACCCCCGAATCTTCTTGTTGCTTTTTACTATGACAGAACTCAGCGGTAAGTGTGGGACAGGTCCACAGCTACAGATTTAAGTCAAACGATGCTTCCACATATTACTGACTCCCTTTCCTGCTCTCATGACTTAATGACTCATTTCAATCACTGAATGTGTTTTGATTTTTTTGTTTTGGAAAATATGTGGCATTTTCAAGCAGCACTATGTCACTGAACTGACAGCAATATTTCAGTCCCAGGTTTGCTGGTATTGATTAAAGTTATATTTCTGGCACACGCTGCAGCTTCACTCACAGAAAGGACTGAATACAGAAGCTCAGACAGATGAAACTCTGCAAATGATAGTCCAAAAAAAAACTGCAGAACTGTAGAAGTATAAGCAATGTCAAAAGAGCAATACAGCAAGAACTCTTTTTAAAATCCAGAACCTCTGTTTCCAGTTGTTATCCTCAGTGCTTTTTCACATTTATTATATTTGTGTGTCCATCTCTCCATGGCCTCCACTGGTCAAAGTCATTCTGTGTGGACACTTGAGGTAAATATAACAGGTCCACTTAGCTTAGCCAGACTGCACTACAGGCATTGCCTCCCAATGGCATCTGTTAGACTCTAGTTCACGGAAGGAAGGAAGGAGAAGGTCTTCATTTGGCTGGGGCTCTCTATTCTAGCAGCAGCAGGGCTGGGGAGAGCCAGTGCCTTCATCAAGATAACCCCTCATGCTCAGCTCAAGACACATACATGACTGTCTGGATAGTCTGCTCATTGGCCGGCCATTGCCGTCTAAGCAATCAGAGGCAGCCCTGTTATCTACATCCCATCGTTGAACAATATCCAGGCACACATTGACTCACAAACTCTCCAGCTCTGCTTTCGATCCACTGTTTTTGTTGTTTTTCTAAACTAATTATTGCCAGAAGCTGGCTTGCGTCAATTCCTGATGTTCTGAATGTTCTGAGAGAAGAATATCCTGATGGAATTCTCTTGTTTGCCCAATCTACCAAAGGCCTTACTGACATAGTTTGTTCATGGAGTCATGTAAAAAATAGCTGCTCAAACAAAGCAGTCCATCTCCTAGTTAATAACCGCATTTCTACCAGAACCAACAACACTTCTGGAAATCTTGTGGACCTCTTACTAATACTTTCAATGTTACTAAAGCATACATGTTGAAGTAATTTGCATTTATCATATTTACACTTGTAATTAAGATTATATTGCACATATGTGGGCAATTCAGTGACATTTTTTAAACTCAGTTGTTAGCTGAAGAGACTGGACCTTACAGTGTCAACAGCGTGAGCCAATGAACAGCTACGGGTGCCTATTCAATTAAGTTATTTTCTTTATTTGTGTCACTTAGGTCCATAAGACCAGGGGCTGTGAAGAAAAAAAAAAAAAAAAAAACTGTTGCACACATTCCAATGTTGTCGTTACTTCAACAGTCTGCACCCTGGACTCAACCCATAATTCCTTTCATATTACTGTCAGATAAAAGCAACAAATTTGACACAAGTGAGTAATAACTGCTAATAACAATTACAAAATAGGACATTGCCATGTAAATTATTTTTATACATTCTAGAAGTGAGACATTTCAGAGCCAGTACGGTCATTTCCATTTTACGCTTTAGCGTCTCTTTTTTCTGACCTGCATCACAAAAACTCAAATATGCACTAAAGTTAATCAGCAGATGCAGGAATAGAGAAAGAAGAACTGTAAAGTGTGGTGGGGGACTCACCGCGACCCTTCTGCTTAATCTCCTGCAGAAACATGGCATACACGATGGGCTGGGTTTCCTCATTAAACACCAGGTCTTCAGTGGTGATGTTGTAGGAATGCAGCCCACTGTACAGGCCTTCCACAGCGAAGTAACATGGACGGTCGTCTATTTTGTTGTCGCTGAACATGAGGAGTGCCTGCTGATGCCAGCCAAAAAAGCGATGCATGTGCAGCACAAACTCCCCTAGCTTCCGGTGCGTGGGTCCCGTGTTGGTGATTGATGTGTAAGCATTGGTGCCATAGAAGCCAATGGCTGGTGCGCCCGCTGTTATCATGGGCAGCCCCCAATGGGAGGTAAAGAAGCCCACGGGCGAGGAGGTGTAATCACAGCCGGGGCCAATGAAGGCCCAGGGGTTATGGTTGAACTTGAGGTCCACTGCTATCAAGGGAGCAATGGATTCAGAGCAGATGCCCGCCTCATTCTCGCTGCTCTCAAACACGTAGCGTACGTGGTAGCCCGGCAGGAGTGCGGGGTCCTTGTTGATGCTCGTCACCGCTCGGTCCAGTGCAGGGCCCACACGGGGCCAGGCCCAAGGGTACGACGTGTTGTTGCGCGGCAGGATTACGGCCAGGACCACGTCCTGGGTCTCCCGGCCGTGTCTGCTCCCGGCACGGTGGTGTGAACTTCTGCCCTCCGCTGGCTCACCCCCCCAGCTCAGCAGGAACAGGAACAGCAGCCTCCCTCCAACCATCCCTCTCAGCTCCGAAGCCCAGCCGTGGCGGGTCAGTTACGCGTCACAGCGAGCTGAGGTAAACAGACAGACATGCACACACAGATGGTAAAGAACCACCCATGCCACTTTTCGACATACAGCAAGGTCTTCTTTCACGGCTGATTTCTATCACTTGGTTCAGTTCGCACCGATTCTTTGTCTCAATTAATTCATTATTCAGTTCGATTTAATTTTTCTGTACTGGACTCTTCCCGACCAGCTGCACCAGACGCCTCGACAAACACAGCGCAGGAATCGGAGTGACATTCAACAAGTAGTGTGTGTGTGACAACAGCGACGGCTGGAAGAAGACAAGTGTTGGGAAAGCCGGGAGGAACTGGTAGAGGCGCTGGAGTAGAAGGAGTGGGCTCCGTGGCCAGACTGGAAAGCCTCCTTGGTGTATTTGGTGTTTCTGCAAGTATTTTCTCTTCAGTTCGGTCCGTCCAACAAGCAAAACGCCTCATGTCATGTCATGCAGGCAGTCAGTGTTTCCTCATATCATATCTTCTTTTTCATTGCACCGTATTTCTGGGCAAAAAAAAAGATCTCTTACCTATTCTTAGGAAGTGAGAGAACCACAAAACTCGTGAGGTTCCACACAGCTTTGCAGGAAAATTAAAGACACTTCATTAAATGAAGAAACGAGTGAACTAGTAGTAACTGAGTGAGAACTGTTTCTGTTCTAGTGTGAACTGAGTAACTGAGCAGGACGATGTTACATATATACATGTCACTGGAGGGAAGAGCATCCATCTCTGATCTCATGCAAATGAAGACAAACGTCTGAAAACCGTTTTTTTTTTTTTCTTTTAAAAAAATTCCTTTCCTTTTAATTACTTTTAACTCTCTCTTCATATATATTTTTTCATTTCACCTGACTTAACTCCTCGCCATCCTCGTACTATATATTCTCACCGAATGGAATGTGATTGCAATGATCAATCCTACCCCGGCCGCACTTCGCGACTCACTTCTGCGAATAATAAATTGGCAGTAAAAGTGAGACGATATTTCCATAAGGTAGGACTTTTTGCAGCCGTGTCAGAGCGCATTCGGTCGTTGTCCGAAAAGACACACAGACAGATAGAGACACGCACAAACGCGCGCACACACACTGACAATCACTGCAGAGACAGAAAGAGACACACGCGGCTCGGTACGTGTCCGCTGAAGCCTGAAGCGCTTCGCTCCGACCGCCGCGATTACCTTAAATGCCGCGGCTCGCCCGGTCCATGTCTCCACGCGACGTCCGCTCGGATGCAGGGTTCCCGGTGTGAGGTGTGCGCGAGAGCGTACGTGTCCGTGTGTGCGCGCGCGAGAGAGAAAGAGAGAGAGCGCGCGCGCGCGAGTGACTGAGCGCGTGTTCGCCCGGCGCTAAGTGCGAGCGCGAGGCGCGTCTGCGGAGCGTTCGGGTTCGCGCCGTCCGCTGATGGCAGCAATTTCACCGATGCCGCCGAGAAAGGCGGAACATTCGGAGGAGAAAAAGCGAGAGTTCAAAAACTTTTATCCGTCACAGAGAAAACAGACAGAAATACGAGCACGTGATGTTGTAACCAGATGAGATGGGTGGCTGCCATTCATCAAAAACGAAGCGCGTGATGATGTCAACACATTGTAATCAAAATCAAACAGCTGACGACGACTTGTGCCAAGTACGTAGTCATAAATGAAGTTTGACAAAACGACGAGGCGGAGGTACATGACCACGGGTACTTGCACTTGTTGGGAAACAGATCTGTGGAAGGATACGGTACAGAGGGGTATTAAGCACAGTTGAGTTGCAGTGATGTGCCATGTGGTCAATGAGAGGTCTGGCTGCTCAGCTTCCATGTTACAAAGAGCAGGAGTGTGATTCCACCGTGTTGGGGCTGAAGGCCAGGAAGGCCACGTCCGCCGAGCTCCGGATCACAGGTTCGGAGCGCAGGCAGCCCCTCCGACTCCAGTCTCCACCGCCGTGATGCTCGGATCGCTCCTCACTCCTCCTCGGGGGCCGGCCTGGCGCCTACATGATGCTGGGGGGAGAGCAGCCTGATCGGGGACCGGCCAAGACTGGAGCAGGCAAACAAACACTGCGTGATTGTGTGTGCGTGCGTGTACGTGCGTGTACGTGCGTACACGTGTGCTCTGTGGAGGTGTGGGAGGCAGAAGGGCAGACCTCTGCTTCTTCTCCTCTCCCCATGTTGGAGGCAGAAGATGGAAGGTGGAGAGACAGAAACAGATAGAGGGCATAGGACAGAGAGCAAATTGAACATAAGAATGTTGTCATAAACGCCTCCCGATCCACCTGCATTGCGCACTGTGGGGATATTGCTGCCCTGGCAAGGAGGGCCACTGATGAGGAGCTGGATATAACCACACGTGTGTGTGTGTGTGTGTGTGTGTGTCTGTCCATCTCTATATCTGTGTTTGTGAGGGCTGTCCCAGAGAATGAGCCTTGTATTTGCATGCGTTGCTTAGCTCTGCTCCGTGCTGCGTCTGTTGCTGAGAGTATGTTTGCAGTGTTTACATGCAGGGGTTTTCATGACTGTGCATGTTTAATGCTAGAACACCTCCACCCCCATGCCAGGGACTGAGAAGTGAAGCTGTGCGTAATTGCTGCTCTTCGCTGCCACCCCACCCTCAGTGAGCACTGAATTCTCTAAGCTGTGGTGGAAATTCCCGGTATGTGGTCTGCTTTTTTAAAACGGATGGCATTTAGAGAAGTGCAGACCATGTGCTACACAGAGAACTTCCAAAGCAGATGAATCCTTGGGCGCGCTGATGTAGACTCCCACTTAGTCACTTATTATGCGTCATGCATCGCATACTCTATTATGTGAAAGGAGCTTTAATGCTTTCGACTTGGTGTTGTCTACAAACATTTGAATCACCTTCTGCATTTCCCCACTATCTCCTCTCTCCATGGTGGGAAACTCACAGAGCAATCTGAAAAAATAAGCAAGCAAGGAAGGAAGGAAGCAAGGAAGCATCAAAGGAGATGGAGGGAAAATCACAGCTGATTATGAATTATTAAAGTCATCAAACAAGTGACTTTCAACCAAGCTTTTATCTCCCTGCATGCTGGAATTAAACTGTTAATTTCTCCAGCACTTCTATGGCTGACCCCAGTGTCGGTACCTCAGTCACCTCCTTGCTTTGGAGCTAGTGGCTGACACTCTTAGAGGAAAAAAATGCATAGACTGCAGGATCATGTTTCCAAAACAGGATGCAACACAATAGTCTTTTCCTCCCTACTTGCCTCCCTCCCTCACTCTGCCTCTTGGCATCACAGTCACACAAGGTTCTCAGACCAGAGGACACCGAACAATTTCTGACGACCAAACCCCAGCTATTCCTCTGGGCTAACCTCAGTTCCACACCCCTGGTGCAGCGGGTAAAAATGTGAAAGTCTCTGCTTTTGTTTCTCATCATTGTACCTGTTGGTTTGCTTTCAATCTTCCAGCTGTGTTTTTTTTTTTTAACACCATAGAAGAAACAACAGGTAAGACTGCTGACAAATCCTCAGTATTTATGTATTAGAAATAATTGCCTTGATATCATTTATATAAGCTAACTCTTGAGATGATGATAAAACACTACAGTGTTTACTTGTTGACTTTTTGCAGCTAAAACCATGTATTTGTGAACAAAGCAGAAAAAGCCTTCAGGAAATGGAAGCTGAAATGAGGGGTAATGCATTTTTCTTTTGTTCCCCTGAACATCCTTTTTCACACTTACAGAAAAGCAGCCCATAAAATAAATGTACTCGTACCACTTACCTCAGCAGCAGCACAAAGAACATCTCAATGGTCATTCCAGGCACAATGAAGCAGCAAATTGAGCTACATCTTTTATATCTAGAATATATATCCATGTGTGAAATGGTCCACAGTTCAGTTCTATAATGTGCATTACGGCAGGTTGAAAGTGTAGTTTAATACGAAGCTTGTGACGACAGTGAAAATCTTAGCCCTGCTCACACTCCTAAAAATGATAAAATATCAATGGGAGACACTGCGAGCCCACTTAAAGGATGGATTCATACAGTACATAAACCAGTCAATATACACGCATGATCAACTTTGTGTCCAGTGCAACAGCATCAATAAAATATTCTGAAGCCATAGTCTTTCAGCCACCTACAGTAGTTTATTTTGAACTGCAAAGGGCTCTGCTGAGAAACAATCTCGAGACAAAAATATTCTCTGCTGAATTTTAATGTATTTCACAGTAGGACAAAGAGATTTAGTGCTAGTGCTGCTAAAGTACTAGAAAATGCTTAATGTTTTACACAGAAATGGGAACTTTGTTTAAAAGCACTGGACAAGGGCACCATCCTAAACTCCACCCAGCCTAATCCTTCTGAAAAAAATTAATATGTAACTGATGATTTACGGCAACTTGTTGCACAATAGCCAACGCTAGGGCACAGGTACAGTTTGCCATCATTTCGTCCAATAAACATCTGCCAGAGATGAACCAGTCAAGTACCTCTATTGCCTATGAGTGAAAACCACTTATTCAAAAACAGGAAAGTGTTTTTACAACCATTAACCTTATACACCACACTATGTACACATACTTCGAGTAAAAGGATTTCTTCCTGAAATATTCTTAGGCTCCAAAAAAAACATTTTTATTATTCTGCAGCTTTCCCGTTCGATTTCCGGCGCCTCTGCAAGAAAGCGGGATTTAAAGTGAAGAAAAGGCATATGAAATTTTAGTCTTAAAGACTTGCTCTGTAAATTCTGTAAATTTTCCAGGAGGCCTGAAATGCAAGAAAAACAGAATATAAACTTTCCATTCAGCTCTGACCACACACAGAGGAGGGTTTTGTGAAACAGGCAGGTAGCAGGTAGTACAGCTCACTGGGTGCTGGAGGAGGCTGGTGGAGACCTGCACGTCATTACACTGGAGGACAGGACTTAAAAGGCAGTGCAGAAAACACCAGGCAGTCGTGTGGCTTGCAGGCCCAAATCATTCATTTTTGATTCTTTTCCAGGAGGCTTGGAGACAGTCCTGGTGGAGATAAACAACAGCATTTTCAAGGCTGGAACTTATAAATGACAATCATTATAGACGGGCCTGCTTGTTAAGATTGGTTAGGCTTTCATTTTTCTCAATACCAGCCACTCACGCTTACTCAAGGCACTTGTAGCAGTGTAAATCAAATCTCCATTGCAGCTTCAGGGGCATTGCGTGCATGGGGGAATTCAGGGCTTAGTCTGGCTTGAAGAAAAAGAAGGTACGGTATATGCATGTGGTAAGAATATAATACATTTTCATATCAGGTCTTACCATGGAATGAAACATGAAACTGTAAACCAAAAATGTACTGTGTAGAGGACAGCAGAAATTATCATCCCATTAATGCTACCTCAAAAACGAATTTCTAGTACCAAAAAATAAAAAAGAAATTGTTTACTGTTTAGAAATAGTTCCTCTCAGTTCCTTAACAAATGTGCATAAATATTGTGTTTCTGTATTAGGAATATACCCAAGTATTATGATTATAGTAAAGGCTACATGAAAAAACATAAACTTTAAATGCATTTGAAATGTGTGTGGAAAAACAGAACTCCATGTGAAAGCTCCTACCAAATTTTCCGAACCATAAATGGGAAAAATAGAAGCCCTTAGAGTTCAGGATTTTGTGCTATTGTTTGTGCTCATAATATTTTTGTTGCGAAGTTTCATTAACATTGACTTAGCAATAAAAATGGCATTAGTAATGCCACACAACTGTGCAACAAAGGATTGCTGTTACATTATTTTGTCATTTAGCAGACATAATTATCCAGTTTCATTTCATACCGTATTATGCAGCAGGATTTTACCAAAGCAATCAAGTAAAAATAAATTGCGAGTACAGCTGCAGAACTCCTTCCAAGACCTGAACCTGGAACCTACTGGTTAAAGGTCCTTGATGATAAATATTTCTGCACACTGCGACTAGGTAGTCTAGTAGTTAGGGCGATGCATTCTCAAGGTCCATGGACTGAATCCCGCTCTTGCTGAAACACTCTTTATAAAAGCACTTCACCTGAAATCATAGCATGAAAATACCCCACTGTATAAATCAGTGCATGCTTATTTATGGCTTGTAGTAAAAATCTACCACTGTAAATTGCGTTGTAGAAAGACGCAAGCTATGTAAAGGTTAACAATAAAGGATGTATTGTGGACTGATAAAGGCAAAAACATACCAACCTGTCAGGAATTTTCCTCGTCTTGAGCAGCGAATTCTGCTACAAATACTTCGTTCTCACTCAGAAACAAAACCTGACTGTAATTTTAAGGTACAAACCACACATGTTAGTCTCAGGGTGCGTTGCATGTCTGAACCTGACGCACAAGGGTACAGGACATGTCAGAGGCCCTGAAACTGGCACCACAATTCCTATTTTAAGTCTTGGCTTTGAAAATGTAGACAACCAGTTGGCAGTCGGCCTGTTCTTCAGATTCTACTTCCATTGCATCAGTGCGTGTGGCAGCCACAGACTTTGTTTTTAAATAGTTCTGGATTTTCACAATGTACGTGTTTAAAACGTCAAGGTCAGTAGAAGGCTATCCCAGACATGCACCAGCCTAGTTAAATGTGTACAACAATGATGAGATGGCATGGTACAACTTAATCTAAGACAAACTCAAACTTTCCATCAACTTGTTTTGCAATATAGTATAATGAGTAGAGTTAACAAGTGAAAGTATTTGTTTAAATTAATAATTGAAAAGCTAAATATTGAAGAAAAAAATGGGTTTCTAAGAGGCTTTTGCTAAAAAAAAAAAAAAGACATTGTAGTGGAGAATATCTTATTCATTATTTGAGTCAGTGTGATGTTTATAGCCTTGTACTAGAGTCTAAAAATTGCCAAATATATTAAAATGTTAGTATTTTATGAAGCTTGTTTCTTTCTAAGACTTGGTTGTTTCTTGTTTGCAGAGCGCAAATTATATTGTCCAGTGCAGGGTTCCACGGTGGTCTGGAAGCTTATCCTGGAAGCACAGGGTACGAAGCAGGGTACGAAGCAGGGTACACGCTGGGCAGGCTGCCAGTTCATCACAGGGAATCACACTCATTCACTAACACACACTAAGGGCAACTGAGAATCACCGGTTCCTGTGAAACACACGTCTTTGGACTGTGGATGGAAACGGGAGCACCTGGAGGAATTGCACATGGACACGGCGATAACTTGTACTGGCCTACAGTCGTACGCTCCTCACAAATCACCAACACAACGGCTCATGAAAAAGAAAACATCAGTTTTCTTCATACAACGGGCTTATTCCTCAGCACAATTAAATGTTTATCTAGTTACACACTCGTTTTACTTGTGCGAAGCAGGCAGACAATATGCTCTTTCTATAACACGACTCATGAGATGCTTTCTACTTCCTGTCACACTGACAATCTCACAACCCTTGACTAAAGTGTATCTAACGTCACAGCTGAAATAGCAGACTTGATAAATTACTATTATTATTATTATTATTATTATTATTATTATTATTTTTATAAAAAAATAATCATCATCTGAAGTGAAGCTTTTCTGGACAGCATGAATGTTAAGCTACTTACAATGACTTAGCCATTTATAATCATTCAATGACACTATAAATAATACATTTTCAATACAAACATTACAAAATATGTTGGTGTAATTATTTTCACGCATACAATACGTTGCTACTAATTGGGCATTTTGGCTCATTAGGGCACATTCTATTCTTCCACAAGATAATGGCAGTCTGATCCTCCATCAAGTGCAATTCGCCTAAAGGGGCTTTTCCACTAAAAGCGAAGAAAACGATTCTGGTATTGAAGGGGCCTTTGGAAACATTAATAAAGCGTTGGATCAATGTCGAGCATAGGTGCTAATAGCTAATCACGCCGCACCAGCTCGAGCGCAGGCCCCGTACAGCGCAGCTGTGGGCAGGCAGGGGCTTCCGGGCCTTCGTTCGCAGGAACCTCATCGATCGTCCGTCAATTAGCCCCTCAATTGGCCCCTCGCTTCCTGGCTAACGGACCTTTACAGTAACTGTTCACCGACAGACACGTGTTCTCCGGCCTCACGACATGCCTGCGACCTTCACCTTTATTCGGTGAAGCTAACCGAGAAACAGGAGGCAATTACAGAACCGTTTGTCAATAATGTGCAAAACGGCTGGCAAATGCTGATATCTCACGAAAACAGCATGTCTTGTAAAGCGATTTAATTCGCGACCAGCTGCTAAGAGCTCTGTGTTGTATATACTGTAATTCACACAGCAGCAGGAAAGACGGCAAACAGTACAGTACTGACAACATACGTATTGGTATGGTTCATATGCAACGTGATGTTTGGATGCATTTACAAAAACACAGTGAGTAAAACGTTGTTTTTTTTCTTTTTTTGCTAAACTCAATTTTCTGAAAATTCAAAAGTTATGAAATGACTCTGTGATTCTTTCGAGTTATCCAGACTCAAAGACAATACGATCGGCTTCCAAACGTGGTTACTGCTGAACAGAGAGCTTAATTAATAATTAATGGTTTTTGCTATTAATGTTAACTGTCATAGCCATTACTGAGACACGCGATATCGAGATGTTTAATTATTTAAAGCGGGACGGAAATAGCCGTTGTTACGCAGGTGCTTTGATCACACAAGTTTGTGGATAGCGACACCCAGCGGTCGAGTTGAGAATAGCGCCACAGGTCAGTACTGGAAGGCTATCCAGGTATACAGGTGTTCCCTCAGTCTTCATTCATAAAAAAAGCCATTCATTCTTATTTAATCTTCTGCAGGCACATGATGTCGTTGATTCAGCAAAACGAGTCCACATATTCCTACTCAAATCGGAGGTGGAGGGACGTTGCCCTTAAAGTATTTGTAGCACCAGCTTTTATAAAATTTTTATTGTATTAGGGGAAAAAATAGAAGAAACTATCATTGTAAACTTATGGCATACCCTGTGAATTACTAATGCTGATTTAAGATAGCCCTCTATTTACATCACAGTAGAATTAAAGGAGGAATTAAAATGAAAAGTAAAACACCCTGGAAAATTCATACGCTTAATAACATTTTGTAAATTGGAACAGAAGACACCCATACAAATACATTTTGCTGTGCTTAAGAATAATGATATATGAAAAGTGTGGATTTTGAATGGCTTTGTGATAGAATGTTGGAGTTCCTCTTTGCCGTGGGAGTCACATTTTTAGGTGCAGATCAAAGCAAATGTTCTGCTATTAAAATTTAAAAGTGCATACAATGTCAGTGGTACGTAATTCTAAATCAGAGTAACATAGGAATGAATAATGAACAAATAAGAATGTTCTAAGAAATTTAGTTTTGTGGGAATTTAATAAATTGCCTGAGGGGAGAAGGTGGAACAGCAGGTAACACTAGCGGCTCACAGCTCCCAAGTCGCTCATGGATGCAGGATTTGAATACGGCTCAGGGTGTGTGGAGTTTGCGTGTTTCTCCCCTTGTTTACACCCCCCCAGACATGCACAGAAAGCAGCACAGGCAAACCATTTCTGTTCCTCCTCTCTTGCCCTGGAAACCATGCGAGTGGTCACTGCACCGTTGAACTCGACTCAATGGCACTTCCATCTACCCCATAAATTCCCTATAGCAATACTAATTGCTAGGCAAACTGCTTTCTTTGTAATTCAGTTAAAAGCAAATAAGACTCAAAGATAAATGGCACCAGTCACTTTAAGGTCTTACCAGAATATTCATCCTTGAACATTCATATACATGTTTATAAGATTGATTTTAAAAAAAATTCATAAATACACATGGGCGGTAAATTTAAAAAAAAAAAAAAAAAAAAAAATCACTAAAAACCAAAGTTTATTTTTGCCAACTTCTGGATGTAAATTATTAAACACATAAAAAGGGGAATGTACAAAAATGCAAAACACAGAAAAGGTTCTTCCTTACAGGTGTGGGGTCAAACAAGACTGTAGCTGGATTAAGATAATCCTGGAAGAGAAGCAAGACCAAAGTTTTAGACTGGATTTTCCTGAAAATTACAATTTCAAGGGAGAGGGTTTAAATGGAAAACTGATAAGGACAAATCAGTTTAGGTACCACGAAACACCATTATGATGTTTGCACACCACAATACTTAAAAAAAAAAACCACAAAGCATGCGTAACAATAAAATAATGATTTGCTGACCAACTTCCACAGACAAACTAATATTCAAAATCAAATTCCCTCATCAATAAGTTTCTGAAAAGACAAACTGAGTGATGATCATGCTTTTTAATAATCTAGATCACAAAACTGCAGCAAATAATTTACATTTCCTGCCTCAGTGTATTCCAACAATTCTATTCAGGGAAACAGAATAAATAAATAAATAATCCTACAGATTAAGTGTAACTGGCCTTTTTATTTCATGAAAGAAAGTTTCACCTTACACACAATTTTACCAGTTAAAGTGGTAAAATTGTACTACCAGTGACAGAGTAAGCAAATTAAAGCTATTTAGCAATATGGAAAAATGTATAATAATGAAATAATATATTGGTCATCTACACACAAGTTGGATACAATTTCCCCAGCTGCTAGCTAGATAAACTGAGCATATAATCCCACCTTGTTCGTAGTCACACATACCCACCTCCGAGCTGCTGGTTTGTCATAATTCTTCATCATCACTCCTGTGTCTCCATGCTCTCTTCTTCTCCCTCTCCACCATCCTCCAGTGCCTCATCCTCCCCTTCCTTCTTCTCTGGCGGTTTCTCGTAGGCCTTTTCCGATGGTGTCACAATTACCCCATCCCAGGTAGACATCTCTGTGGCAAGATCTAAGAGCCAGGAAGGGAGCTTGAAGTAGTATCCAAATTCATATACACATTTACATTTATTCATTTAGCAGATGCTTTTCCCCAAAGTGATGTACATCTCATAGAAGAATACAGAATTCAGCATGTTGAAATGACAAACACTCAGAAGAAGTTACCTAAGAATTTTGTGTCACTAAGGGTCTTTAAGTAAGAAACCGATAACCCTCTACACACTACACTTAAAGGGGGGAGGGGGGAAGCTGTTCTTATACATGGTCAGTCTATACACATCAGGATACCATTACATTAGAAGGGATTTATCTGCTTTATCTAAAACTCCAGATATTTCAGATCCAGTTACACTGTAGAAGCTACACTGTATTACAAGAGAACTTGGGTGGAGCAGAAAATAGAAATGGTGAAAGATGAGAACCATAATAAATGATGCTAACTACAAGTCTACAATTACGTGCGCCATCAAATGGACTGTGACTCACAGCTGGCATCTCCCTCTAAACCCAGGATCTTCCGGTAGCCCCCATGTGAGAGAATCCTGACCAGCGTCTGTGCTGTGAAGCACACCATGTCCTGTACGCAGAACAGCACAGCAGCATGTCAGCAAAGCATCAGGGCATTTGATGCAATTGGTCAATTACTTGGGCTCCTCTCCACATTCACAGCGATGTATTGCAATTGTGCAAACTAAAGTGTTATCTATCACAATCTGTGCATAAATATGGCAGGGAGGGAGAACTGACAATTCAAAACAATTAGCCCTCCACAGCAATGTACATGTAGTTTTATCAAATCCTTATGGTCTAAAATATGCAGAGGACAAAGCAATTGGAAATGATTCCTCTGTGAATTAAGAGGTTCCGCTTCAATATTCTGAAAATGAGTCCTCGCCACAAAAAAGCTAAATCACCCTTGTAAATTCAAAAGTTCCTGCTGTAAATGGAAAAATCAGCCTTTCAACCCTGCCATTTCCAAAGTGCGCTTGACGCAAGGCATCCATAGGGAATACTCTGTGTTGTGGATGATACAACTCACAGATGTGGGAAAAACCAAAGCAGTTGGTATTATTCTATAGTAATACTGCATCAAAGCAGCAGTTATGTAAGCCAGTTTAACAGTATGAAAGAGTACAATGTGTGTTCTCACCTGCTGCTCTAGTGTCATGACTGTGTGCACCCTGAAGTTTCCGCTCTCACATGGGTCAGTGATGCCCACAGAACCGGGCAAAAAAAGGCCTGCAGCCAACATCTGCAGGCAGCGTCTAACAAAAAAAAAAAAAAACCCCCAACATGAAAAGCGCACACACAACAAATATACAGTATTAGCTCAGATAAATGGGAAATATTACAGACCTCAATTTTGCCATGAGATAATGAAGTTACAAAATTTAACAAAGGAAAAAAGGTGTTTATTCTTAAGTATACATTTATGAAAACACAGAAGTTGTTATTATAAATACATGCCATTCCTAGGAGGACAACTCCCCTCATCCAAAGCCATGTAATTAAATGAAAGTTTTAAATTATTTAATCTGATGTGCAGAAATGAGGATACACATCAGCATCAGTACAGCAACAACCTGGTTATGAAGCTAAAATGAAAACTGCAGCTGATCTCTCACATAAAAATATACACACACACACACAAAAAAAAAAAAAAAAAAAAAAAAACTTACCTGTATGCAACATTCAGAGACAGCGGCTGCCTGGAGGGATTGTTCATAACTGCAGAGTGACCCTGAGAAACAAGTCACACATTAGAAATCAATTAACCAGCAGAGCACCCCCTAAAAAGGTAAATACAACTACAACAGAAGTGCTTTATGTGAAGTTAGGTTTAAACACTGCTTTGTTCATTTAAAAAAAACAAAAAAGACTGCACTGGTATATATTAAAATTCATCTTAAATTGATTTCACATATGACCTGAACTAAACGTCATGTACCCCATCGAGGCTGTTGCCGTCACAAATCAAAAACTTGAGAATGACAGACACAGGAGCATATAATCACCAATAAGTCTAGGATCCAGGGTGTCAGAGGCTCAAATCCAGGGAATCGGACCCTCAAATCCTTCAGCAAACGAATCAGAACTTTCACCCTAGCAGGCAGGAACCAGAGTACAGATTCAGTGTAACAGTGGTACATGATTTAAGTATTGTTGCTACCATAAAGAGATTTTCACTGTCATAATCTGTGGAATTTTCCTCAATTTTAATGTGTGTTTATGCATGCCAAACATTTCCACTGAGTAGCTGAGAGATGTATCAACACTTTTCTTTAAGCATAATGCTTGTTTAAAGAAGACTCATAATGCCAAAGTCTTTCTTACGTGGATTGGGATGCGTTCTCTTCAAACCAGCGGGCATGACGAATGGCAGCCAGGGCGCTCTGCAGCACCTTGATGTCCACTGTGGGAGAGAAGAGCCTGGTCACTACTCTTTCAACTACTACCTGGGAGAAGGAGGAGATGGACGATCCTGTTCTGCCACCTCCAGCTCACCAATACTCTTTCCCCAAAACAAAGTAATCTAGCACTATTGTCAATATAACTTTCCACATTATGTTGGGAGTACATAAAAAAAAAAAAACCCCTCAAAATCAAGAGAGTTCAAGCAATCTCTGGGCACTCATACATACAATGCAGCTCAGGGTCTAGCTTGCGTAGGTTGGGCGGCACAGTAGTGATGAGGATTTTAACGGTGGCATCGGCAGAGCTGATTTCAAAGCCTGTCTCATTAGTGAGCATGGATAGCACTGTGGAAAAAAGAAAAAGAAAAAAAGAGTACACAAAGCAGACCATCAGCCTGCAAATAAACAGCCAGCATACACCCACTAATGACACACATTAATGAAGTTCACCAGTGAACAGCATATGACCACATTCTATGGCAGTGTTTTGTGTCTGTCTCCTAGAAATACTGACTGGCACCAAATGCTTAAAGTAGCACTCAAAGTTGTTGGAATCTGTCCCAAATAACAAAAGCAAGCTAGTTATTTACTAGAGGAAAAAGGGGACCAACCTTCTGATGGATCCTGGGAGCGAAGGGTCTCAACAACCTTGTTTCCTAGAGCAGCAACTGCCTCCACTTGGAGAAATAGTGACAAACTCAGTGAGACTCACGTTCTCAGAGATCTGTTATGCAAAGCAATAAAGGTATTTTGTCTGACATCAACCGATAATTAGTGCTTTTAGTGAACGAAAAAGGTATAACCTGATGCAAACTAACCACTTACATGTCGGTAATATCTTGAGAATGACAACAAGGTCAGCCACGTTATGTCCTGTTGTCATGGTGCCCTTCTTGTAAGATCCAACTTGACGAACTTCTTCAATTTGCTAAAAAAAAACAGAAAGCTAGAAATTGGGTCTATAAATTTTTAGCAAGGCATCAAAGACTGGGAACTATATGTCTCTGGGAATATAACATTAGGACAAAATATGAGCACACACCACTTCAAAGTTCCCTGGGGCCACAATAAGATTGTCAATGACATTGTTGATCTTGGTCACCAGGGACAGGATGGATGACTGAGGGGGGGGGAAAAAAAAAAAAAAAGGCTGTATTAGATACACTCACAGTAAAGCTCTCATAAAAAAAGAATGTGCCTCTCTGTGCACAAAGATGTTCCGTTTTATGTGTAACAACCTCTGTAGAAGACATACACAAGACAGCAGAGCAGAGTGCACAGTGTGAGATGTCATGTTGAGTTTGCTGTGATGAACGGACATGTGAACGTGAAGGACAAACAGCTAGGAGATGTTGGAACAGCAATATTTTTGAAATGGTGGAGATGTAAACCTGTCTCTCAAAGGACACATTTTGGCATTCAAACAAAATCATGCCTAAAGTGTACATTGCAGAGGCTGGCATAGGGAGGGTAGTACCAAAGAGGTATGGCATTTATGGAATAAAGACAAGTGTTGCAAGAATTTAGCGTATATGGTAGAACCTGCTCGGCTGGCGTGGGGCTAAGGTCCTGGTTCCTCTTCAGCAAACACTCGCTGAAAGCAGTCTCGTCTGGAGCCGGCTTTACTCGGGGAAACGCCATCTCACACTGAAAATTAAGTTTGAGGGAACATGCCAGTAAATTTTTCTTAATCTGAAATTAAATTGCTGCCATAATAATTTGCACTTCAAACTCCTCCTCCTATAAAAACTCTTTTTTAGAGTAGCACCTTTGCAGAAAGATATAAACAGCAGAGAACTCAATTTTTCAAATGATACAAAAATGACAACCAGAACCCTGGGAAGGAGTTCAGTAAAGTCAGTACATGAAGAAAGAGTGTGTATGTTCAAGTTCCCTTGCAGCAGTTTGTTTCAACTGAGCCCAGTGAGCCTAGTCCCCAACTGTCCATTTCCACCCTCTGTGCAGCGCCTGAAGCAAAACCCAGCAGACGAGTGAACCCAAAAACTTTTCTCATCCTCTGATGAGAGAAGCAGCAGCATCAGGTGTAATGTGGACCTGGAGACTGGGCAGACTCACCACATAGAAGTCAAAGGGGATGTGTGGCACAAAAGGACGATACCTGTAACACAGAGTGTCGATCAATAAAAAATGACTGTCAGAAAGAGCTATCCATTTATCCATCCATCCATCATCGATGACTGCTTGTCCAGTGCTGCAACATCTTCGTCCGGAGCCTCTCCCGGAAGCATAGGACATGATGCAGAACACACCCTGGACAGGATGCCAGTCCATCGCAGGACATTCACACGGACTCATTAACTACAGATACACACATTATGGGCAATTTAGAGTGATCAATCCACCTAAAAAACATCTTTAAATTAGGAGTTTACAAATCCAAAACTGTACTGGGGTTCCTGAGAGCAAAACAAATCATTCCATTGCTAACTATTAATGTTATTATTAATATTAATAATATTGACAAGCAGCACAGTGGTACAGTGAGTAGCGCTGCTGTCTCACAGCACCTGGGTGGTGCAAGAGAACGCGGGTTCGATACCCGCTCAGTCTGTGTGGAGTTTACATGTTCTCCCCGTGTCTGCGTGGGTTTCCTCCGGCTGCTCTGGTTTCCTCCCACACTCCAAAGACAGGCTGTTCAGGTTCCCCAAAGTGTGTGAGTGACAGAGAGTCAGAGTGTGTTCCACTGATGTATGGGTGAGTGACACAGTGCAAGTCACCGCAGTGAATAAAGATGTGTGGGATGGTATCGCTTTGGAGAAATGCATCTGCTAAATATAAATGTAACTTATGTGTTTAAGGGGAATTTTAAATGGGCTGTTTAATACTGAACATCCTGAGAGGCAACAGGACTCAATGTAACACTCTTCTCTCCAACACACACTGCTAGGAGCAAATATGTCAGTGTAACAGTCTGTTGTAGGGCAGACTAAGGGAAGGAAACACAGAATAACCTGTGTGTGACTGACTGACACACTCACTCACTCACTCACTCACTCACCCCTGGGCGAGTCCTCCTCTGGAGCCGAAGCGGCCGCCCCGCCCGCGGCCCCGGTCTCCTCTGGAAACCGGGAAAAAAAAAAAAAAAAGGCACAGACAGGGTTACGCCACCACAGACAGCTGAACGAACGAACGAACACGAACAGCGGAATCATGGCGAGGCACCGAGTGACTCCGTAACTCGCGTACATCAGTCTGATCAGTTTCTCAACAAAACCTAAGTCTTAGTGTAACGTAACCTATTCCAGCGCTTCGTCCCACTAAAACCAGAATGGAATTACAGACATTTCGTCCAGCTAAGTTTAATTAAGCCATTATGACACGTGCACATTTGTTCTGACGCGAAAGAAATAACTCGGTGCTCATTGGCACTGGCTGCTTTGTTTGGGCCGCATGTTCCACAATAGTGCACTCCTCTCTCGGCAAGTATTAACCATCAGAACCAGAGCTATCTCTATTGAAGGAGACGTCTAAGTTCTAAAAAACTGGTAATGTGACATTCGGTTTCCCAGCAAAAGAGAGGGTTCGTGGGATTTAAAGCAGTCTGGCACATCCGACTCTCTCAATTCCGACCGACATCAAGCAAAACCGGTGGCGAATTCACTCGAGTCCCGAGGCGGAAGGCCTACAACTACTACCGGCATGGTTCTCACTGTCCACTCATTATTTTCATGCATTCTTTCAAATCGGTTCACTTGCATGCAAGGTATTAATTGGATTTTTAAAAATATTACCTCATAGCGTACGACGTTTTGAAATTTTAAGGAATCCAAAAAAAGAGAAATATACTGTTGTATTTAAACAAGCCGTGTCTTTGAACCAGTTGCTTCGTCGCAGCCGTCAGGGACTACTACGGATTTGATTGAAGTGCTTGAAAACCAATGGAAAACTAGGAAAAGTGCCGTTTTAGGATTTTGGTTGGATAGCAATTTTGAAGGCGGGGCTTCTAGCCTCACTCAGAATGAATGAAATAACAGCGAACGTTCCAACTCTAGGTGGCAGAGTAACTGTGAACAGATATATTACTTACTGGAGAAAAGGTTTTCCATGCAGCAGAGTGGCGCAGCGGAAGCGTGCTGGGCCCATAACCCAGAGGTCGATGGATCGAAACCATCCTCTGCTATGTGCCTTTTATCTCACCACCTTACTGTGGTGCTTAAAACAAAATATTAAATAGTATAGGTTATCATTTTAAATACTTGTTAAAGATAACTATCCTTTTTCGCAACGTGGATAGTTAGTATACAGTCCTTATTATACAACTACATAAATTTTAAAAAATAGTCAGTATATGACCTGCATAAATAATAAATTAAAAAGCCATACGATTATTCAAGCGTGCGTAAGTTATCCTGTTTACTTTCAACCTTCTTCATATCTTTATTTTTTCTTGTAATATATACCCTGATTATGTTTTTATATATGTTCCAGGAATTATTACATGTATTCTTTTTGTATGGTTCATATATTGTTGTTGGAATAAAAGTGTAAATTAAAATATTTAATAAAAAAAATTAAACATGGCATTGATCATTAAAAAGACACTAGGTTTAAATGCAACTGAAGATCCCTGGTGGTCTAGTGGTTAGGATTCGGCGCTCTCACCGCCGCGGCCCGGGTTCGATTCCCGGTCAGGGAACGACGCTGTGTTTTTTTGGTTTTTCCAAATCCATTTCCGAGTAGTTTCATACATTTTTAAGTTTGCAGTGAAATACGTACTACAGTGACATTTGGAACTCACGTTGTTGAGAGGGTTCAGCAGTTCTGAGTGACAAGTGACAGAGAGCCCTTTCCACCACATTGGGGGCAGAAACCAAGAACTTTCAGGCATTGGGACCTCTTTTCATATGAGCACAACACATGAGGTAGTGGACATGATTTTAAAGCTGGAACATTCGCTGTATAGGTTGTACATTTTTACATGGGTTTCCTGGCACATTCTCAACATGTTTCAAGTGAAGTGGTCAAATTTCCCATTGTGTCTGTTACACTGCCCAGCTGCGTAAATGGGCAAATGACTGTTAGGAGTTTGTTTACGCAGTACTGAGACACTTTGGACAGAGGAGTCATAAATACTACCACTTATTTTAAAGAAACCTTGTGAAAAAATAAATGTGAACACCTCCTAAGTCAAACTACTTGACAGTATTACTGCTCATCAGTCACACAATATAAAAGTGATTTTTAAGGTCATCCTTTCTTCACTAAATTACAGTATAACACTAAAGGTATCCAAGTTCCACTACTTGTCATAGGAGTGTATGTCATAGGTAGTGCTATGCAATTTTTAAAAAAAAGTTTCCATTTTTATTGAAACAGTACAGAACAGACTCATACCTTTTAACAATAAAGTGAAAATTGTTTTTACAAGCAATTTAGAGATACTTAATTTTCCACATTTTGACCATTTCTAATATATGGTTATATGTATCACAGTAATGAATCCACATAATTTGGAGATCTGCAGATTTGTTATACAGAAATGACTTCCACCCACATTCAATTTTTAAAACTAAGAAATAAACATGTCTGCAGAGCTTTCCGAAAAACTTTTACATAAGTCATTTCAAATTAATCCCGTGCTTTAAAGTTTTTTTTTTTTTTTTCTCCATACCACATATATACTGCCTGCCTTCAAGAACATAATGCAATTCGTGGTCTGGAAGGTAATACCTGGTTTGGAGTTTTCCCACACAATGAAATGAGTACATATTGCTTTCAGTTCACTGGGGACAGGACATTTTTTGAAAAACCTAAAAGAATGAAAGTTTAAAAACCATACCAAGGACTCATTCCACAAATAAACTGCCATAAGTATAATGGCTTTTATCTGAGGGTTCCATTCTCCTGCAGACTGAAGTTGCCAATCCTTATGTATTGCAGGTAGCAAAATTCTGAAACCAGAGCACGCTATTAAATGAAGATGTCCGAATGACAGACAAGCACCCACTCAAGCACACCAAAGATATTGGATGCGTGTTCTGAACACCCATGAAACTAATCAAATTTTAAAGAATCATTACAAAAAAATTTCTATGACAGCATGACTTCCTTGACCACATGTAGGCACCAAAGCCAAACAGTATGCTCAACAAGGTTATGCAGTCAGAAAACAAGTCACTCCAAACCAGATCACCAGTGACCTTGCCAAATATGTAAGCATGCACTTGTGCAAGTTTCCTTCTAATTTCCTGTCACAGTGACCATAGTTGCTTGGCAGCATGTACATGAGTTGGTCAGAGAACACTTGCCCTAATAACCACTCAGAATGCCAGGCTGTCAGAGTGAAGTTAAGCTGTATTCAAATCTGAATACATACTGAAGGCAAGTTCACATGTCACCAAGTCTTTGGATGGGATTAAGGTCACTCTACTCCATGCTATCAGGGTCTGTCTGAGCCATGTAGGCATCCAGTTCGGCATCCAAGTGGCCCTTGGTCTTGGACATGTAGGCATCCAGCTGGTTGTCCAGCTGCTCCCGAGTGACTGGAGGGCGGCCAACCCCCCTTCCCCGTCCGCGGCTACGTCCTCTGCCACCAAATGCACCACGACCTCGTGCCACTACTCCACCTCGACCTGGTGAAAAATTCGGAGTTGTTATACTGAAAATCTCTATTAGCATGATCATAGATACAATGAAAAAGTAAAAATTTCCACAAGTTTGACACCTATAAAACAATCTGTGAACTAGTTTTGAAATATGAAAAATTACCAAAATCAGGCAAAAATTACTAAACTATAAAGTATGTCTATTTTGTGCAAATTTTCCTAAATAAGCATAGCTAAAAGGTGACACTATATGAATGCCAATAATAGCTGGCAAGACATAAATAAAATAGTTCACAATACCTTTTCCTCCAAGACTTCCACGTGCTCCTCGGCCAATCAGAGCCCCTCCACGGCCAACTACTCCCCCTCGCTGCCTCATGCCACGACGTAGTCCCAGTCGGACAGGGCTGCCTCGCCCACGAGCCTGACCCAATCCTGCACAGAAGAGGTGAATAATCACTACTGAAAACATCCTGTTAAATGTTAGCAGGGAAAAAAAGCTCATCAAGCATTATATATAAGAATCTCGAAAAAACATTCAGTTGCCGAGATGTCCCATTTCCTATTACAGCAACACTGCAATATGATCTAACCAAAATATGGCTCATCAAAACAGTCTGACTTGCAGCTAGTAATGTCTGGAGTATTCTCTACAGGTGATAAATATTTTACCTGTCTTCTACATATGTAATTTAACTATTAAATTTAAATTAAGCCAATTACAAAGCCTTTCAAACAAGTTTTTCTGAAACAAGTAGCAACAAAATTTTTTAGCCTTGAATACTATTCTGACAATCACCCTAGAAAGCAAAACAAACATTTTATCCATACTTTGTAGTTGGAGTGCTATGGAGTTACTATGCATGCTAGTTTTACAGACTATAGCCTGGGTCTGAATCCAATTACATTCATTTATTTAGCTGATGCTTTTCTCCAAAGCGACTTACAATGATCTACAAATTTATGTAGCTGGGTAATTTTACTGGAGCAATTCAGCGTAAGGACTCTGCTCAAGGGTATTATAGCCGGAGGTAAGATTTAAACCTGCGACCTTTGGGTACAGCTATCCAGCCCAGTACTAAGAATTTAAGTACCAAGTACCTCTTAAGGACATGACTCCCCTTGTGGATGCCCCACGGCCACCACGGCCTCTGAGTCCCCCTCGCGTTATCCCTCGCAGCCCTGCTACTGGGAATCCTCGCCCTCCTGGAACACCCCTCAAAGCCCCAACAGGTCGCCCCAGCCGTGCCTGGATGTTGCTCTTGCCTAGCCGTTGTTTCAGACTCTGTGGAAAAGAACACAGAAGGAAAGCAGTGACACTGAATGGGAAGAGACAAGTCTGCTATAGAATGAAAGCATCTCAGTGTTCAAACAAAGGGACTCAATTTCCCCCACTTACATAGCTTAACATACTAATCAGTATAAGCACCATTCCCCTTTTCCTTTTGTTTAGCCACATGCCAGTCCAGGCCCTTGAGTGTAATCCCTCTCTCACCTGTTTATGTTGCAAGGCTGCCTGCACAGAGGGCCTATTCTCCATCTGCTGGGCCAGCCGGCGATTGCGGGCACTGGCCATGTGCTGCTGCTGCATGGTGGCTCTGATGTTGACTGGTGGAGGCTGCTTGTTCTTCAGCATGTTAGTGAAGCTTGGGGAAACAGATGGGAGGGGGAGCACAGAAGGAAGAGAGGGATAGGCGGTGGGAAGGTTTCATGGCAAATCCTTTAACACACCACACATCCACACTCATCCAGCAGCAAGAAAAATTAAAG
Organism: Scleropages formosus; assembly: GCF_900964775.1. Lineage (NCBI taxonomy): Eukaryota > Metazoa > Chordata > Actinopteri > Osteoglossiformes > Osteoglossidae > Scleropages > Scleropages formosus. The sequence continues at coordinate 16,861,945 of NC_041823.1, read as the reverse complement.
TAATTGCTTCCCCATCACTGATTCTCTCCAAGTTATTAAACACCCAATACATTACATCATTCCAAGCAGGGGGGTGGGGGGGGGGAATTCAGTCCTTGGGTGTTGTAAAAACAAAAGCAAAGGAAACACAATAACTGAAGCAGTTAAGCAGGAAAAATGGCTATGAAGAAAGAACAGACCACAGGTTTGAGGGAATGCCACTTACAGGCCACCAGTCCCCTTCGATTGTTAGGCACATTCTCCTAAACAAGGGAGACAGTCGAGGTGGCCCAGGGCTGAAGATATTCCCAGTTGCCCAGCCTCTTACAGCCTAGACCGCACCCTGTTCCAAAATGCAGAAGAAAACTGCAAGGACTGGAACCACTTGAACGAGGTATGGTTGACAAGGAAGGCAAGGGACACGTCTAGGCTAGGACTGGACATCTGGTTCCACATGAGAGAAACGCAGAGGGAGAAAGAAAATAATAAACTTTAAAGAAAAAGTAATTCTGCAAGTTTTGGGTGACTGGAGAGAATTTAATGGAAAAGAAAGGAGAGGGGGGCCACATGTTTGGCACCCCTTTGAGCACTTGCAAGCAGTGCTGCCTATGTAAAGGCTTTCTGATGGCATTGTACACAATGCAAGCATTATGGGGCTGGGTTTTAAAAGCACTGCATTTCAGAAGGGCTGTCTCACTTCATTGCCCATGCATGCATGGGAATGCATTCCTTCCACAATTTTTAACATGCTTTCAAACTTTTTTGCTCCTTCCAATCTATTAAAAACTAAAGCCTTGTGAGTCATGCCCCATTCCGACTGCTTCTCATTCACTTTTCCTCTTCTCTCCCCCCGCGCCATTTGCACGTCTCAGCTTGTGAGTGAGGGCAACAGGTAGCATGTTCCTGCCCTCTATAGTGTTGCTATGGACACGTTCTCTTCTGTGTCACTGGGTCTCACCGCTCATTCAAGGACACCTTGGTGGTGCTTTTCAGCACGACTTTCTGAGAGGAAGCAGTACTCATTGTTTCTTCGCTCTATGGCACGCTCCTAAAACACAGAGAGAAAAGACAAAAAATGAAGCACACAAACATTACAAAAGAAGTTATCCCACATGGAGGCAGAGGGTGACTTAGTGGCTGGAGCTGTTGTCTTCTGGCAGGAAGGTCCAAGGATTGTACCCGCACTACCTTCTAGATTCCTTATTGATGACACACCCTAATGACAGAGCAGATAGATCACTGTTGATGCCTCTAAACCCTCTACCCAGAAACCACAGAATCCTCTTAGTTCAGCTGAAATAGTTGGAGCACCATTCATCAAATCACTGGATCGATCCAACAAGAATACGCTCACCATAAAAACACTACCTAGCTTAGTAAATACGTGCATGATATTGCCTTGGACAACAGTATCAGCTCATTTAAAAAAAAATTTTTAAAAAGTAGGGAAAACATAGGACCTAGAACTTAGGGTAGGGTGGACAAACAGTTACTGTGGGGTAAACAAAAAATATTAATTATACAAACATTACTATGTTTAAGAAGTTTAGATCAGCAGCTAAGTTAGTCAGCCCAGTCCCATGGTATGGGCTGTGCTCACACAATGCTCCTGCTGAGAGCAGCCAGGTCACGGACAGGGTCTCCGGCCAACTTCACAGGGCTAGGAGCAGGACGCGTTCAGTACGTGTTCCTCAACACCACAACTGCGCTATAACTGCTACAACACCGCAACTCACCGAACTGGTCTCCCCAAAAACGAGTGTTCCATCCATGATTGACACGCGTAACCTCCTGGCTGAAACTGATGATGACGTGACGTGTAGGATACGATCCCAAGTGAAAAAATTAACAAAGAGTTAAATACTAACTATTACTATACCAGCTGGTGGTGGTAATGGTAATGGTTAGCCGGCCAGCTAACCTACACTACTACAGACTTGGCTTGCTAACCTTGGCTTGACGTTTTGTGCCGACAGTGGTGGCCAGTTTCTCGTCAATACACTTCTTATGACAATCATATTCCAGCGAATTCACGTGTTAAATACAAGGGGAGAATGGCAGAAGAACGATGAAAGAATGGTATCATTAATTGATTACTCACTGTGTTTTCTTTGCGACAGCTGAGCTGAGCGATGCGGGGAAGAAAAAAAAGTCAACTGGCGTGTCGTGTGCTGAAGCAGAGATTGGGGGGAAATTCTTGATTGTGCTGCGTTTACCTATTATATACTTCTCCTCCTAACGTTTGTCTCATTCAAGAGTTTGTCAGTGAAGTGGTCCAATTGAAAAAGGAAAGTGACCACTGCCTTCAACACCCGGCCTTAGCCTCTGTAAACGAAATGGTGGTCGGAGAAAGACACAATATGGGAGGACTGAGTGGTCGAAGCGGCACTTCTCGCGAGATTTCCTTTGGCGGTCTCGAAAGTATTTGGAAAACCCGGCTGGTCACCAGAAACGGCGGGATCCGTTCACGCGGATTCGACTTACGCCTGATAATGTTCGCGACGTGGTGTGTTCAAGTGTGTCTTACACTCACTGCTGCACCAGAATCACTATGGGTTACACCATAGCAGAGTGTTAATATGTGACGGAGTGACATAACTGTGATCGTACTCATTTCTAAATAAGAGGTTGGAAATAGCGGAGATAACAAGCCAAATCTCTTTGTGACGAACTAGCACGAGAACCGACCTTACTCTATGCAAAGCTAATGGTGTTTTGATTTGACGGTACAGGTCATCTGTCACCCGAAGTAAGGCATAATAGTTCCTTAGGCTAATGCGCACTACATAAGCTACAGCGACTTGATTTAAAATACAATAATACACAGGGAAAGATGTTCAAACCCTTGTGCCAAAAAAAAACAACCTGCAATTTCTCAGAAATTGTAGCTGAGAATACTGTATAACAACTATGCAGTCAAACATTGGATGAGCAGTGACAAAACAATCTGTTTTACTGTCACATGCTGAGACTAGTGACAAACACAGTGTTTGTGTATAGTTCTGTACATCTGTAATTTGTATGTAACGATATTGTCTCACAGGCTCGGTGTCTTGAATGATTATGACGACTTACCATGATGTTGCCAAGGATACGGTGCCTGGAAAGAGCATGGTGGAGCGGAGGCCTGTGGTGCCTTTGCTGGCCCGACAGGTGCTCAACCTAAAGGCACGGCCTGGATGTTCAATTTTTATTCATTTATTTCTTTTATAGAGCACTCTTCTCATGCAGTGACACAGAGCACTTTAACACAGGCATAAGGCAAGAAAATAAATACATCAGATAAGAAACAAAGAAGACAGTTGATTAATGACTACCATAATATGGTACTCTTATAGAGCTATAAGTATGCCTACTGGCCACGGAGGAAAGGAACAAAAACTCCCAAATGAAAATTGAGGGAGAAAAAAAACCTCTGGGGGTCTAACGTCCAGTGGTTGCCCACCCCTCCTGGGTGTTCTAGATTAATTAAGAATTCTAAGCCAGTTAACAAGTAATAATGATATTGTTGCTATAAGGTATCTTGAATCCCCGGCTCAGAATGGAATGTCTCGTCCATCATGGTAGTTGGTCATCATCTTCAGTTAGCATGGGATTCGTCTGCCACCACCAGCCGGCCTTCTCAAGTCTTATATAGCGAGGCAGTGCTCAACAAGAAGAAAGAACAGAGTTAGTAATTTGTAACTTGGATGTTGGTAACTTGGATGTTGTACTTAGTATCCCGTTTCCAAAGGCACTGACATCACTGGAGACTTGCAGACAGAGTTTTAACTTTACCTCGAGTCCTCAAATGATAGAGCCACTTTCCTGCTCTCTATCCCTGCAGAGAAAACTTGACCTTCAGGAGTGAGTGGGTCTCTTGGCCATGGCACAACAGTCAACAAACACGAGGAATGGCGATGGGCTGTGCATGGTGCTGTCTAGCACACCATTGCTGTTGGTAAAAAACATAAGCATTGCTTACTGAACAGTCATCCTGGATTGTTTTTTAAACGACGAATGTTAAGTTTTGCCAGATCTACGTGTATTTATAGCGGAATATGTTATTACGAAAACCACCAAGCTTCAAACTTCAGAGCCTAGAGGGAATGCAGTGTCTAGCTTTGTCCACAAGGAGAAGATGTTCCCTTTTTTGTTCAAAATCATGCACAGACATGTCTGGACCGTGACAAACCTCTGTGCCACATCATGTTACAAATTCTTTCAGGTGTTTCCCTTTGTAGTATAAAACATTGACACATAAATAATGCTGCGTAAAAAGTACATTTATTTAGCTGATGCCAAAGCAGCTTACAATTATTTACCAATTTAGACAGCTGGGTAATTTCGCTGGAGCAATTTGGGGTAAGTACCTTGCTCAAGGGTACGACAGCTGGAACCTATGACCTTTAGGTGCAAAGGCAGCAGTTCTAACTACTATGCTACCTGCTGCCACTGATAGTTGTATATATATATATATATATATACACACATACACACACACACACATTTGCTGAAACCACTTGTCCCAAGTGGGGTCGCAGCGAGAAGGAGCCTAACCAAGCAACACAGGGCATGGGGCTGGAGGAGGAGGGGACACAGCTAGCACGGGACTCCAGGCCATCACAAGGCATCCCAAGCGGGACTCAAAGCCCAGAGCCGCCACAGAGCAGGACCCAGTCAAACCTGCTGCGCCACCATGCCCCCAGTAATTGTATGTTTATAATATATATATATAGTGTGTGTGCACAGTTAAAAGCATGAATAACAAGTGTGTTCAGTTACAATGAATGAAAGATTCATTTATTTCTGCGTTGACTGCACTATTTATGTTTCCTGAAAACTTTGTATGATGAGGGAATGGTTGTGTTTTTGAAAGGCAGCTGCAGCTTGAAATAAGTAAAATGTTTAGACAATTCTGATGACAGATCATTCCATCAAGATGTAAAAGGACCAGAGTAATCATTATTGGCATATATTGCCTTATGCTACATTCTAAAAGTTACACAGTGAACATTGATGTTATTCTCCATAGACTGTAAACATAAAACAAGAAAAAAATGGCAAAGGTAGTTTGTTTAAAGCAGGCTTTTTGGTTCTACTGAAAAAGGACTTTCATGTGTCCAATGGGAATGTTCATATTCCATTTTCAAATACACACATTTTCAGAACCGCTTGTCCCATACAGGGTCACGGGGAACCGGAGCCTACCTGGCAACACAGCGCGGAAGGCTAGAGGGAGAGGGGACACACCCAGGATGGGACGCCAGTCCGCCACAAGGCACCCCAAGCAGGACTCGAACCCCAGACCCACCAGAGAGGAGGACCCAGCCCAACCCACTGCGCTCCCTCATTTTCAAATATTCCGTTTAAATATTAACATATAACAGCTCAAGACTGGAATGTGCTTGTATACTGGTTCTTCAGAGTACATCCTGAACTTTCAATAATAAAATTAACTATTTGTAGAAGGATATTTCATTTGCTGCCAAAACACACACAATCATGAAATGTGGCAATTTTTAATTTTTTTTTTTTAAAAATGAGATGTACAGTACTGTTCTTATTAACCGAAGTAGGAAAACCCCACCCACTGATGGAGCCATTGCATCATCCTCTAGTGTTATTTTTGGTTTTGGATCTATTTTTTATAACGATTGGAAAGATGTTCAAAGATAGACTGGGAGAGTATAACATAAAGCTAAGTTTGGTCTAGGTCTTCAGGCACAGAAAGATGCCTGCGTTTTAGTTAGCAGGCACAGTAACCCAGTCTTAATGAGTCCCAGCAGTGTGTGTCTTAGAACATTACATTCTGACAGTCTCATCTACATTGTGGACAGTCTTCATTCAGTGTGACCCCACACTCATCCGGGATCTTAGACTAGTTTCACCAACCCTGACAAATCTTAATGTTCACTGCTTTAATACTTTTTCATACATATTTGACAATTATGGATCCCTTTCTCTGTATGCATATATATGTATGTATGTTTGTTATTATATAGTGTTTGTATTATTATAAAGTAAGAAAGACCAGTGTACCTCCTTCTTTGCTGGTCAAACATTATCACTTAGGGGCATTAGTCTACAAGTTATATCTTTTCATTATAAACATTTTCACTGTGTTTCAAAAATTATGCCATTAATATATTTTTAAAAGAGCTGCCATGATTCAGCCCTGAATTTTCCACCTCACTCTTTGGCTCCCAATTTTAACAGCCTTTCTAAACCATAGTCCAGCCCTCATATTAACATTATCAATTATCCTTTTCTTTGGATCTGATCTCAGCTGCGTTGCACTATTTATTTGTAACCTTGACAATGTTTTCACGTCATTCGTGTAATATTTCCTAATAGTGATGGGTTTAAGGTTGGACTCAATTGCTTTCGAAGAAAAAACGAAACAGAAACACAGATGATGTTACTTCCAAATACTTTGCTGTCATCCCTAAGATACAGCGCGCGCGCGCGCCCACGTACAACAGTCACGACTTAAGTCTTAAATTGTCAGATGCAGACGAGAAACGGTTAAACGGAGAGGTATCGACGGATCCCCCAGCCCAAGCTGTCGTCACTTTTTTCGGTCAACAGTGGAAGAGGAGGAGCGGGGACGCGCGAGAGAAAATAGGGGGCGGAGTAATCTCGGCGGCGCCACCTTGAAAAAACAGCCGCGCCGAACTGTCAATCTGCGCGCGACCCAGACAGACCTCGGCCCTGCGGCCCGCGGTGAGAGACGCGTCATTGTTGGCCGAGAGCCGCTGATTCCGATGAAACGCGCGCTGCGATTGGCTGGCCTCCCCGAGATGCTCGCGCACACGTCTCTCTCCCTTTGTTATTGTAGTGAGCGAGAGTTGAGGCTTCGGGAGCAGCAGGATGTGCGCGGGGAAGCGGAGCGGCTGATTGACTGATATCGGCTCGGAGGGACGAAGACTCACACAGCCGTTAGAGTTGACGGGGGCGCGGGAGCCAGAAAATAGCCGGGATCGCGCACCGATTCCCATCTGTCCCCTGCATTTAAAGTTGTTCTTTTCATGTGTGAGTGTGAGTATACTTTTCTTTCAGTGTATTTTCTGCTTATGCGAGAACCGCCTGGCGTTTTTTTGACTGCGTTTGCGTGATAAGGGGGGGAAGTGTGTAACTCGAGGGTCGCTGGAGAAGAGCGCAGCAGATGCCTCCCTGCTTCATTCCTCAGCCCATTCCTTCCTTATCGCTGCGCTTTCGAAGGATGCCTGCTGCACTCTCCCGAAGATCATGAATCATTATATTTCTGCATTTGTTTCATTTAATTGAGAAGAAAGCAGCGGCGGCTTTAGTTTGCTGGCCAGCAGCACCTCGGCCCGGGCCACTGGGTGCGACAGCAGCAGTGCGCTCCCTCCGTCAGTCCGTCCGTCCGTCCGGCGTCCGTGTGTCATTGATCAGTCAGTGCATCTCATCTGGTGTGATGCGATCTGGTCTCTCCGCCTGTTTACTGCCCATTGTACTGCCCGAGCTGAGCTGCAGGGTTCTGACCATGGTGTGGTATCCTTGAACTTGGCTTTGCTCTCTCTCAGCCCTATGGGCCTTTATTATAATATCAGCGCTAACATCACTGACCAAGTGTAAGAAGCGCACGTAACACTGACTGAGCAACAGCAATCGCACTGCGCTGCTGCTCTGCACTGGACACACCAGCATGTGATCAGCACTCATACTTACAGGTAACTTACTTTAAACACACGTTCCTCCTATTGACAGCAGCAAATTGGCCTTCCAGCCCAGTACATCACACTGAACACGTAAAGAATTGCACTAGGATTGGCAGAAATTAGCAATCTCTGCAAAAATGTTTTTTTTTTTTTTTTTTCTGAGAGGATATGGTTTAGTGTTAAATTTAAAAAAAAAAAAAAAAAAAAAAATCAGAGTATGCTATTTGGGTTAGTGGAGTTAACATGTGTGCATATACTGCAGCTGAGAAAAAGTGAGGGAGAGTGGCATTGCATGCATTGCGTTGTGTTGACAATGTCAAACTGCTTGTTGTCTCCGTGCTGACATCTGACCCGTGTGTGGTTAAGGTATACCAACACTGTTCAGTTGGAAATGCAACTTTAGTATGGTTAAATCGGGATTACCATTCCCTGTACTGATGTGGCATGTGCTATGCAGGCTTTTTTGCCACTTTTTGGACAAAAGACGTCCACGGTGCAGATTTGCACATCTTACGAAGTCGGCACCCTATTGCCCACTTGATTTTTCACATATGGAGAAAAGTAGCTGTTTCCCTAATTGCAAGTCATTCTATGACCCAGCATGAGGCGAAAGCCTTCAGACCATGTGGTAGATCAAGACATGCGGTGGTTTTACAATCACCGAGACATTTACTTTGTGCACCTTAACAGAGCTGAATATCAGTACAGTAATGATGTGCATATATTGACTTATGCCACTGATGCCTTCTGAAATTACCACTGCTAATGCCATATTTTTGTTACTGCAGCTCATTATAACATGTTTGGAAGGTCATTACATTGAATACACATTTTTGCGTATCTGTTAATGCAACCCTGTAAGTCTGTTCTTGAATCAGCCGTAATTAGGCTTCTGCTTGTGAATACTGAACGAAAACAATCTGAGAGCCATTACTGCTGCCTAGAAACATTAGTCTGCTTAAGCCATTTTTTGTATTTGTCAAAGCATTTAGCCCCAATTTTATCTTTTGTTTGTCTCCCTTTTGCTTTTTCTGTTTGATTTCAGTGTATTTTGCCTAAATGTGCAGCACTCCATTCAAGAATGCCTAAACCCCCCGCTCTCTGATTTTCTCAGAATAGTTTCCATGCCTCGTGGTGTTCAGCGCAATCTGCCTACCTTCATCAACCGTTACGGCCACCGTCAGTGGCCTGTCTGAACGCCGAGCCTATCTGACCTTCGTTGTGTCTTGAACATATTGTTCCATGGTCTCCCTTTCCTTCTTCAGCTCTCGCTGTATATCAGCCATTATTTCCCCATATTAACCTGTACCCCATTTTTGTGTTTCTTTCGACACCCCGACCATTCACTTGTAGGAGGATGTCGGTGAACCCCCCCAGCAGCAGTGATGCCTGCCTGAGCATCGTGCACAGCTTGATGTGCCACCGGCAGGGCGGTGAGAATGAAGGCTTTGCCAAGCGTGCCATTGAGAGCCTCGTCAAAAAGCTGAAGGAGAAGAAGGATGAGCTGGACTCGCTGATCACAGCCATCACAACCAATGGGGTGCATCCCAGCAAGTGTGTCACCATTCAGAGGACTCTAGATGGCCGACTGCAGGTAGGGAGGCTCTGGGGCCGACATACCGATAAGCAGCTGGATGAAAGCTTTGTTGACTGTTTGAATGGGCACACTGACACTGTGATGCCGATAAGGACTGTCAGTCTTTCTCACATCACCTATGTAAGCACTGATCAAATGATTACTATGTAAAATCTCTAAGGTCACATGGCAATAAATAGCTGGGGTCCTGGCTGTAAGGGCCTGCCGTGGTGGACTAACCATCGGCGATAAAGAAGTGGGCCGTGTCCATCCTGCTTCCATGCGTATTCGGGCGACTTCTGCCCCCCCCCCCCCAGACAATTATGTCACACAGAGGAATGCGCAGCCCAGTGTGGCCCCCAGCATGGATGCAGTAGGATGTGTGTGTCTGTGCTCACTGCCCTTGTGTCGGCATGGGTGTCCTGGTCCGAGGTGGAGGCAGAAGAACTGGGTAATTAGCCACAGCTGAAGTGGGGAGGAACAAGGCAGAAAAAGACAGAGCCAGGAGAGGTTAGATATCAACTGACTGGTTCGGAGACAAACACAAATTGCGGTTGAGCGAGGCACTGCACTGTACCTTCAATAATCCCCCGCTTTTTTAAAAGCTTATCCTGCACACGCTCTTGATGACTGACGGAAACCGTAATTGCCTGGCCAGTGTCTCGGTTTGACTTTCTTGATATGAACTGACAAACAGAGTTAGCGCTCGATTGACGTTACCCCGTGTTTGACACTGCCACCGTCAGGCACATGTCCCCCAATTCAGAAGCTCAGCGCTGCAGTTTTGCAGGCAGCCACAGGCCAGACACCGGAGGGGTATTCATTCTCTTTATTACAGGAAAACTAATCAAGTGAGTGTATCGAGGCATCTGGACTGACTGGAAGTGACAGCATGTGAGGTGTCCAGGGCAAGTGAGGGAATGAAGAGAAGGAGAGAAGCAGGGAGTTCCCCACCCCTCCCCCAGCGCCGGGAGAGAAAGAGGGAGAGCGACCGAGGGAGGGGCGGGGGCCGTGAGGGTTGTTTTGTCTGAGACACAGGAAAGGGGCAGGGTTAAGCTAAGCCTGTCTGTCTCCGAGTGTGTGTGTGCGTGCGTGCGTGTGTTGTGTGCCTGTAAGCGTGTATGCGACCGAGTCTTTCGGGCAGTGAACGTGTGCGGGCTTAGTCACACATCTTCAGTCATAAACACCGAATCTGCCAGGAGTTGGTTTGTTTTGTTTGTGTGTTCTTCGAACGCATGGTTTTCGAAAGGCTTTTGAACGCACGTCCTCTGAGATATTCTTTAGCGGTGCTTTCTGTGTGCCGTTTACACACGCGCAACTCCGAAATGGCGAGCGGATGTTTTAATGGGTGCGCACGTGCATTTTGTGCTCAGAGTTGTTCTGATAAGCGTGTTTCTGTGTGAAGTGTAACACCCAGCTCGGCGAACGGCGTCGGTCTCGCTGCTCGGCGGGGTGCCGGACTTCTCGGCATGTGTCTGAGTGCATCTGGGCCTCGGCCAACTCTCGCTGTCTCTGTCCTTCTGGATAGTCGCCTTGCTGACTTGGGGTTTATGGATTGTAAGGAATACAGGAACTAAAGGAAGGAGTGAAAATGGAAGCAAGCGGCCTCTTTCTGTGCCGGGGAACGGTCAGGGGGCTCGGTCCAGATTGCTGAGGCTCCCAAACTTGCCCGCTCCACTCCGGTTCCCTTCTTCTCCCCCCTTGGTCTCCACGCGTCGTCTCTCTCGCTCTCGGCCTCTAAGGTCAGAGAAGGTGAGACGTGATGTCTTTACTCAGCAGCTTGGCTCCATTCTGGCTGGATGGATTGAATTAAACCTCTCATCTTCCAGTGCCCCCCCACCTCCTTTGTCACATACTTTGCCCGCTGCTGCTGTAGTCAATTCTAATATATATCCCTAAGCTGAGTTTCTGCATGCCCCGAGAACGACACAAAGCAAGTATTTCGTCTTCAACAAGCGCCAAAAGTAACTCCGTAAAAGAGTCGCAAGACAGCAGTAATAATTTTATTTTTAACTTAACTTTATTATCGCTTTTTATTAATTCATCTAAAAAAAAAATTTATACGGAATAATTTAATAAATTAAAAGAAAACATAAACGTAACAACAAAGCAGCAGTAAAAGTCGCCGTAACGGGATTGTAAATTACTTGCTCTAGTAATTATGTTTTTATTTGTCCGTTTGCAGTTGTCGCTTTTCCCAGTTTACCACCACTTTTGTAATGTCGGAGGAACTCGGCCAGGGAGGGCGAGGTTAATGAGCGCTGGCACCGTGTCGTTTTTACCAGGACGAACAGAGCTGAGTAAACACAGCAGTGGGCAGCAGGAAATATCCACACAGCCACAGACATTAACATTCTCTAGCTCTCTTTCATACACACACACACACACACACTCACTCACACACTCATACACTCATGCTCACTAACATACCGAGTGCCGAGTACCTTCCTCTTTCCGTTTTTGTCCGCTCACTGTAGGCTCTAACAAGTGGCCTCTCTTCTTTACTTGTCGATTTTAGGAACCGCTGGGATGTAATGCAGTATTCTTTCTTTCGTTGTTAGCAAATTCGTGTTATGTATTTATTTGTCATGCGCTTCCATTTCTCCAAGTTTGTGTTGATGCTCATATTCTGAAGTCACTTTAGATGAATATTTTTGTAAAAGCATATTATTATTATTATTATAATAATAATAATAACAGCATCAACAATACTCATAATAATAATAAAATTATAACAATATTTCTCATCTGTTATTTTCTCCTCCTTCTTGCCCATCTCTGTGTCCCTCTGATCCTCTTCTCCAATCCAATTCTTTTGCTCTTCTGTTTTACTTCTCTTTTCTGCTGCTTTCCTATCCCCACCCCTGCCATCCAATCTTACCACGTCAGGTCGCTGGGCGAAAGGGCTTCCCTCATGTCATCTATGCCCGGCTGTGGCGCTGGCCTGATCTGCACAAGAACGAGCTCAAGCATGTCAAGTTCTGCCAGTTTGCCTTTGACCTCAAGTATGACAACGTTTGTGTGAACCCCTATCATTATGAGAGGGTGGTGTCGCCCGGCATCGGTACGTTTGCGAGGCAGACATACTGTACACTGGACCTCACTCAGAAGGAGATGAACACGAGCTCTGAATTCACACGGCTTTTTGTTCTTCGTGTCATGTATTTGACTCGAGGTTTAAAAATCCATTTTGATCTGGTATAAGGAGTGCCCCACACACAATCGAATAACACGGGGAATCTGCAGCACCACAATGGGAAGCTGCTCAAAGAGTATGCTGCTCTTGACCTAAAGCTAAGGCTCTGACGTTTACTGTTAACTGGGTGTATCTTTTCCAGCTTTACGCCAGTAAATCAACAAATTACTGAATTAATTCACAAAACATGGGAAGATTGATGTTGATTAAAATATGTAGCATGTGTAGCGTTTTCTAGAAATGGAGCCTCTGTAAAGGTGTGAGCGCTCAATAAATGACTTGCTTGGGCACTGAAGATGTGACGTTGTTTGGAATGCACCTAATCTTTTTGTATTTCTTTTTCGTCTTTCTCCGTGAAGTGGGCCTTAGTATCCAGAACACAGGTGAGACCTCTCCACGATTATTTTTAGTAGTTAATCGTAAATTTCCGCGTCCTCCCGTGCGCTCTGTTTGCAAACAGGTTGCACGCACGTGTTATTTTAATGCTCAATTCATAACAGTTGTTGCTGGAACAGCATGATAGCATAACTAAACTACAGAGGAACTTAATGGTGAGACTCAGTGTGCTGAAGAGAAGTGCACTGACTTCTGCTTTAGCGACCTCAGGGTGTATCACACACTGAAGTGGTCGAATGTGTGATATCGTTGACCCTCCTCTTCTTCTACCCCCTTCTGCCGTCTCCAGGTCGGCTCATCAAAGAGGAGTACATTCATGATTGCATACAGATGGATGTCCCTCCCAGAATGCCCTCCCAATCCGATCACCAGGGTGCGTTGAAGCTGCGTCCCCCTGAGCACTATAGCCAGCCCTTGCCACCGCTGCAGTTACCTCCTGAGCCACCCCGTGCACCCCCGCCTGTCACCCTGTACCCCAACATCCCTATGTCCCCACCCGGTGAGTATCTCGCCCTTCACATGGAGGGTGGAGTCACACTGAATATATTCATTGTATTTGATCATGCTATTTTGACACAACTTGTTGTAATTGTTGCCTCAAATCCACACAGTATAATACGGTAAGAACTGTATTATTTAAAGGGAAGAAAAAAAACTAGATAGCAGAAGACTGGGAATCTCTATACAGTTATCCCCAGTTATTCAGTCTTAATTTGTTCCTCAGAAAGGACCCAATATCGAAAAACGAGATAATAAAATGACGTTCTGTTATTGCTTATGGGGACAAATTCCGGTTTGTTCCAACATTGTCACAAGTTCATCCCAGAATTAACCAAAATGATGCCTAATGTCATACCGAGAAAGTAGTGTGATGCAGAAAAAGTTTACAAAGTTGAACTTTTTAGTTTGCTCCTAAAAAAATTTAAAAATTAATTTTTTGTTAAATCGTGTCTCCGAAGCTCTTTTTAATTGCACGTGTGTCCGAATTGAGTACGCATTCGTAGTAGTGAACATAGGCCTGTGTGTAAAAAGCTCATTCGCCATTATACATCTGAGAGTATAAGTGTACCTTTGGAATAGAGGTAAGACCAATTCACTTTCTTTTTATTTAATTATATTTTATGTTTAATTTCTTTTGTCTTCAACTCTAAATTGTATATACATGAAGGAATTAAAAATGTCTTATTTTATTGTTGGATTTTTAAGGTCCGTAGGGTAATTGCAACCTAACTGGGAAATTTTGATTGATGAAGGGTCTGGCGCTATCGCTTTTGTTATCCGCTTGTCTAAGCCTGCATCCGTCGGGGTGATCCAAAGCCCATCGAAGAGACAGAGGGGGACACGCATACTACTGGCAATTTAGTCACCTATTAACAGTGAACCTGAAAGGCATGTCTTTGGACAGTGGGAGGAGGAAACCAGAGAACCTGGAGGAAACTTACACAAACATGGGAGAGCATGCAAACTGGACACGAACTGAGCTGGATCCAAACCTATACCTGAATAGGCCAGGTGCTGTGATGCTGCAGCACTACCTGGACACCAGGACTGTGACACCTGGTCTAGCGTATCTAAAAGAAAATTGAAAAAATGTAACAAAGAAATAATGTTTTGTAAGGGATATCGGCATGATGGTATGGCAGGTTCAGCTGGTGCTTGGTGTGTGGTGGGTCTGGGGTTCAAGTCCTCCTTGGGGTGCCTTGCAATGGACTGGCATCCCGTCCTGGGTGTGTTCCCTCCCCTTGCGCCCTGTGTTGCTGGGTTAGATTCTGGTTTGCTGTGACCCCACTCAGGACAAATGGGTGGTGTTGTGGGTGTTTTCTAAGGTAAACTTCCAGTGACTGTGTGTGGAATGGCTTGAGGAAGACCAAGGCTGTATGTCAATTACGTAAATGAATAATTAGAAAGTGATAGAACAATTGTTCAAAACAGAGTATGCAAGCAAAACCGCAGAGCACCAGAATGCAAGAGAGACATGAGGAAAACACCTGGAATTAATGAAGGTTGAGGACGAGGAGTCAGAGGACGCATCTTACAGGCTCTGTCACGCAACTGCTCTGCACAGTTTTCCAGCGTGGTCTCGTTTTACCGTGCCAGACAGTTTGTCGTGGGCCCACGCCAGATGCGAAAATCCGGAACGTTTAACGATAAGTGCTATTTCGTGTTGATCGCCGAGATGTATTTCGCTTTGGAGAAAAGCATCTGTCTTGGGGAGACTGCGGGTAGTGTAGTGGTTAGAGCAACTGCCTTTGTACCTGAAAGCTGCAGGTTTCTGCCTCACCTCTGGCTGTAGTACCTTTGAGCAAGGTGCTTACCCATAATTGCTCCAGTAAAATTACCCAGCTGTATAAATGGGTAAATAATTGTAACCTTAACATCGTAAGTTGATTTGGAGAAAAGTGTCAGCTAAATGAATAAATGTATAAACAGGTGGAAGTCATGTGACAACTCAGTAACACTCTCCACCTTGGTGACTGGTGCATATGGCATCCGGTCAAATGACTCACCTGCAAAGTCTGTAATTGACCGTTACCCCAAGGTCCTCTGGTACCAAGCACACTATGAGCTATGTTGTGTTTGAGCACTGTGGCGTTAGAGTAAATTTCTTGCTACCATAGTTATCTAATAACAAAATTTCAGACTGGACAAGCTGAGACGCCTCTGGATGTCTTGGTTGTTACCCGCGTGAGCACCGAGGTCTCTCGGCATGATCTGAGGCAGAGAAAATAATGAGGAAAACGTTTTTTTTTCTGGGAGTTTTACATCTCTTGTACATTGCAGGACTGTCAGTATGTCCTTTAGAATAGCAGAGTTAAAAAGAGCGAATGAAGGAATTCAGATGAGGCAAAGATGGTCTCAAGGCTCTAATACAGCCCACGTTCCGCTCAAAGGTGCATGTAGGAACACGCGAAGCGACACGCGGGGTTTGACTAGCCGTATGTTTGTTGCACGGCATCTTCTCGTAACCTGAGCTGCGCAACATTTGCCGTTCCCTCTCCCCGGTCTCTTACGTGTTTGTTTTTTCCCAGCTTTCCGTTGCTTGATTCTCCGTTCCAAATACTCATACGCAAACACTGCGTGTCCTCAGCATTTTCCTCCTTTTGCGTTAAAAATACCCCTCTGTCTTTGCGTTTCCGTGCTCCTGTACCCTCGTGCGCCTCTTACATTTTTTTCTCCTCTACTTTCTGCACCCTTAGCTACCAGCTCCATGCTGTCCATGCAAGGAGGGCACGGCGAGGGACTCCTGCAGATCGCCTCACCTCAAGGCCAAGGCATGGCTCCGACGCCACCCCCCTCGACTCCCACGCATGTTCCACCCCAGCCCCCTCCCCCTCAGAATGGCTACAGCAACTCCAAACACACATCAGGCCAAGGAGCGTTCCGCAGTGAGTACAGGGGCGAGAAGCGCTTCGTTCCGTTTCCTGCGCCGATGCTTCGGCTTTTGTGTTGCGGTGTTTTTATTCCTCCTGTTTTTCCCCCCAAAAATTTCAGCCACGTGGACAGGCAGCAGCACGGCCTCCTACACTCCCATAGGACCCCAGCAGACTGGACGGGGTCACCAGCAGCCGCCCCTCCACCACCCTTCCCATTATTGTATGGCTCTCAAATTACCTGCCTTTGCTCAGTCAAAACTTTTGCATTGTCAGTACCACTGTATTTATTTATCCCAACATATTTAAGTGCTTTAGTAGGGGGGGGCGGTGGTGCAGTGGGTTGGACCGGGTCCTGCTCTCCAGTGGGTCTGGGGTTCGAGTCCCGCTTGGGGTGCCTTGCGACGGACTGGCGTCCCGTCCCGGGTGTGTCCCCTCCCCCTCCGGCCTTACGCCCCGTGTTCCCGGGTAGGCTCCGGTTCCCCGCAACCCCATATGGGACAAGCGGTTCAGAAAGTGTGTGTGTGTGTGTGTGTGTGTGTGTGTGTGTGTGTGTGTGTGTGTGTGTGTGTGTGTGTAAGTGCTTTATTAATATTACTTTTTTGTTGCTTTAAACATGCTCTTTTCTTAATTTTGTTTTCCAACATTGTAAAATTCTCTTCTATGCAAACAGGGTCTCAGCATCAAAATTCAACCTCCTTTCCTCCACCTGTTTCCAGCCATCCAGGTAATCTGTATCATACAAACAAATTACACGTCGTGTGGAAATAAATGCATCTCTTCTGCCCTTCTAGGCCTTATTTTCGTACATGGGGATGATTGTTGTCAGTGAATGTGGTTTGTGGTTCTCCTTCATACTGCAGGCCCAGAGTTCTGGTGCTCCATCTCCTACTTTGAGATGGATGTGCAGGTTGGGGAGATGTTCAAGGTTCTGGCCAGCTGCCCAGTGGTGACTATCGATGGCTATGTGGACCCTTCTGGAGGTGACCGCTTCTGTCTGGGCCAGCTAAGCAACGTGCACCGCACTGACGCCAGCGAGAGGGCCAGGTCTGTGACAAAGAGCTGAGAGCCCTCATCTCTTACTTTGCGTGGCTGTATGTTCATAATCAGTGAAGGACCAGGTCTCCGCCTTAGTAATATTTATGTGCTTTAACTCTGTGCTATTTCACGAATGCACTATAATATGGTTATCCTGTGTTTCTTCTTCCTCATATACCAACTGGTCCAGGCTGCACATTGGGAAAGGGGTGCAACTGGAGTGTCGCGGGGAGGGTGATGTGTGGATGCGCTGCCTGAGCGACCACGCCGTTTTCGTTCAGAGCTACTACCTGGACCGGGAGGCAGGTAGAGCACCAGGTGATGCTGTGCACAAAATCTACCCCGGGGCATACATCAAGGTGAGAGAGAGAACTGCAGGACCTGGAAAGGTTGCTTTGCATGGATGTCATGACGTGGCTGGCTTTTTTTTTTTTTTTTTTTTTGCTGAAGAAATGCGAAATGACTCTTTTTAAATTTTTTCTTAGTTTTTATTGTGTTCTTGACAGTAACAAATTAACTGAGAATGTGGCATTTTGCTTCCTTGTCATAGTATTTATTCAGCTGTATTTACCTGTATACAGTATGACCTTCAGCTTCAGTGTTGCAGTGAAGATTGTGTCTTTTATATAGTGTATACATTCTGTTACCATTCTGTGACATTCAACGTAAGTTAAGGCAGAGATGAGACTATGATACAATTTAGCTTGTTTTATTTTTGCTAGCCTAATAATGGTATTATGCATACTATATATAAACACATACATACCATGTGAATGATCACAATGTGTCGGACTCAACTCGATGGCTCTTCCACATAATATATATAATAGCATTATGTGGCATATATGATATTATATTTATATGTCTAAATATATACTCTATATAGATATAATAATATTGGTATGTTAATGTAAGGGGTACAATTTGCCTTTAAGAAGTAGTAGCAAGTGTTCACCATAGATTGTAACATGAAACCAGAGACCTGTTATTGGACTGCGAAGAAGAATAATGTTCAGCGACACACAGTGGTGCCCTTGCCACATTACAGGAGCATCTTATAATTTGGTTTTAACGGAAAATTTTTAAAAGATTTACATCCGTACCAAACCGTCAGCTTTTAATTTTTATTTTTATTACATTTACACATCAGAGTGGTGCGTCTGTAATTGGATGCTTACTAGACATACGTTATAAATCTTCCATAATTGCACATTTTGCTAGTAATTAAATCTGATGCTAAGTGCAGAAATTAGAGTGATCCCTTAATGATGTGCAGATGAAAGATACAGCGTGTGTTCCCCGGGTGGAGGAGATGAGAATGAGACAGAGGGGAATGTGCTTATGGGGAGGGGGTGGGGTGCTCCATGGAGTCATGATGCAGCAGTGACTGTTAATAATGCAGCGCCCTGTTCCGCCACCCACAGGTGTTTGACCTGCGCCAGTGTCACAGGCAGATGCAGCAGCAGGCAGCCACCGCCCAGGCTGCCGCAGCCGCACAGGCCGCTGCCGTGGCGGGGAATATCCCAGGACCGGGCAGCGTAGGCGGCAT
Organism: Scleropages formosus; assembly: GCF_900964775.1. Taxonomy (NCBI): domain Eukaryota; kingdom Metazoa; phylum Chordata; class Actinopteri; order Osteoglossiformes; family Osteoglossidae; genus Scleropages; species Scleropages formosus. Next base: position 16,843,176 of record NC_041823.1, on the reverse strand, counting down.
CGCCCCGGCAGTCAGTGAGTAACTAGGGTATACTCTGCCCTCCCAGGCAGGGGTTACAGTTTACAGCATATTTTCTGCCTTTCAGCTCCTCTACTCTCTGTATGTCATGCTTGTTCAGAAAAGTGCATGAAGAAACTTTAAGACAGTCATCTCTAAGCTACATCAAGATCCCACGTGGAAAGATGAGAAGTGTCTGTTTGATTGCTGGAAACCTTTCCGAGTGAGAAAGAATACAGGAATACAGTTAACGGTGGAATTAGCGTTAAAGGAAAAGTTTTGTCAGAATGGCACCTTTAAGCTTTTTGTCGAGAAAGCTTTTGCAGCCTTTCCGTGTTCCACTGCCCGCCCCTAGGCCTATCTGCAGCTGCGGGCATCGGGGTGGACGACCTGCGGCGGCTCTGTATCCTGCGGCTCAGCTTTGTGAAGGGCTGGGGGCCAGACTACCCCCGACAGAGCATCAAGCACACCCCCTGCTGGGTGGAGGTGCACCTGCACCGGGCACTGCAGCTGCTGGATGAGGTCCTGCACACCATGCCGCTGGCCGACCCTGGGCCTGCCAACTGAGCCGCTGCAGTGGGGCAGCCACTGACAGCGGGCTTTTGTGTTGCTCCAACCTTGCATGCTTTTGTCCACACGTGCGAATATGTGGGCTGACTCGGCTGACGTCTTTGATGCAGGCAGATCGTGGGATTAGATTTTCAGAGGCCCCGCTGAAGTCACAGACCCACAGTCACAGCAGAAGCACAGAATGCAGCTGCCCTGCCCTGCTCTAAAATAATACCACACCGGCATGCATAACAATTCTTTCTCCCTTCTCTGGGCTTAGAGAACTAACACAATGGCCCGCTTTATGGCTAAGGAGAGGACGCTGGACCGAACTGCCCGAAATGTAAAACTAACAGCAGGCTGAATCGCACTGAGAGACCTTGGGCTGCTGAAGATGTGTTCAGTGATGCTCATGATGCTCAGTGAATCCCTGCAAAGTCATCCACCCTCAGTAATAAGACACTTTTGCCACAGCATCTCAAGAACCAAAACCAAGAGAAGAGTTAAAGAATTATATACATGCATTTCTTGCTGCTGAAGTGCTTTTTGTTTTCCTGTTATAGTTATCAGCATAACCGTTAGTTGTATTTAACTAGCTTTACTTGTTGGGATTTTTTTTCTCAAGCTCACATTCTTCTTCTGCCAAAATGCAAAAATACCAAAACAGAAAACCAAAAAACAGAGTAGTGTTGATGATGATTATACAGAGTAATATGTGATCATTGCCAAAATTGCATAACTCACCAAAGTCAAATTATAGTACCTCAGACAGTGTGAGCTCACATTTTTATATCAGTATCCACAGGTGAATAATGTATATATGTAGTCTCTGATCCTTGATCCTGGGGGTTTGGCCTGTGAAACAATAGATTACTTTATAAGGCTAAACTCATCAGTTTGGCGATTCAGTACATTCCACCTGAAAGGCCCCAAGTATGAGGTTCCATCTGATCCTGCAACTTCGTTGTATTTCCCTTCTTTTGGGAACTACAAAATTGAGTCTTGCTCAAGAAAATTGATGTTTGGCTTTTCTTACCAAGGCCTAGTGTTAGAGGCGTAGAATTAGATTTTTTTCAGTTTTAAATTTTGTAATTTATTTTTTTCTCTGTGTCTCGTTTTTATGACTATTTGTTGCATTCCAGCTCTCACCGATGTTTGTTAAAACAAACCACAAAATTGACAGAGTACGCACACACACTGTCTGAAACCCCTTGTCCCTAGCGGCAAGCCGGAGCCTAACCCGGCAACATAGGGTGCAAGGCTGGAGGGGGAGGGGACACACCCAGGGCAGAACGCCAGTCCATCGCAGGGCACCCCAAGTGGGACTCGAACCCCAAACCCACCAGAGAGCAGGCACAGGCCAAATCTGCTGCACCACCATGCCCCCTGTTAACAAAGTATTTCTTAGTTATTAAAGCCACCAGCTTCATTTTAGGTCTTTGGATTTTGAACAGTCAGGTGAGACAGTGTATTGACTGAATTTTAATGCTTTAATACAGTCAACACGCAATAACAGCACCCCTTACACTGTCAGTGGGGATTCTCAATAGATTTTTTTTTTTAATTCTACAGCTATGCTTAACCACTGTCCAGGAAACCAGCCCTATATTAGTCTGGCAAACTTATCAGGACTTCAGTTGTCATTAGTAATGGCAACTACTGCATTTAGTTGAGTGAACATGGTCTCAGGTCAGAGGTGTGTAATCAACCTTAAATTGAAACTCTTTGAAAGTTTGTATTTGAGTAATTCATTTAAATTACAGATTGTCAAACTTTTTATCTGTAATAGATTTGTGCCTTTATTGTGAAGTACAAATGGATTTAGAATTGTGTACACACACCCCTCACGGCATTAGCAATCGTATACTGTCTTTATCCCTGTTATTAATTGTATTGCACTGAATATCATATTTTGCGGTATCCACCTGCAGACTGTAGTTACTCTGCGGGATAGAAATGTACAGAAGTTGTATGTATGTTCAAAGTCTAACAAACAGACTTACAAAAATGTACTGCGATATCAATATATGTAGTAAGACTAATGGCTTGTGAAATTTTTAAGTGCTGTGTGCAACCACGGTTTCATTATTTTGATAGAATATTCCTCTTAATTCAGTATTACAGTAGGCTCCAATAAACAATAAGTACTCTGTTATATTATGAACAACTGGCAAGGATATTGACATAAATGAAATACTTCAGTTTAAAATAAATGGTTTCTTGTTTCTGAGACACACTTGGAATTTAAAATGAAGCATGGTTGGTACTGATACACTGCCCACGTGCATTTTCAAAACTGGTAAAACACATATACAGCCCAATCATTTCAAAGAGAAATTGCGATACATCTGTATTACACTGCAGTATTGAGAGTTGTTTATTTATTCTGATTAAAGGTATACCACAGTGGAGCACCCTCCGTTCCGCTGGAAAGCCTGCATATGATGCAGCTATGCCTTGAAAACATATTTGAAATGTATTTTTTTATTGTTATAAGACACAGCTTTTTAATATTTAGAGCGAGAGTATTATTTCATTGAAATGCATTGTGTGATGAGTAATGTGAGAACTGGTCCTCTGTAATAGGCTGTTGCATATGTGGCTATTCTGCCAAAATCTCTTGTTTTTAATGAAAAAGATCACCATGACCTATAATCAAGTGTGAATATACCTGGCTTCTAAGATTATTTTTATTGTCGTTAAGTATTGTAAAAGGAAATGCTGCTCCTATTGTTGACTGTACACCAAAGTTCATTAAAAATAATAGTAAAAGTTCCTTTTGATATAATCTGCAATGAAATGTTTTGTCTTACATATCCCCACCATTTACAGTCACTCAGTGTGTTGGTGTAACTCCATCTTCAAAGACTTGAGTAGACTGCTACTATTAAAGTACATTTTGTCTTTCAAATCTAGTTCCACTGGAAACTTTTACATGAGAGATAAGTAGAAAAAAATTGCAGGTAATTTCACTAGCAACTTTTTTCTTTATGCAGTCATTGTAACTGTTAGAAAAGAAAAAATTGTTGAAAGGAAACAGTAACTGACTGATTTTGACTGTAACAGATATTTGAGTCCAAGAAAAGCATGTCTGATCAAGAGAATATGAAAGCGCAAATGCGGAAGAAGACACAGGTGCCTAAGAAACCTGTAGAGCACAGAGTGGTGGAGTGAAGATGAAAATCCTTTTCTGGGGCTGAATTCAGGGCTTCTGCACCGAGCAAACATATCACTTCGCAGATATTTCAATGCAATGGAGTTGCCTGGTGAAACAGGCAAGAATGGAAAGATGTGTAGGAGGACAATACGTGTACATATGAACATATACGCCTAAGCAGACGTCCCTGTACCCTCAAATTATTCGTCCCAACCTGGACACGAAACACTCCTGTATATGGTGTAACCACTGGTTAAAGAGGATAACCTAGCGATAAGGAGCGCTGTTTGGACCTTTCAAGCGGTCAATGACAAACGTAAGCGAAATAAAGAGTGATAAAATTGTATGTGTACACTCTCTGTGCTCAGCGCAATTTTGAAAGGGCCCAGCGCCTTAGCGTGGCCGTGGACCACCGCCCAGAGCCACGCAGCGCAGGGAAGAGTGCGACCGTGTCACCGTGGCGTGAGGTGAAAAGACCTTACGTGAGCTATAACAAAAGATATAATGTTAAATACCCCAGGATCAGGGATGTCAGTGTTATGATCGTCATCATTATTATGATTATGATTATTATTATTATTACTGCTGCTGTTTTTGTTATTGATTTTTGTAAGATTTAAATCATGTATCGAGATATGGTGGGAACGAAACCTCGGGGCGCGGTCTTCTGCTACAAAGAATAAAGATGCTCCGCGAGAGAGAGTGCGCGCCGCTGGGGGCCTGGGGCCGGAAGGAGTGAGTGACACAGACTGTGCACGTATTTTAAAAGGGGAGTGGTCGATCCGGTTTACAAAACCGCTCACGACCCCATCCTGTATAAATTTTCACAACATCAGTGGGTGGAGCTTAAGCCTTGCTGTCGGGGTCCTCGCGGGTACCAGTCTCGCGCTGCGGCCGCATCCCAGATTGAGCGCGTCACGGGGCTCGAGCCGGAGGGAGCGCAAGCGCGAGCGCATCCTCGAGGAACGCAGCACAGACAGGACAGCGGAGCCGCGGGAGACCCGTCGTAAACAACCGTACTGTCTCAGTGCCGCTAACGAAAGATTTCCTTCGTGAAGATGAAATAAGGACGTTTCGCTTTGATTCATTGCCATTTTTCTTTTCGGACGACAGAGCAGAATTCCTAACCTCAAAATGGCTGAGATAACCGATATAAGACCGACTTACGGTAAGTGGTGAGATAATTTAACTGGGTGACATTTTCCTTCAGTCCTTGATGTTTTTATGTAATACACCTGTGTGTAGTAGTCCAGTCTTGGAAAATAATTTGAATAATTGAGTAACTTGGACAACAAACACCTCGGCTCGGCACCGTCGAGGCGTGTCAAAATGTGATGTGTGCGGCGTGGAAAAAACTAGAATTGAGACATAAGTCGTGTCCATCGTGTAGGGTTTCCTTCGTACTGCGCTCCCACAGCTAACTACACTCCAGTCCAGGACAAGAAGAGCATCGACGATATTATTTATTAAGACGTTTCAGTTACCGAGGTTCTTTTTACCCATCTGAAATATTTCTAATTCTTATTGGAATTGAATTAAGACAATTTGCCAACATATTATTATTGTAATGCTAATTTGGTGTTATGATGAGGTGCCTAGGATTTCGGCTGCACTCGGAGGATGGTGGAAGAATGAGGTAACTTGCTGTGTAGCATGTTACCAGGATACGCCTATAATGTGGCTTAGACGACGTGCTCAGACTCCTGATGAAAAGAAGACAGAAACGTGAAATAAAATGAAAGAAACTGTTCTGACGTTTTACAGTGTGTTTGTATTCCTGCCTCTTGCTTCGTCATTCGCGCCTCCGACCGAGGGTGTGGGGGTGGCGCGCGGAGGGGGGGTTTGGGGGGGTGGGAAGGAGGACTGCAGTTCACATCTCCACTAATTAAGTTGACTAATGCGCCTGAATGAGTAATTGGTACTTCGTGAATATATTTAAATGGAGAAAATGCAACAAATGCGGCCTGTTATTATTCCTAATGTGTGTGTTTGCGGGTGTGTGTATGTATGTATGTATGTGCGTGGGGCTGGACTGGTATGACGTTATGTCTATTCTAGGCATGCCTATCCCTTCCTCCATTGTTTTTATTAAAAATTATATATATATATATATATATATATATATATATATATGTATGTGTAGCCTCCTTCACCTGCATTTTCCTAAGGGAAAGAAAGGCTACGTTGAAAGTCTAGTGTCATTCTCTGCACAATGTTTTAATATCATGCGGCTGCGTACAGTTGCACAGTATGATGGCATAAAAGCAAGTAGCAAAACGGAAGTAATCGTACTCATATTTTCGCAGGAATCAATCGAAAGAGATAGATTGTAGTGTTTTGCATGAATTGGACAATCTGCTATTTGTTGCATGTATTCAGAACTGATAGTTCTGACCTGCAGAATATGCAGTGCTTTGTCATAAACTCAGTGGTGTAAGATTTTACCCAGTACATTAATGTACACCGAGCAGCCGCCACCTACGTGGAAAGCAAAGCCTTGTTGCATATGCTTAGAGATTAAATGAGTAAGAAATGCAGCCGTGCAAAATTAATAACAAATGAATGTACATTGCAACAGAAGGGTATCCCTTTAATGTTCAACAGTCTCTCCTTAATTGGAGGGGAGTGTATTCATTGGAATCTGCACTTATAACAATGAGAAACAGAATTCTGTGAAGACACCTGTCATATTAGTGATATCAGGAGACCTGAAGGTTTTATACATGCTGTAAAGTGTGATGGGCGTGGAGTTTAAATCATCATTATGTGCACAGTGGAAATGGCTTAGAAGTTATCTAGTGAAATTCTTCACTCTTTCATTTCCTATATGCCACATCCTCTTGTTTAATTTTTAATTTCTTTGAATCCTTATTGATTATTTTCTGAATGACTATCAGCTCCTTTGTTGTGATTGATTGATTGATTGATACAGTAACTGCTGGTAATTTATTCAGTGTTCACTAGCTGGATTTCTTAAATGTGAAGAAGTAAGATTTGAAAAATCTTTCTCTCAGAATTGGCATGAGTCTGAAACATGCATGATGTGAGCAGTGTCTATAAAATTGGAATGGAGGAAATGTTCAGGCTGTGAATCACTGTCTTAGTGAGTCATTATCCTAATACCCAGATGAAAAAAGTTCAGATATGGGGCAGTTCATCTTGAGAAGCTCTTGTGTCATTTTGGTATGGCATCTTGCCTCTTTCTGGGTTTGATTAAGCATGACTACATTTGCGTGGCTTTTGATGGATGTGTTCGATACAGATGCATCCTCAGTTGTGCAGACGACTGGGCACTGTCGTGTTCCACAATGTCCTTTTGAAGTCAGCCCTTTATTTTAGCAAAATCTCGATAACCGTTTTTGCTGAGTGTGAATACTGAATGGACGTAATAAAAGGATCCAAATTGTTTCAGAGAATCCCCTCAGCATAAAGCAGAGATATTTGTTGTACTTCTTTAATCAAATAAATTTCAGAAGATTATATTTGGACATGCTCCAACAGGAATTAAGTCAAAGAGGGGTTCTCTAAGTACAAGGTTTGAAAGATTACTGGGAAGGGCTCACAAATTTTGGGACTGGACAGCTTTGCGGAAGTTGTATTCATGAATTGTTTCATGATATTCAAATTTTGTTTGTGTGGTCATTTCTGAAGGTTAGGAGGACCCCAGAGAAGGAGAATGTTACTTCATCACAGGAAAGAAATCTGCTTTTTACTTCCTCTCTGCATCCTTTTATCAGGAGCACTGCAGAATGTATTGATATGCCAGTAAGGTAGAGGCAATTGCACATTACTCTGAGGTAAAGTAAGGTAACTGCTTTTCCTCTGTGCATGATAATACTTGCAACCCTAAAGCCATGAATATCTAGTACTTTCCTTCATGCTCTTAGTGGCATGCTTGTTACAGGATACTGAAGAAAATCAGTGATTTAGTGATGAAATTGAAGTGGAACAATGAAGCCTAACAGTAAAAGCATATACACCAAACTCTGACACAGTGGGGTTAATTTTTCCTATAAAATCACTTGTGAGGTGAATTCCCTTTGGCAGGGGTCAAATGATTCTTTATTATTATGGAAAAAATAGGATGAAACATGAAAATCATGGCACCTAAAATTTATTAAACTACCAAAATAAAGACTATTTATTGTCAGGCATATAACACCAACATGTTCTATATTTGTAACAAAAATTATTTTAGCTTTTCTTTTAATCTTATAGTTTCATTAATTTTTTTATCAATATATTATATTTTCTTCCTGTTATGTTTTCATTGATCAATTTATTATCAGTAACTCTTTGTTGGATGCAGGGTTGCCAAGGTCCAGATTCTATCCAGAAACCACAGGGTGCAATGCAGGCTACACCCTGGATGACTGATGACTTTTTGATAGTGTGGCTCAAGATGTGTATGATAAAACAAAATAAAGTTTCACTTTGCAAAGCACATGGACAATATACTGCTGGGGGTGCTGTGAAATATTACTAATGAATGCATGATGGTAGATGATCTTTATTTGATTTCAAGATGAAGGCTTTGTTCAGACGGGGCGTAGTGGCACAGCGGCGCAGTGGGTTGGACCAGGTCCTGCTCTCTGGTAGGTCTGGGGTTTGAGACCCGCTTTGGGGTGCCTTGTGATGGACTGGGTCCCGTCCTGGGTGTGTCCCCTCCCCCTCCAGCCTTATGCCCTGCATTGCCGGGTTAGGCTCCGGCTCCCCGCAACCCCGTATGGGACAAGGGGTATCAGATGGTGTGTGTGTGTGTGTGTGTGTGTGTGTGTGTGGGGGCTTTGTTCATGTTAGTGTAAGGGAATTTTATAAAAGTTGACAACAGGATTTAAAGTACAGTTAATTGTTACATGTTTATAGTTTATTTCTATAAGGGCTCAAAGGATCCATGTTTGAATCCCACCTCCTGAGGTACCATCGTTGAATAGTTTTTAGCCTTAATGGCTCAGGTTAAAAATTACCCAGCTATGCTAATGTGCAAATCATTAGAAATTGCTTAAGACTCTAAGTTACTTTAGCTACAACTAAATAAAGTAATGGTAATAATGGTATTGAATGTAATATTTCAGTTGTAACTTATATTTATACTTTGCACTAATAGACCTGTTTTCAATATGTCAAACTCCCGTAGAGTGCTTTAATGTGTGATGTCGATGAAGTAGTGTGTTAATGATCCTTTTCTGGGGAGGAGTTGTCCACAAATAGTAGTTTTTGGGGGAACTGTGGAAAACATAATCCCGGTTTTAATTAAGCCACATTTAATGTGTTTAGCAGTTTGTCACAACATCACACCATGTTCACACCATCTTGAAATATGAGTGCTTTGTGTAGAAAAAGTGCTCATTTCATAGACTGCACCTTAAAATCCTTTCACATTGCTTTGCCATGATACCATGATGTGGAGCAGACATAAGATCCAACAGTGATTGCCTACACCACAACAAGTAGAATGCATGCCTAACAGCTAAGTACAGTCAGTCAGGCTTTAAGGTATCCATGGATGTATGCAAAAGAGGAAAATAGGGATCTGAACATTTTACTTTTTCCAGCTGCTAACAGGTCCATTTTTTTATTTCGGCAGGTTAAGCTTTTTTTTGGCTCAGGATAAAAGTACTTTCTAGGCAAAACTTAATCTTAATATGGCTGTGCAGTTGCCTTTTCAATTCTGATGTAATTTTGAGTACCATGTCAAAATTTCAAACGTACACTTCTGTTAACTTGCTGCTCCTATTTGGTAATAGTAAAGATATTAAAGACAGGAAAAATAGGATCGCATGACTACTAGTTTAAAGTAATATCGACAAAGTGGTAGTATCAAATTACAGGGACAGGAAAAATGACCGGTAATGGCTGGTGTGCTCTCCTAGGGGATATTTCCAACCAAATGGAGCTGCTTGTTTTGATTCCATTCCAAAATCTGACATCAGCCAATTGGAATTACTACTAGGGTGTCAGTAACCAATGGCAGAAAGGAAGGGTAGGGCCTTTGTTTAGAGACACGCTGGGAGACAGACAGGCAAAGAAACGGGGAAAGATAAAGCAACTGACAAAGGCAAAATGAGAATGGACAGAGGCAATTAGGAGTAGAAAGAAAAGCAGAGAGTGACGTAAGGAAGACGGGGATTTAGATGAGATACACCCCTAGTACAGAGAGAGGATATCACAGAAGAGATTTATTCTTGGTGCAGTCTCACTGTGCCGTTTCTTCATTAAATCTTCATGTTTTCATCCTCTGCTTTTGATATTCTCTGCAGCCTTCTTTTGTGTTTTTCCGCGTTCTTTGACCATGACTGTGCATCCGTACACTTCTGCCACTTTCTAATTTTACAAACTTCAACCACCAGGTGTCTGCTCTCAGGTAGTTGCTCTGATTTTGATCTACTCTCAGATACTGACACTTTATTCCTTTTTTTCTACACAGCACACAGTTGTGAAACTGTGTGTCATTGGATTATGTGTTTTCCATTCACCTCAACATTACAGTAAACTCATTTTACAGATCTTTTAAACTAATAATATGGAAGGATGCTGAGGGAATGCATCTGATTAAATATGAGGCATTTGTTTTTAGTTGTGCAATACAACAGAACTGACATACAATGCTTGTAATCTGTTTTGTAAAGACTCATTACAACTCTAATCCGTTCTTAGTCACAGATTTGCAGTGTCTCTTTTCAAAATACAACCCCAAAAGGCAGTGCTGAGTAACCCCGTTCCTTAGGGGAATTACAGTCATTACGATGTGTCTCAGTTTCTCCTAATTGATCATAGAGTCCCCTTGGAGCAGAGTGCATTTTAGCCAGACTCCCCAGTGCTCTCAAACAGCCAATTCACCAAGGGTGGCTGGTTGTGTTTCAGGAATCCATCAGTCTGTATGTGCAAGGCTCTGCCTCATTGGTCCTTGAGACCTCAGTTTTCTGTTACTTGTTTCATTCATTTATCTTGTTACTGTCAGATTGTTCCTGCTAGCACCCCTGTGGTAAATGCGTTGACGTGGTGCAGTCGTTAAAGCCTAGGACAAACTTAATCTATGGGAGAGATTGTTTTGTGTAAGAGTATTGTAATATAGTTTTAATGTCTTTTTCTAAAATTCCAGCCCATTTTATTGCAATTTTAACTTGACACCATGGCACTGTTTTATCATTATTACAGTGGCAGCAATTTATGGTGACGCTGAAACTCTTCAGGAAAAAAAACATGTAACCAGTAGTGTGCCAATAAAGATGACATATTGTGGAACTAGATATTTCTTACATTTTTATTATATTTCTCTTTTTTTTGGTGATTTCTGCAGCATGAAAGCAAGCACTTAAAAGCAGTGAATGGCAGTTTTTTATTTGGTTGAATTTACTGCAGTTCTTCTGTCTTGCACATTTGTCTAGATGGGTGTGACTGTTTTCTGCCTGAACAAAATTTAGAGTCCAAATAAACTCAGCTGGCATGACAGAAAGGTTCCGGTGTTAGCACAAAGCTTTACAGCAGTGGAGCTCTTAGTAATGAGATAAGGGATTACAGAGGTAGAGAGAAAACAGGAGAGAGTGGAAAATGGTGCCAGATAAGCACTCAGACAAAGACCGTCTCTTCTATATACAACCCTGCTGTCTTTCCGCAATACTCTTTTCGTAGTGTGAGCTTTGTGCTTGAGGCAGTTCTCTTGATTTCACAAAAGCTAAAGAATAGGTAAACACATGAAAAAGAATTTACATGAAATACTTGTTTGCCTTAAGTTTATATTTACATGTTAGTTAAAAAGCTAGCAACACAAAATTCAGTGAGGACACACTCTGGAAAGGGATGGGATATCATCTGGAAACTACTTCAGAAGACACCCTGGCAGTACCATTTTGCTAAAACTATATGTTGAGCTGTTATTTTGAATTATTTTTAATTGTTAAAAAGATAATTGAAGATACACACACACACACACACATTTTCAGAACCGCTTGTCCCATACGGGGTCACGGGGAACCGGAGCCTACCCGGCAACACAGGGCGTAAGGCCAGAGGGGGAGGGGACACACCCAGGACGGGACGCCAGTCCGTCGCAAGGTACCCCAAGCGGGACTCGAACCCCAGACCCACCGGACAGCAGGACTGCGGCCCAACCCACTGCGCCACCGCACCCCTTAATTGAAGATATTAAATTAAAAATAATAATTGTTTTGTTTGGAACACAGCTTGTACACCAGGCAGTAAAAATGTAATGACAACAAAGATTTTGTTGTTGTATTTGGGTTGACAACAGAACCCCTAAAATTATATTGATTCTGTGTCTGTTGATTCTTGTTGCCTCCCGGTCTAATTGCTTTGTCTCCTTTTGACAGGAATGTGTCTTCTGACTGCTACTTTATTCCTAACATAATTCTTTGTCCTAATACATTTTGCATCTCTTTCAGTAAGCAGACATGGGACACACACCTTCTCAGTTGCCTTCTTCTCTGTTTCCCTGCTTTTCCTCCCTCTCTGCAGCTTCTCCTTTTTTTTAACTACTCTTTTGCCAGCAGAGACTTAGGGCCTATCACACAGAAGCATCGCTGACTAACTCTACACTGATCTGTACTGACAGGAATTAACACTACACTGATCTGAGCTGACATTATCCATTGTACATCTTTATCCTCTCCTCAGATAACAGTTGAAAAAGTCAGTTCCAAACTAGGTCACCTAAATGCTTTTATGCATCATGTTTAGGTCAGAAGTGTAAATGTTCTGTCTCCTTTCAAACATTTTTGATATTAAAATGAACATTTTTGAAGCTAAAATTCATCAGATCTTCCTTGTATTTTAAAATAGACCTGGTTATTTGGGAAAAAACAATGATAGATCACAATGGCTATGTTATTTAGGTGTCTGGTTTTTTACACAGCAATTTCAGTAATCAGCATAACAAGGTGTTATCACAGGTCTCCATCCATCCCACTTGCTCCACTGATAATTTTATTTAAAACAGTGTAATTTGTTTTAATTTGATATTTTACAATGAATTGAACAAATAGAATTTGCATGCTGGTAATAACTAGCATTATTAAAGCGATATGATACTTCACGTAATAATGGCTATCATGCATAGGGTCATGAGTCTTGTGTGCAATGTAAGAACATTCTTCCTTCAAGATATCCATGTATGCCATTCTCCAGAGAGGCATTGCGAACAATTTTTTAATAATGAAAATATTTCAGGTAGAAAATTGAATTAGTTGCGAACTCATTAATGGGTTAATTAATGCTACTGCAAATGGGTAAGGTTTGAGACATTGCTCTCTCTTGTTTCAATGTGCCTTCATTTGGTTCTCTTTTTCTTGTTTTTTTCTCTTCCTTCATCTCTCAGAAGTCTCTCCGGTGCTGGCAGGATTCATCGGTGCTGGGGTACTGGTGGTTGTGGTGGTGGTGGCCATCTTCCTGTGGACCTGCTGCCAGCGCCGTTACCGGCAGCTGACGGGCAATTATAAACTACATGGTGACTCTCCCGCAGACCCACCCTACAAGTTCATCCACATGCTCAAGGGCATCAGCATTTACCCTGAGACACTCAGTAACAGCAAGAAGATAGTGCGGGTGGCGAGGCGGCCGGGGGGCCGGGCAGAGCGCGACAGGGAGTTGGGTCGCCCCTGCAACAGTGGTAGGGGCAATGTCCTCAAGGTGGATGTTGCTGAGAATGGCTTGCCTGATGCCCCTCCCCTGCAGATGAACCATCTTGCTCCCACTGGGCAGCCAAGGCTGGAGTGTGAATTACCCATCCGAGCAGACTACTGCTGTCTGGATAGCAGTTCGGCGAGCAGCAGCGAAGCCAGCAGCGTTGCTGCCAGCAAGACAGCCACTCCATTCACTCCTGCAGAAGAGCCCAAGCTGGGCACACTTAGCCTGGCAGTGGACTACAACTTTCCCAAGAAGGCACTGGTGGTGACCATCCAGGAGGCGCGGGGCCTGCCAGTAGTGGATGAGCAGTCAGGTACCTCCGACCCCTATGTGAAGATGACTATCCTGCCTGAAAAGAAGCATCGTGTTAAGACTCGTGTGCTACGCAAGACCCTGGAGCCTGTTTTTGATGAGACATTCACCTTCTACGGCATGCCCTATAGCAGCCTGCCAGAGTTGGTTCTGCATTTCTTGGTACTCAGCTTTGACCGCTTCTCTCGTGACGATGTCATCGGTGAGGTTGTGGTGCCCCTGGCAGGTGTGGATCCCAGCACAGGGCGTGTGCTGTTAACCCAACAGATTTGCAAAAGGAACATACAGGTAAGAAAGGGAGAGCAAGACTGACAAGTAGATGTTACAATGTGTTGAGGTTAAGATGTTTAGTTGCACTGTGACAAATGCTTACCAAGATTCAAATCAATAACTTCTGAGGGAATCTGATGATAAGTCAATAAAATCTATGCATTTGTGATAGACACTAGGTCCTTATACAGACTACGAGATGACAGTGGAAACTATTTCTGTAATATTTAGCCAACTCAGTCTCAAACATGGATCCAGTGACACAGGCCATTAATACAGACTGATCAACACACCAAACTGTGCAGGACGCAATTGAATATCACCAGTCAATCACATGCACATTTTCACAGAGATGAATGCACAAAGGCACATATACAACAAAATCATTTTGCATACATACACAAATCCATTCAAACTTAAAGATAAAAGGAATTAAAGGAATTGAAGAGACAGGTCAGCTCAAACTAGTAAAAGAGAGCAATTAGTACAGGCAACCTCCACACACTGGTACACATGTAACAGTTAGTGCACTGAAACTTCAGGCAACAGTGTGAGAATTCAAGAGAAAGCAGACATTGCTTAAATGCAGACTTCAGAAAGACTTTTAAAAGAATGTCTGTCAGAGAGTGGGCTGTTGATTGTGACCCTCATTACAATCAAAACTGTCTGGAATAAAAAGGAAAAGGACTGCATATCATCTCCAACCGCAGTGAAACACTGATCAAAACCAAGATGCAAGTACATGGCGAGAAATGATATCATTATCACTGGGGCATTGCTAATACAGATTCTGACAGACTCCAGTGTGCATACAAAAAAAATAGGGTTTTCTTACTGCTGCCTTTGAAAGTCACTAGGCCCTTGTTATAATGCATTGCAGAAGAATTCTTTAAAAGTTACAACATTTGCTTTGCCTAAACTATGTGGTGTATGTTGGCATAACTGGTTTTTGATCACAGAACTAAACTCTTTAAAAGTGATCTAAGGGATAGCATGCTTACTGTTGGGAAATGACTAAAGAAAAGTATAAAGAATAAGTTTTAAGGTAAGATTAAATGACTGACTCAGCTGAATTTTCTTAAGATGAGTAACTTTCATTGTATTCCCTCTCATTGTACCCCTACCAGCATGCTTTGGAAGAAATGCGAAATGTACCCACTAGCAGAAAGGAGACCAATAATAGCGAACATAACAGTGTCTGATGGAAATGAACAGAACAGTACAGATAATAACAGTAATGTCTCCCATGAGGTGTGAAAAGCATTCTTGCTTTATATGATGTGCTGTTGGGGTCACGATGATGGCTTTATATAGGAAATTTAGAGCAGAGGAACAAGCTGCAGTTTAATAAACTGGATTATGGATTTTATGACAGTAAGAACTCTGTCTTTGTACACCTGCATGTATTCTTAGCAATTAGAGACATGGAAGAAATTTCTGGACTTTTTAACACATAATTTATTTAATTGTACTGTATTCCTAAGTGGGGGGGGTGCGGTGGCGCAGCAGGTTTGGCCGGGGTCTGCTTTGTGGTGGGTTCAGGGTTTGAGTCCTACTTGGAGTGCCTTGCTGAGGACTGGTGTCCTGTCTGGGGTGTGTCCCCCCTCAGCCCTGCGCCCTGTGTTGTCGGATTAGGCTCCGGCTCGCCGTGACTCTGCTTGGGACAAGTAGTTGTCAAAAGGGTGTGTGTATTCCTAAGCATATGAAAGACAGGCAGGCAAATCATCGATAGCTTTGTATTATTTTCTTCAGAAAGCTTCGTACTGGGTTGTAACTTATATTTTATTGTTATACTGTTGAACCCATGCAAATAGTTCTTCACAAATTTTGGTATCGTCAAGGAAAAATTTTAAAATGCAAAGGACATTAAGGATAGGCATGTAGTATAGGTGGTATGCGCGGTATAACTGTACTTTTTCACCTTTGGAACAAATATTTGGATTACCTCAGGGGCATAATTTTAAAACCCACATATCCTATGGCATGTCCTATGTTTAAGAAAGATTATGTTTGATATCTGTGTTATGGTATGTATGGTATATTTTGAGGCTCACTGTATAAATATCTCTAATGAGTGATTATGTAAAGTATCTATGTAAGTCTTCATGAAATGATAACTTTGTAATTTGGTGGATTGTGATGCTGGCATGTTCCAGTTTTGAGCACTATTTGATGGTCACACATAGACAGTCTCATGTAACAAGACATATGAAAACAGGATGTTGTTTTTAATAATTGGAAGTCTCTTGCAAAGAGCTGTTAGACAGAGTATTATGATTTTATAATTAAGCTGATGTAAAGGAGTAGTAAGTTAATGCTACTGCCACATAAGGTGAATGTAAGATATGAATGAGGTATGAGTAAAGTGGAAAAACAACTTCTCACTCATAAAGCACACAAATATAATGACTACGTATATATATTCTCAGTCACCCACCCATGCAGTCACATGGTTAAGATGAAGCAGCTACACAAACACTTATAGAATATGCACTGTCTAGCGTGCTATAAATTGCAATACACACACGAAATGTTGTGTTATGAGCTCTGTCCACTTTATACACGTATTTTGTGTGTGTGTGTGTGTGTGTGTGTGTGTGTGTACTCAGTGTATTTATACAGGCAGAAATGTGCCACCTGATGACATAAGTAGGCTAGGGTTCTCTAGTCTACAGTAAGTCATCCTATCCCCTGTTGTTTTGTAAAGTTCAGAATTAGCCCTTGGCTGCCTTCTCACCAAATGTTGTCATGGTGACAGTCAGCAGCAGCATAAGAATCTGTACACAGAGAGAAAGAAAGAGCAGGGTAGACTGCCTGAATAAGAGGGGGATGAGGTAACACAGTTTGAAAGAATAGGTAATTCGGCAGGCAAGATATGCACCAATAAAGTGTCCCTGCATGTGTGTGAAATAAAGAGAGCGAGAGAGACTAGACCATTTTTTTTCTTTTGTCCATAGTGCGTGAGCCGTGGGGAGCTGCTTGTTTCGCTGTCCTACCAACCAGTGACCCACAGGCTAAGTGTGGTAGTGCTAAAGGCCAAACAGCTGCCCAAGATGGACATCACAGGCCTGTCTGGCAGTAAGTGTCAATTTACTGACATGTGAACTCATTGACTGGAATGGAACTCATTTAATCTCTTCCTGTACTCTACCAGCTGTCCTTATACTGAGACTCCATTCAAAGCATTTTAAAACCACTGCTCTACTGTGTGTTACATACTTCTGTTTAATTGTACATTTTGTCATGTTAGGTGGTATCTAGATGTCATGTAACATGGATCATGGGCTCTTTGAAAGCTAAAAATTCTTCTGATGTTCTTCCATCATTCTGTCTCCCTCCAGACCCTTACGTGAAGGTAAATGTGTTCTACGGCCGTAAGCGCATTGCTAAGAAGAAGACGCACGTGAAGAAGTGCACACTCAACCCAATATTCAACGAATCTTTCATTTATGATGTGCCTGCCGAGCTGCTAGTTGATATCTCGGTCGAATTCCTGGTCGTCGACTTTGACCGCACCACCAAAAATGAGGTGGTGGGTCGGCTGGTGTTGGGCTCGCATAGTCCCTGCCCCTCAGGTGCCCTTCACTGGCGGGAGGTCTGTGAAAACCCCCGCAGGCAGATCACCAAGTGGCACAGCCTCAGCGAGTACTAGCCCTGCACGTCACATAAGCCCACACATGCACACAGAAGTCAGATAGTAAGCGTGGCTTTTAGAGACACAAGTGTCTTTTTCCTCACATTGTGCTTGTAAAAAACACAAACATGCAAAACCCTAAGGGGACTTGTACAGTGTACTCTTTTTGTTTGTGGCATTAGTAATAACAGTGTGGATAAAATAAAGGAATTCTGAGAATTACATTCAAGGTAAACAAACACAGAGAAATATTATTGCAAATTAATGACGAAAACGATAAGCTGACTGAATAGTCAAACAACAAAATAAAAGAAATATGTATCAGTCTTTTGTGAACTTTTTATTGTTCCATTTGGGGTTATGTATCAGCAATAGGTTGGAAAGACACAGCCCCAAACAAGAATAATATCGAAAGAACTGTGACATGTCGGATTCCACATCCCTTCCCTGCCTTCTTTCTCCCCTTCCTTAGGATGTGTGTTGGTGGTATATACATTAAATCTATTGCATGACTTAACATTTTAAGGAAACAGAGACACAAGAAAGTGCATATAACTGGAACTAAAGCTAAGTGCCCATGTTTACCATTTTACAGGAAGGTTATTCCTTACTATCACAATAATACAATCAGGAAGGCAAATTGCAGATTAAGACTTGGGAGATGGCAATATCTACATCTCTAATTGGGAAAAAAAATGCTGCAGCATCAGTGTTCACCTCATTGAACCTACATATTCTTTAATTTATTACCCAAATTAAACATTGAAATTGCAAATTTAATACTGTGTTTTATAACACACAAAGACTGAGATTCAGTATGGATGTTTTGCAGTTAAAGTTTGAAGTTTTCTTATTTCTGCCTCACTGATTTTAAGGTGAACATATTTCTGCTGAAAAACAAATAAACTGCTTTATATTATGTTCTATAGTAAAAAATTAAGCATTATATATTTGTATTGAATCAAACATTACTAAATTTGGGTATAATTTTCATTTATAATCTAGGTGTTTTATAAGAATTTCCTCACATCATTAACACCTGATTAGTCCAGATACTTCCTGGGGTCTTCAGCCTTCTGATCCACACCATTGCTATGCTGCCAAGATCCTCATTTTTAGACAATGGTATGGTCATCTTGTTGCCAGTGGAAAAAAGGTGTGAATTTGTCTGAGACATAGCAAGAGTCTGTATCATACTCACAGAAACACGTTTGTACACTTTGACCATGCGTCTTAATGATTTGTTGCATTTTCTTTTTTTAATCTTCATGAAGTCTTGAATTTTTTGATGTTGCAGCATTCTTCTAAAAAATTTCTGCACCAAAGTTGCTTTGGGAAGCTCTGAACTATTTTAGTGTTTCAGTGCTAGAAAGCATGCATTTGTCAAATCCTCTATACACTGGCCTATGTAGTTCAACTGCAGCATTGAGTATATCTATATATGTAAATTACATGAGGACAGGAGACATGAGTCAACTGTCATTCAACTCAGCTTAAGAAATCCCATTTTCTACATCTCAAATGCTCTAAAAATACAGATTTTAAGACTGACCTCAAATGTCCTGTCAGTCTGACCATTCTGTTCCTCGTTCAGACAGACTGGAGCACTGCTGCCTTTGCATTGTCATTTTGGTTCATGTTGGTGATGTGTGATAAGTAGAACAAAATCAGTAGTGGTTGCTTGAAGGCATATCACAGAGGCACTAAAATATTCATTCAAACAAAAAAGGTATGATTTTTCAAAGCCTTTCCAAGTAAATTTGGTGCACTTACAGTACCTCATATCTTTTAGTCTGTACCATCCTACAGTACAGAACTGTGGCAAGAACATAAGGCACTATAAAATGAGAATATTTATACAGAACATTAAAGAGAATTATTGCGGTGAAATGCCTTGGCATTTTTAGGTATTAAATACTTGCTAGAAAAAAGATATTGCCAGTGGAAGATTTGTAATATTTTATATTTTATTTGAAAAATATTTTATGTTGTGCTGCCATTTTGTTTCACAGGAGTGCTTCGGTTACATTTTAACACGTGTTTCCCATTCACTGTTCCACACAGAGTATTTTATCTATTTTACTCCTTTTGTACATACTTGTAATATAGGATGTTAAAATCTTGGTATTGTTTTTTCTAAAAAAGATCAAATGTATATCAAATGTGAAGAGCAATTTAGTAGTGTGGAAAACGAGACTTTTCTTGTAGCATTTGCATATAGAAATGTTTTTTTAGCATATTTATTAATGAACATGTCAGAAACCTCCCTTTAATTAAACTGGGAGAACTTGAGTTAAAAAGAAACACGCTAACCTAAAATAAATTTCATGGCTGGGAGAAACGTAATTCAGTTACAATGCATCTGTTTGTTCTGCACATTTTGTAAAACATTATACATTTGCAGCTGCTGCAAAAACACCCAGTAAGTACAGAATAGTAAATTACATCAGTTGTAAACCCAGTCTTAAAATTTAGCTTAATAAGTCAATTAATCCAGTGTTTAATTTGGAAAAAAAATACAGAATGATTTTGATGCAATGTCATACCATACTGAAATAATGCCTGGCAAGTGACTGGGAAGAAAGCAGTGCGGTTTTCAGTTCAGTGTCTTCAGTGTAAATTTTTGTGAAAAGATTCATGTCTCCTTTAGACTGCTCGTCTTCACTGTATATAGATATATAAGCATATATAAATATATAGGAAGCTAAATTGCTCTCAGTTTGATGAGCGTTCACACTGTTACTCCAATACAGCTCTCCCACGGCACACACGAGCAGAAGTTATTCTTCCAAAAGAGCTCCTACCGTGACCCAGTGTGTTTGTGATATGAAGTCATTTGACAAATATTTTCAGTTTTAGTTTATGTTGGTTCAAAAGGAAAAGTCTTATTTCCAGTGATTGCTAAAGCAAAGGCAGGTGTCACAGAAATGCAAATTGTTAGGCATTTTATAAGGACAGTTTAAACATTGTTCTTAACCATGTAGGGCACCTAGATGACAGCAACCAGGGAAGATGGTATTAAGCAGACTGTACATTAAAGGTACAAACTTACCTTATGGTTTTAAATTGAAAATCCATGAATATATTGTGGCTTTTAGACAGAGGTCCCCTTTTGGTTGCAGCGAGGGAGATCTAATAAAAAGATAATAAAAAGATCTGAGGTCTGGCGGGGTTTGTGTACCAGATGGGAAAGGCACAGGTGGGCAACTCTCATGGCTCTGCTGACACTGGCCGCCCCTTGTTTTTCTTCACTGAGCCAGTCTGTTTCTCCTGTCTGTGTGTCTCTCTTTTCCCTGGCTTTCTCTCCTTTTCCAACCTACTCTTTATATCATGGTGATCTTTGTCTAAACTATCATTTTTTCTCATATTAATGCTGTTCTTTCCGACCCATTATTCACCTACTTTGAAGACAGGCGAAGGACATGGCACTGTATCTCCTATTTTTCAGAGGAAGAGATGGCTCTTTTGAATGCAGTACACTCTGTCTGCAGACTTTGCCTTGTACCTTTACTGCCACCTAGTCTTTTGAAATAAGTACTTGAACTTGATAAGGAAACAAAAAGTTTTTACACATGAAGTCAACAAATTATCCAGGCAGCCAGTGACCAATTTACTGGCTGCAATTGATTTTCCTTTACGTTGTATGATATTAAACCATAATCCCAAAACCCAATAGTCAGCAAATCTTTGGTTATTTTTAACCCTTTTTGTCATCTATGTCAGTGTATGTTCTACTCCAGTTTATATTCTGTTCACATTTTCATTTTATGTGTAGTATCCTGTACAGATTGTCAAACATGGCTTGAGCGCAAAGAAAGGGTCATTTTCTGTGCAAACTATGAGTGCAGGTCCCTGATAAACTATTGGCCACCCCTCAGATTTTTTTCCCTGGAGAAAATGTTGAGAAAAATATTTATATGTTGTAAAAATGCTATATACAAAGATTATTTATTATTATTATTATTATTTATTTCATGGCAGCACTCTCTTGTGTGTGATCTGTTGCCTTTCTGCTGCTCTTTCGTTAAACTTGGGTTTATTCCCCACCAATTTCCCTCCTCTCAACTCTTCACTCTCCTTCTCAAGTGCTCTCTGGTCTCACTTCAACCGTCTGCTCTTTCACACCACTGAACTGGGGGCATAGATTATAAACATGCTTACATGAGCTGCAATAATAGTTCCAACTAACAAACACCAAACAGATTTTAGAGAGCTTTTATGTCGACATACGTGGGGTAAACCAAGTAACCTGAATTGTGTTTAAACTGCATAATGCCATGATAAATATGTTACACTAATGCTAACTTGTATGTTGAATTTGTTAACACACATTGACTGTGCAAATAAAATCTGATACACTGGTGTCGTCTCAGGTTGTCGTCTTTTTGCATCTTCCGAAATCATCCCCAGGCGTATATACAGCATGTGGCAGTAAACAGTTATGATGCGAACTCTTCTTCTTTCAGGCCGTTCTGTATTTATCACTAAGCTGTGTTTTCACAACATACAAAACAAGGCACAAGATTATTTTTGCGTTATTTCAGACAACTGCATTAGAGTGTAGAAAGGCCATTCGTACTGCTTCAACATTTAGGTGACTGTGAAAGTGACACTCGGCATCTCTTTTTAAACAGTACCATCGTGAAGTAAATTCATCATGATTTTATTAGTCTACCCTGCTAGTTATTATTGATCTTACATTTACATTTATTCATTTAGCTGATGCTTTTCTCCAAAGCGACTCACAATGTTAAGGTCACAGTTATTTATTACATACATATTACACATCTTGTCGGTATAATTGTATACATCTAACCTGCTAACAACCCTTGTACAATAAAGGGATGTGAATTGAATGGACATAAAGTGAACATGGAAATTACTGTGCGCAGTAGCAAAATTGCAGACAGAAAAACACACTGATTGTAAGGACACGTAGGTGCTGTATGTCTTCTGCTCACAGACTCAAATGTACTGCAGCCATGATGCGGTTTATGTGACAGTTGCGTGCGAGCCTCGCTCTCGTTTGATGAGGAATGTGACACGACTTGTGTGTGTTTTAAGTGTTGTACTGTATTATGATTATCATGTGTCGTGAGTCATGGGTGTGCGGTGTGTATAATGGGGTGACGTTCGTTCGATGGCGCTCCGTGCCAGTTGCGTGACGGCTGCGTGTGAGCGATGACTGTGTGTCATGGGGCGGCGTGTGTGTGTGTGTGTTGAGGCGGCGCGTAGGACCCGCTGCTGGTTGCTGTTCTCCACACTGCTCTGTTTACACACGCACACTCTCTCTCTCTCTCTCTCTCTCTCTTTCTCTCCCCCATCTCTCTCACTGGGAGAGTGTGTGTGTGTGTGTGTCCAGCGGCGAGTCGTTTACTGCGCTGCCGACTTTTTTACACTTTACAGCGAGCTACGGCGCAGAAGCATCGAAAAACACGCCAGTATGGAGGGGCAGTGACACAGGTACGGTACATTTCACACACCACGTCGTTTTGCTAGCGCGGCAGCTAATGGAAGCGTTCTAGTTTTGTCGTGTACAAAAGAAAGAAAGACAGAACTAGTTAGCATGGATGCTGCTGCTGAGCACAGCCGGCGCTGCTAACGGGCTACGCGGCGGGCGACTTCCGTCGTGTTTCACTGCGCTCGTGCGCGGCGCCGCGGAAACGCGCGGATTTCTGTCGCCACTTTGTTATTTGTCCACTTTTCCGTTAGCCTGTCTAAAGCCCCTGTACTTGCGTTCGCCCTTCGTAACTCGCAGCACTTCCGCCTCCGAGTTGCGAACAGTGTAGCGCGTCTGCGCTGCGGCCGACGAGTAGAGCGTAGAAGGGGGAGCTGAGACGCGCGCGCGGCCGTCGCCTCGTGGAGCTGAGAGCCGCGCGGGAGCCGCCAATGGCCGAGTGTCCAGAGCCCGCGTTCGGCTCCACATTCCCCCCCGTGTGTGTGTCTGTCTGTCTATCTCTTTGTCCTTTCCGTACCGCAACAGCGCGCTCCACTTCATTAAATGATCAGATCAGTAGTCGCGGTTAACACTTAATAACAGATAAAGTTAGTCACGTGAGCCACAGCGCTCACTGTCGGCACTGTAACTTCACGTTGGGTTGTTAAAACTATACTGTATACACAAAGACACTTTGGGAAAAATTTTTTTAAAAAAGAGCGATTTCTTCACATCGCAGCAAAGTGATTTGAGCTCCTGAGTGGAACTCCAGCCGAAAACAGGCTGTGTCTCTCCCTCTGTGCGCGTGCGCGTGCTCCCCCACCTTTCCCGTGAGAAAAGCGCTGCTGCGGGATGCTGTTGCCTAGATGCCAGGTTCAGCCCTGATGTGATCCATTCCAGCAACGCAAAAGATGGTTCATCGGCAGCTGTCCGGCATTGCCGGCGAGACGTTTCTCAGCTCATCTGCTGCACTTTAGTAGTACAAGACTCTACTGCGGACATGAGGCATCGGGGCGACACCAGCAGCGAGTCTCAGGGTACGCTGTGGTGCTGGGATTGGGGTTGTGAAGTACGACCGCGACGCCCTTATAATCTCCTAATTCCACATCAGTATTCTTTCTGCATGCGGGGGTGCGGTGGCGCAGTGGGTTGGACCACAGTCCTGCTCTCCAGTGGGTCTGGGGTTCGAGTCCCGCTTGGGGTGCCTTGTGACAGACTGGCGTCCCGTCCTGGGTGTGTCCTCTCCCCCTCCGGCCCTACGCCCTGTGTTGCCGGGTAGGCTCCGGTTCCCCGCGACCCTGTATGGGACAAGTGGTTCTGAAAATGTGTGTGTGTGTGTGTGTGTATTCTTTCTGCTGTTCCAGTTCTCAAATACCTCATTAAATGTTAACATTTAAAAGGCCTCATCTGATATTTTGTGTTCTTTGGCACGATATTGTTGATGACACCTGTGTACTCTAGTAAACTTGGCTGATTCAGATATGGATCAGAAAGAGGAACGTCTCAGCCTTCTGACGGGGTTTTTTTTTTTTTTTTTTTTTTTTTTCCTCCAGCCCGCCCAGACATATAGACATAAACGGAGGTAAAATAGGAAGACGCGTTGTTCTGTCTACCAAGATAGCTCATAGTTTAAGCACATGCTGGAGCGCTGCAACATGTGAGAGGAGGACATGAGACAGGAGTGTGATCGGTGGAACGCGGTCGACCGTTTAGGGTGATTACAGCAGCGCCTGCTCACACTGCCAGTGTTTGTCACATGTTTCCCATCGCTGCGTTCATCACACTGTCACATGGGTTTCTGCCATGATTATTCTGTTAGACTTGCTACAGGAGTTCATATCATGCCATTGACCCCTTGGGAAACTGTCATCTTTTTATCTTATACATTTAAAAAGCAAACACCCTTTTCAATTGACTGTTGTTGTCTGCTGCTTCTTACACACACGTGGAACGCTTTTGGACGTCAGGAAAGTACCTAAGTCTCTCTGGTTCATTTGTCTTTTGCAGATACACTATTGAAGCTGGTGGAATGAGCCAGGAAAATTCTATTTGACTATGTGGTGTCATATGCAGTTTATAATAATAATTTAACACAGTGTCAGACCGTGCCATCAGTGTAATCTTTAAGATTGAAATTCTATTTGAATTTCTCAACTGTATTTCTCCTCCACAATGTACTGTAGCGTGCAAAAATCTTAAGGCACTTAGATGTTTCGCAAAAATGTTTCTTTAAATGGTTATTTAATGTCTTCTGCATTAGTGTCAATGGGAAAGAGCGTATTTTAGATTTCCAAGTATTCCTTTTGCAAAAAGTTACAGTATTACAGTAAGGGTTTTGCATGTCATTAAAGAAAGTACAAACACACATACACACACACATACACACACACAGGCTGAAACGGCTTGTCCCGAGTGGGATCGTGGTGAACCGGAGCTGAACCCGGCAACACAGGGCGTAAGGCTGGAGGGGGAGGGGACGCACCCAGGACGGGACGCCAGTCCATCGGAAGAAAAATAAAGAGTATGTTATTATTAATAGGATGCAGTTTCTCGTTTTCTGTGGAAAAGTTATAGTAATCTAGCTAAATGCTGCTCCTGTATTTGTTGTTTCTGTTAATGTTTGTTGATCACACCTGTGACTTATTCTTTTTCCAGGCCCCTCTGCGTGGATGGAGTCATCGCGGGGGTTGGGGGCGGCCGCAAGCGGACCGTCCCGTGAGTACAAGCTGGTGATGCTGGGTGAGGGAGGAGTGGGGAAGAGTGGTGAGTATAGCTGTTTGTCTTGCTGATTTTTATTTTTTAATTTCTCACGTTTTCTTTGTCACAGTCTGTCCGTTTTCGGTCCAACACAGTTATAACACTTGATTCGTTATTCATAATTATTGCGTTATTAGGAACACAGCTCTAGCTTTCAGAGGCTTTGTCAGGCATTTGTCCAGCCAGCCAGGAAACTCCAAACTCTGGTTTCTGACATTTACATGAATTCTTGCGAAGGAGGGCAGGTCGTGGTCTAATGATCTCACATACTTTCAGAGCCAGTTGCTGGGAAGAAGCATTGGTACCTAGCAACAGCCTTTCTTTGTGGTTGGCTGTTGCCACAGAAACGAGCTGAGATTACCTGGTGCAGGTAGAGGAATAGTAATTATGCCTCAGGGAACTGCAAAGAGAACAAAATGACTATTAATCTTATTGCATCATTTTTAAAATCTTTCACTGATGTCTCAGAGCTCTGCGTGCATTTACATGACTGAAATTGCATGCATTCTTTCGCGTAAGTGCAGTTGTCTCTGTAACTGTACTTGATGACATGGAGGGAACCAATACGGAGCTGCTTTATGATTTTTTTTAAGAAGCAGACAATTGGAATTGAAAAAGGAAGTTGAAGAGCAACAAAAAAGGCCTTATTTTCTCTGTGGTTACTTCCTGTGGATGTACAGTGTGATCATCAGCTATTGCTCATTAAAACATATTTTTGGACTCTGAACTTCCTGTCTGTCCCACTTATAAATGTAGACACCTTTATTGGAGTTTATGTGAAATTTACATTTATTTAGCAGACACTTTTCATATAAAGGCAGTCATACAAATTAAGATTCATATGAGTTTTTTTACAAGACTAGACTTGTTTTTGATATTTTTATGTATACTGGAGAAACCATTAAATGCTCATCTTTGCCATCTGGATAGCTGCTTTATGAGTATGTTTCTGTATCCCACAGCAATTATCATGCAGTTCATCAGCCACAGGTTTCCAGAGGACCACGACCCCACTATAGGTAATTTTGAGTTTAGTATTGAATTGGTCATTGCGCGTTAAAGTAGGTTTGATATCAAAGGGATCTTTATAAGTTTTTGGTGTTTTCTTGTCTGCTTGCCAGTTCTGATTTTGAGAATACTGATCTGTCTCACCTTGTCACTCATATGATCGAAATCTCTGCCTTTTCAGAGGATGCCTACAAAACACAGATCCGTATTGACGATGAGCCAGCCAACTTGGACATCCTTGACACTGCAGGGCAGGTTAGCCTGTGCAAAACTGAGACTCAGTAACAGGCTTTTATGGTAGCAGTGGTACCACCTCACTGTGTCCTCTACTGTCTTTGCATACTTATTTATAGTAGCCCAAGATGACTTCTCCCAGCAGCCCGTTTTGCTTTTTGTTCAATGCACTTCCTTCTGCTTTTTGCTAGGCCGAGTTCACGGCAATGAGGGACCAGTACATGCGTGCAGGGGAGGGCTTCATCATCTCCTACTCCATTACTGATCGGCGAAGCTTCCAAGAGGCTCGGCAGTTCAAACAGCTCATCTACCGTGTGCGCCGCACCACAGATACACCGGTGGTGCTGGTCGGAAACAAATCTGACCTCACTCATCTGCGACAGGTGAGGGTCAGTTGACAGGAGCTCCAACTGCTGCATTCGCAGCTCTGCTCATTTTACAGATTACATTGATATTACAGTCTGCCACTGTGTTGAAATATTATTATAGTTTAATACTATTTTAAAATAAACTTCATAATCTAGAAGGTTCTTTTCTTGTTGGTATATTTCTAAGCATATTAGTGTGTCTGTATTTTGATACTGATGGCCCGAAAGTCCTCATAACTGTTTTATTGCCTTAGACACCATATTTTGTACATGAACGACATGGCACCGAGTTCTACTCTCTACCAGGTGTCAGTGGAGGAGGGTCGTGGGTTGGCCCGGGAGTTTCAGTGTCCCTTCTTCGAGACCTCTGCAGCTTTCCGCTACTACATCGATGAGGTGTTCGCCGCCCTGGTGCGACAGATTCGCCAGCGGGAGGAAGAGGCAGCGCGGGGTGGCGAGAAGAAGAGTCGGCGCCACCACTCCTTCTGGACCCGCCTGAGATCCCCTTTTCGCAGGAAACAACACTCAGAGCACTGAAAATGGAGAGATGGGGCTGTGGAAGCAGAGTGAGACAACACACCCATGAGTGGATGACTTAAAGATGGGGGAAGTTGAAAGAAGGATGTTGGAAGGAAGGACAAAAAGGGGAAGAGGGCCATATAAACCTGAAGAAGAACCACTGGTAACGCGTGTAATAAGAGTGATATAACGGAGGTAATGGGGAAAGAGAGCGTAGGAGAAGAAGGCACCAAAGGTTTAGGGGACAATATACCGTAAGTCAGTATGAGTGACTGAAAGAAATGTTAAGATGTTGTAAGAGATGGGATGCTGTAAAAGGTGGTAAGGACGGAGACACAAAGAAATGCAAAGGAGGAATAGGAGACCTAAGAACCATACAAACCTTGGTAACTGTGTGACATTGGAAAATAAGTGTTAGACCTAATATTCCGCTGTAGTTTTCAGTAGAAAAGCATAGATGGGTGCACGTGAAGGGTGCGCTTTACTTGCTGTGCTGCAGTAAAGCCTGGACTTGTTTAGTCGTGATTTTTCGCGTTTCGTACGGAAGGCCCTCAGCAGACGGCAACACCAGCGTGTCATCGCTCCCTGGGCCTGCACCGCGTTCTCGGCTGGAGCTGCGAAGGCTCTTTCTGGAAGCACCGTATTCCACTTACCATTATTTCTAATATTGGGCCATATTCTAGCATTATTGTTTTTGATTTGATCTGTGTTTAGTTCTTTAGTTGATTGTTGTCTTTTTGTTTGTTTGTACTTATGTTTCCCTAATTTATTTTCCATTTCACTTGCTAAAATAAAAAGGTTGAACTTTTTTTTTTTTCCAAATCATGTGTGCTGTATTAGTGTATTTACTGTGTACAGACTACGCGCCTTTGTTTGACACGATTCATCACTTCCGTGCTGAGCGGCTGCAGGTTGTCGCCCCCTGGCGGTCTGTGCCAGAAGTGTCCCTAACACTCCCTAACGTCCACAAAAACGTGTTGAAAATATATGACTTTTGTCGAGGTAGTGTATAGTTCGGCCCCACAGAGTTGGTGTTTTTAATACTCCTTTCTATGGCACGGTTTGGGAGATCGTTCGGCCGAAGAATTTTCATAATGAAATCATGCGAAACATTTTTAAAATGATTTTGCCAAGATGAACGGTAACCTGCATCTTTCGCTGCGATGTCTAGTACAGTGCTTCAAAAAATAGATCATAAATTAGGTTTCACTGATGTTTTCCCAAATATTTTAATTTGGAAAAAGTGTCCCCTGCAACAGTCGTTCACTTTCTTCGTAATAATATCATGTTAATTTCATTTTTGTACACGTCGTCGTATTCACCCTAAGTTGAATTCGGTCTAGTATCCATTATCCATCTATCTATCTATCTATCCATCTATCCTCGGCGGTTACACTCGCACCATCATCATTAGACATTTTCGACGTGGAAAAAAACAGCGGAAAAACACACACATGGATGACATGATAAAGTTTAACAAGCTCAACAATCGTTCGTAAATGCTTTATCTGCGAGGCCCGAGGCCTCTTAGGCGGAAAGTTCAGATTTTAATCACAAAGACCCGATTGAGTAAAGTTCTAAGATGGAGGCGGAAACGTCTCCTCTTAGCCTCCGGCGACAGGCAGCAGGCTGCCCTCGCGAGGCCATACGGCCTCCGTGCTTTGTGTCCCTCAGCGGGAGCCGTCACGGAGTCTGTACCAGGTGACTTAGCGCTGGTACCGCTCAGGTGCACAGGAGCTCGGTGCGTGATCATGTGTGTAAATTCTCTGTAAACTCTTGCCCTGTGTGAAAATAAAGACGCGCATTCACCGAACTGTGGAGCTCGTCGATCTAGAGAGAGGGAAAGCGCGACAGACAGAGCAGAGGCGAGAGCGAGAGCGGTGTGTGGAAGCATGGATTCGTGGGTCCGGTTGAGCGCACAGAGCCAGGCCAAGGACCGACTCTTCAGGTAGCGACTGAGTGGCGCGGGCGCTTCGCGTTCGGCGCGTCGCAGTCCGAGTCGGTGCAGCGCAAACACGCGTTTTTATTTCGCTCTCATTCCCATAAAACAGCTGCTCTGGAGTCCGTGTGCGACACCAAAGCCCAGAACTGACAGCAGTAGTAGTAGTAGTAGTAGTAGGTTACTCGGTAAAAATAGAGACGTTGATGTCGTCACGTGACACGATGAAGATTCTCAATTATCCAGGAGGATACTATGACTATATGTGTCTAAAAGAAGGCACCTGCCACCCCTGGACTTCTGAAGAAGCTTCTTGGATGAAACGTTTTTCAAGAAAACTCAAGTCCAGTTGCCGTTGTTTTTAAGCTTTGTTTCTAGACGTTGATCTAGTACATTTTATTCTTTAGCAGCCGCTTTTCTCCAGTACAGAGGAACATACAGTTTGTGCCTTACATTAGAGAAGGAGACATAGTTGCAGGTGTGTGACTCGAGTAAAGTTAGTTTATTACTTTCCACTTTATGCACCGATGTTCATCGCACGAGTAGGTGCATAAAACTCAGAACAGACTATTCCTGATCACCTTCCTACATTTTTTTTTTTTATGGTACACAAACATTTGATTTACATACATTACAGGAATAGCTGTGTAAAGGCTTATCTGGGCATGATCATAAAGTTATGCTGCATGAACACTTACACTTTACATGAGCTTAAGGGATCTTGAGCGAAGTGAATCCGGAAAAGGTGAGTTTTCAGACCCTTCTTGAATGTGGACAGGGATTCAGCAGTTCTGAGGGAGAGGGGGTGGTCATTCCACCACAATGGAGCCAGAACTGAGAACCTCTGTGCTTTACTTTTCATGTGTGGGTACACCAAGCAGGCAGAAGTAATTAATTAAAAAAAAAAAAAAATTGCCGGTGTTTGCCTGAAGCATATTTCCTTGCTTATGGTGAAAACACAACTTTGATTTATGTTGTGTGTTGTTTGCAGGACTTACGAACGAGACAGGTGTGTAATGGAGCAGATGCTGAGTTTATTACTCCGTAGCTTTTTCAGAATGTTTCCGTTTCCAGTCCGTCATGTTCACCAAACACTTACAGCGTTTTAAAAATGATTAGCTGGACACTTTTTGTGTTTAGTTTAAAACTAAGCGCAAAGACAGATTCCGGTACATAAATATTCTGAAAAGAATACTTAATGTGTGAAGTTATGGTCAGTGACGTTGTTTATAAAGGGAGTTATTAAACATTAATAGTGCTGTAAAGGAATAAGAAACAGTAAGTGTGTGTATGTACACACCCGTCTAACTGAATACTTTTCTCTCTTCCTAGCAGCTGAGACCTGCGGCCTTCTCAGTTGTCTGCTCCGTGTGTGGTTTCACTTTTTTTGTTTTTGGTCTCTGTAATGGTGGCTAGAGTCACTTGTTGAAGACTAGCAAAGTGCGCGCATGCGCCTGTCGTAAGTGCTTGTATTGTATTTGATGCAGTACAGGTGGGAACGGGTGGGGCAGTTCACGCAGTGCGTGGCGCTGCACCAGTTCTCACCCATGTGGCCAGGATACGGGCCGAGGACACTAACGCCTCGTGACAGCTTGGTGGCTCTGAAAGCAATGAGCCTAAAACGGACGCATCCGGGTTCCGTCACTTTTCCACTCCGCCGCTGGGTGCGAATCCACTGCCGCCGGCACGTTGGACCCATCGTCTGCGTTTTGCACCTGTCCTGCAGGAAACGCAGCACTGTGGACTCTGCTTTGTTACTTGAGGGTTCTACATTTACATTTATTTAGCAGACACTTTCCTCCAAAGCGACTTCCACTGAACTCTACGTAGCATTATGAGCCCACACACCTTATTCACCGCGGTGACTTCACTGCTAGATACACTACTTACACTGGGTCACTCATCCATGCATAAGTGGAACACGCTCTCTCTCTGTGTCACTCGCACACTGTGGGCAAACCTGAATAGCATGTGTTTGGGGTGTGGGAGGAAACCAGAGCATCCAGGGCAAAACCCACGCAGACACGGGGAGAACATGTAAACTCCACACAGACTGAGAGGGGATCAAATCCACGTTCTCTCGCACCACCCAGGCGCTGTGAGATGGCAGCGCCACTTGCTGTGCCGCCATACGACCTGTTCTACTCGCACATGTGGTGCCTTGACATTTGCATTTCCACACAGCTAAATGGCAGTACCCTGCATACTGGAATATTCTGAGACGTTTGCTCATAAAAGCCTTTCATCGCACCGGAAAGGCTGTTTTTGGGATTTGTATTAAACAAAGGAAGTTTTTTTTTTTTTTCTTCCCCCCCCCCCCCCCTCCTCATGGGGATTTGAAGTTTAATTCATGATATCATAGTTTTTTAGATTCTTTTTAAATGGAATGTAAATGCGTGAGGCTAAAATAGTGTTTTATGTAAGGATGACATGGCAAATGATTTCTTGGTATTCTTGAAAAGCTGGACAGTATTTGGGAATAAGCATGATGATTATTTGTTTCTTTCGGCTATTAAGCATACTGGTAATGGTGACCAAAAAATAACTTCCAGAAAACACTTTTTCATTATTAAATATGTTTTGCTATGAGTGTAAGCACAGATTGGGCCAAGACTGTTATGCAGTTAAACGTATTAGTTTGATAACCTTTGTGTCCTTATTGACACATCAGATGTCACAGAGAGTTTAAACATCATTTCCCAGTGATATTTCTGAGAGAAAAGTTGGTATAAAAGAGGCAGTTGTGTTAGAACGTCCATCTTTGGTCCTGCGTACAAGTAGATATTATGTGATGTTAATCTGTTGAGCAGCTCACAATCAATGGGGTATTTGTCCCATCGCTTGAGGCTCGCTGTAACCTAACTGTCATTGGCAAGGTTGACCTTCGTGGAATTGCGCCGCACCACAGCTGACTGTGGGTCACTCGGGCTGCTGTCTTGGAAGTGAAACCGCAGCCCTGCCTGACCATAGCCTGGGCTTCATCTCGTTCCACGGTTTCTGATCGGGCCTTCGCCTAATTCCACGCTGTCGAGCCAGAAAAAAATTGTACGAGACAGCCACTCATCATAAGATACAGGAGCCACCGTGGCGAATTAAGGCTGAGAAACAACGCATATCCTTATGAGATGGGTTTATGGAAACAGGCTGTGAAAAATGAGTTAAAATGTTACCTCCTGACCTTAAAAGCTATCTTTGACGTAAAAAAACGTGGTTACAACAAGTCTAGCCAGTCAGAGATGAAGCATTGCATCAAATTCTAAAGCTGTGTGTGTGTGAGAGAGAAACCCTCTACTTTAGAAGAGCAGCGGGCTTGAAACGTGATTCGAGAAGGCTGCGCTGCCCTGCATGTGGAAGGGGTGGCAGACACGTCATTACAAAGGAAAGCCTCTTCCAAGAAGGTCGCTGTTGGGAACAGGGCGTATTTTATATTCCCTGGGTCCTGCTCGGAACTCATTTAAGCTTGTGGTCACATTAAAATATTTGTGGCTTCTTTGCCCGAATATGAGGGCGATAATGGAAAATCATCAGTACTACCTTTTGAGCACTTTGATATCAGTGATGCTACTTGGTGCCTTTTAAAGTGCCTTCTGTTTTTTCCACTGTTCCTCGTACTTCTTGTTAGTTTGTACTAAATGCTTGTATTACATAACGCGAGGTATGCCTCCTGTCCCTTGGAAAACAGAATTTAGTACAGTTTATGGTCTTGCAGGGTCCAGAGTCCAGACTGTATTGGGATTGTAGGCTCTGGATTTTTCCATTTATTTATTTATTTAATTAATTAATTAATTAGCTGATGCTTCTCTCCAAAGGAACTTATGGTGTCAAGGGGTCCAAAGATGTGTCCTTTGATTTCAAGACAATGGCTGTAACCTCTAAGCTACCGGAAACATAACAGAAAACATTTTTTTTTTTTTTTTTTTCCTCTCTACATATGTGCTGGAATAAAGGAAAAAAAGCATTCATACCAAAAACTACTCTGAAAACTGCATTATGTGAAGAGAACTAATAATAATGACAACAAATAGTAATTGTTGATATTTTTCGTAGGTTTATCTGTAAACTAATAATTTCCTCCCAGCAGCCTGTTGTAATAAGAAAGCACTGAAGTACCACTTCGAAAGTACTTTATAGGTGATCTTTGCAGTGTCCAGGTGCTTATGGCTAAATGTTTTTATACAGACAGATTGCAAATGTTCACACCTATTGTTTGAAAGCATCCTCTTACGGCTTCCCCATACTTTTGGAGTAATACAATACTTGATGGTGCCTGCTTCTGACTGCCTTCTTGGGCACGTCCAGCCACAGCCCTCTTTGTTGTGTATGCTGTCAAACTGTGCTTTGTGTGTGCGCAGGACCGCGCAGTATGCCTGCACTTTGCTCGGATACACCTTAGCCAAGGGCGGGGCCGGCGGTGAACTGCTGGCCAAGGTGAAGCAGCTGGAGGGGCACCTGAGCCTTGGGAGGAAGTGTGAGTACATCCTTTGTACATCATCTCCTATCACAAATCACACGTCTCTCTCAAACACACACACACACACACACACACACACACACACACCAGTGCCCTCTCACACCTGCAGGTAAGACCCAATGGACAGCAACACAACACACAGCACATAGCTCTAACAGGTTAGGATGAGCCTTCTTCCCCGATTCACGTTTCTTTTCCCCTTCCAGTCAGCAGGGAGCGTGTGTGGCAGGCATCAACTAATAAAAACTGCAAACTATTATACCAGCTAAAGGCCGTTAGGGTAGGGAATGTTTTTAATAAAAACAACTGTACAGCTTCCCTACACAACTGGAACTCCCCTGTTTAAACCTTTTTTTTTTTTTTTTTTTAAACTTGCGGACCTAAAGTAGGGTAAGTGGCATCAAGCTGATGTGGACTCTTAGCAGACACTCGCATTATTGCCAAGGCAAGGGGGGTATTGTCCTTTAACCATTGCCATCTCCTGCACATGCTTTCGGAGCGTAAGAGGAAACCCAGATACTGGTAGAAGATCGAAACCCCACACAGACCAAGCTGGGTATGAACTCGAAACCACAGCACTGTGAGGAAAAAGCGTTACGCTCGTAGTTCGGCTAAGGATCGAGTTCACGCCTGGGCACTTTGGCAAAGTCCATTAAAGTCATCCTGCCTGCAACGCAGATGTCCAAACTAGTGTAAAATGTGAGTAAAAACCCAGATAATACCCACTGACAGAATGCCTGGAAATTCCAACTTGGTACAAAAAACATGTCAGTGCTTTGCTCATGGTTGTTAGCACACATTTTCATGCTTTTAGGTACAAGCAAAGCCATTTATTTCACATGTGCACACCATATAATAAAAATGAACATGTGAGGATGTGTCATCTCACATTTACGTGTATTCATTTAGCAGACGCTGCCGCCTCCCAGGCGACGTACAGCTCGTAGAAAATACGAAGTGGGCTTTACATTAGCAGAAAGAGACACTTGGATGGAGACGCGTGATTAAGTGCAGATTCTTTCCACCATGTGTCATATGTAATGTCGTGTGACACGTGTAAATGTGTCGTCTTAAAAAAAAAAAAGTAGTGAACTAAAACTTCACCTGTTAACAAAGTAAATTTATATGTTGTATTTCTCTAGTGAAAGTTTAGATGTAGCTCTTCTGTCTGTGAAGGAGCCAGCTGTGATTATAGTTCAAGTTACCTGCAGACTTGTCTGTTAGAAAAAAATTCTAAAATAAAAAATATATATTTAAATGATATGTTTGCATGTATTGTCCATATATTAGTTTATGTGAACATAACCCTACAGTTGTGTTCAGCCCTGGAATGAACATACAGTTCTATTTATTAGTGTAATATTCAGATTTAATTAAAAGTTCCAGAGCATTAACAGCAAGTATGTTTATAATAAGTTTTTTCAAATGAGGAATAGTTTTATTTGTGTTCAGTTTCAAGAAAAACCTCTGGGTGGGTGACTTGAAATGTGTATATATATTAAATTCTGTAAAGAGCAAAAACACAAGCATGTTTAATATAACTAATGGAAGTTCTTGGGTGATGAGAGTTAATCCAGACGAACTCAACAAATATCTTTACGCTGAATTTATAACATCGGGTTTCAACATCAGGGTGAGTCTTCTTTTGAAGAGCCACTGAATCCTCATGGAGTGTCATTATGCTCTTAGCTTTATAATGAAATTGTAATAGTTTAACTGTCTAAACATTACATTGCATTCACAAAAATACAAATTACATCACTGTGTGTTTGGTACAGGCTCCTCACTTGTGGCACATTTTAGGCCAGAAATGACGCTTTTTTTTTTTTTTCCCCCCCCTTTTCCCCTTTCCACTCATTCGCCATATATAGCACGTACATAGTACTCAGGGTTTGTAAAGCCTCTGTCTCCTCCACACTCGTGCCCAGTACTGCGCCTGGGGAACTCGACAGACGCTCTGGAGGCAGCGAAGAGGGCGGTGCACCTATCAGATGGAGTCCTGCGGCTCTGCATCACTGTGGCCCACCTCAACCGTGCCATGTACTTCGCATGTGACAACGTGCTGTGGGCTGGTAGGACAGGCCTGCTGCCCAAGCTGGATCAGGACAAGTGGAGCCAGAGGTCCTTCAGGTGAGAGGCTTTGGGCACATCGGTCTGTTCATCAAGGGTCATAACGTGAGGCCGTAGCCCTCAACTGATGTTTTGTAGCTCACCATTTGGTACCATGCCGTCATAACGCTGTCGTTCTGTCCTCATTTCTTACTGCAGGTATTACCTGTTTGCCCTCATCCTCAGCCTCACACGGGATGCCTATGAGATTAGTTTACTGATGGAACGGGAGTCCCGTGCTGGAGGTGGGGCTGGGAAGATCTCCGGAGGAAGTCTTCCCAGCTCCTTCCAGGAGAATGGAGAGCTTCTTCCGAACGCCGTGACAACGGAACGCGCGCCCCTGCTTGGCCCTCTCTCCGCACTTGTGCACCGGCGGCTTCTCCTGCTGGTCACTGTTTTGCGCGCTAACCCGCCGCTTACTCTGGACCTGCTTAAGAACCTGTTAGACATATTCATTCCCTTAGATCGTCTGGGCCTCTATCGGACCGGACCGGGCTTTGTGGGCGCCTGTGGCCTCACCTCCTCCATCCTTGGCCTGCTCACCATGGTCTACCCTTGGCTCAAGCTTAAGCCCTGATTTTTGCCTGCTTGTCATTATGCTTTCAGGTCCTTCTGTTGGTCAGAAGCAGGAGATGCTGAGATTTTATAGTTTAAAACTGGGGTGGTCAGTGATACCCTAGTAGAGGTTCTGTGTGTTATATATAATTTCCCAGCACTCGGTTGATTCATTAAAGTAATTTTTAGGAAGGAAAACTGCACCATGTGAAAATCGGCTGACCGTATAGGCCTCTTAGTTCGATCGTTCATCCACAGATGGAAGAGAGATAGCGCAACAATTAACTAATACCTCCCTTTGGTTCTTACAGTTGAAGCGTAAAGACTTCATGCTGTAGCTTCAGGTGGGTTTTAAGAGGGACATGCTAAGTTGTAGGGTTTTTCTCTTGATCATGGTGAATCCTCAACATGTCACACAGCTCTGTCTCTCAATCATCCTTTTTCATAAGCACCACAGACTGGCCTCTGCTGAAAAAGCAGGGCACTTTTAGTGGCCGGAGGCGATTTGTAAGAGTGCGATAAATTAGGCACTGCCCCTTCCCCCATAAATAACTATGCAGTATTCCTGCATTAGCAAAGCCCTTATTCACCATGGATTGCGCCACTTGTACGTCTTCCGTTAATTTCCTATTGAATTCCTTTTCAGCTCTTAAACTTCATGCTCAGATTCTCAGAAAATAACCTGCTTTTCTGGAATTGATGGCGAGAGAAGATTAAACGATCCATAAAGCGTGGCACATGATGTCTCCGTAAAGAATGCCTTCCTGTATCCCACATGATGTTTCAAGTGCAACTGTAACATTTTAAGGCTCGCATTTTCACGGGACTTTCACAATGCAACTAATATGTACTAATCGGTGAACTGGAAAGTAGCAGCGTCTGTTAACTGTGGCGTTCATTTACATACGGGGACGCAAACGTATGGTCCTTCAATAAAAGTTTCTGTTAAAGAAACTAATAACACATAATTTTGTACATTTTGCATAATTCCACTGCTTCCATACACATTTAATACAAGTTTGTTTTATTCTTTAACAGTATTAGTCGGAAAGCTGGATTTTAACATAAATCTGAGAATTATAATTGAAAATAATTAAAATGACTTGTCAGATGTGAAAAAGAATTGTTACACAATAACCACAGGAAGGTTTGTGCTTATGTAAGCTTCTTCCAGGTCTCATCTGGATACAAATGGCCATTTTCGGACCTGTTTGTATTGTACATTTCGCGCTGTACGTATCTAAACGACTGTAAGTGGGCTGTGCGCTCACAATACGAAAAAATGTCAAACAAGTTTTATTTTTCTTATATTTTAAATCGAAATGCTTTATTTGCCCGGCAGAATCATTTGGAGTAACTTTTGTGTTTCATGGTTTTGGACACTTAATAAACAGTTTCATGTAGTATCTGAATTAGACTGTTTTTTGCACAGCAGATGGTTATGTACACTTTCTATCGAGTGTTTTTCCCAGTCACGTCTTTTCGTAAGTGGAAAAATACGGAGCCGTGAACGACGTAGGATGTGGTAAAGCCACGTCATTTTACTGTGCATGGGTGCTCTAAAAGCTGACTGCGATGTATAATGCTATTAAACAGTAATTACTGATGCTTTAGCAGAGGTACAATTTGCTCCTTGTGGAACGAACGTATTGGAGGCGAAAGTGTGGCCGACTCACTAGGCCTCTGTGCAGCAGGTATTTTTCATGCAAGTGACCAGGGACTGCTTTTTCATTTGCGGCTCCAGCGTCACATGTGTAGTACCCATGCAAATTGAAAAAGCCTGCATAATACCGACCTCCAGAGCTGGTATCACAAAACCATTCTGTCTTGCTTGAATGTGTTTGGTCACACAGAGAAAGGAAGACATCTCAGAGAAAATATTCAGAAGCAAAGCCAAGTAATTTACTCGAAGAAACCGACCGTTCGTGACGACAAAATCTATCCCGCTATACAGGAGGTAAGTGTACATTTTTTTTTTTTTTTTCCCCCCTTTTGATTATGGTGTGTCCATTATTTGCAATTTAGGCCCATTGTTGCTCTATCTTTTTGTTTGCTGGTAGTTTGAATAATCTGGAGACATGTAGGGCCGTCAAAGCTTTAAAAGAAAAAACAAGGGTATAATGGATTACTATGGGAATAACTATAATTCATAAGTGTATCAAGGCCAAGACAGAAGCCAAGACTATGCTGATTGTTCATCCTGAGCTATTTTACTTAAGTACCACTGGCAGCAGTTATGAATGTGTAGAGCCTTGTGAAATGTTACACAGCTGATATTCCCAGTCTTCTCCAAGCTTTACTTCCCTCCAAAAAGAAAAGTTGTCCAAGACTTTGAGGAAAGGTATTTAAATGTTCATATTTAACAGTAATGATTAATAGCATTAATTTAATAATTAATGTTAATATTTAACAATTCTTGAGCCCTAATTTTAAAAGTATGAGCTGCTAATCCAATCTATTTCCACATTTTTAAATGTATGATACTTGAAAGTAAAGATTATTATTTTTGTATGTTATGATTTATTTTTTATTACAACGTAATGAGGGGGGTGCGGTGGTGCAGCGGGTTTGGCCGAGTCCTGCTCTCTGGCGGGTCTGGGGTTCGAGCCCTGCTTGGGGTGCCTTGCGACAGACTGGCTCCGGTCCCCCGTGACCCTGCTTGGGGCAAGCGGTTTCAGCCAGTGTGTGTGTGTGTGTGTGTGTGTGTGTGTGTGTGTGTGTTTGTTTTATGTCATGAACTGTTATGTTTAATTTTTAGATTTACTTTTTTTATTCATCACATGGTTTTCATCTCTGTATTTATTTCATCTTTGTCTATAGTGTGGATGGTAGTGTAGTGCGTGTGCTGTAGAAGTTTCTAGAACAGAGGGTTTCTGCTACTGGTAGAATTCCACTTAGCAACGACTGGATGAAAAAGACCTTGAAAGAGTTTATTTTAATCCTGGGCTCTGCATTAGAGTGTATTTACCTCCATGCGAGCTGGTTTCAACTCTCCCAAAGACTGTTCAAGACTTCTAGTTGTGATAGTTTGTCTGAGACAGATTCTTCTAGAAGCTTTAAAATTTTACAGATGAAACGCAGTTGGATAGCTGTCATCCTGGCTGTTGGCAATCAGTTGTGCTGACCGGACCACGTTTTTTACGTCAAAAGTAAAAATTGCGCTTGAAAATACACACTAAGAAGTCATGGAGGTAGTTGTGCTTCTAAAAAATAATTTTCCGAACAAACGAACTGAAGCCACCCCGCACTGCTGTCTGAGTGTGTGCATAGGAGCAGGTCACATTCGTTCCTCAAGACGAAATATTCGAAAATTGTTTAGTATTAACAATTAACGTTCATTATAACGGGCCGTTGGGAGCGAAGCCCGACTGAAAAATGAATGAGGAAATTCGTGACACACAGAGCCTATGTTTTTGGTATCTTTTATAGGCTCTACTTCAGTAAAGTGTACTGTGCTTTGAGAGTCATGTGTCTGCATCCCATCTAAGTCGTCGCTTTGGAGAGAAGCGATAATGTATGACTGTATGCCAAATATGTGGCCAAAATGACTTTTTGTAAAACCCAGTGCCAAGTAATTGTGACCTTACTGCAGTGTAACCGTCGCGTTAGTAACAGTGGAAGAAGAGGCATTTAGAGGAGCTCAAGGTCGGTGGTGGTAAAACAGTGTGTACCTTCTTGGGCTGCTGGTCTGTCTTATTCAACAAAGCAATGGATGCAAGATGTTGTCCAGTTCCTTATAAGAGTGCATCCATCATGTTTTATGACACGTGTAAAACGCTTCCGCCGGGCCCTAGAGCTCGAGAGAAATTTCACACAGCATATATTTGTTGGAAATTTGGGTGTTTACAAGCTGCTTTTCATCGGTTCGAAGAACCCGTGAGCGTCACTAGTATCTGCAGAGCTGCGGTGAATTTGTCCCAGGTTTGTGACTTCGGCTCAGCGCTCGGTTAAGTTCCACTTGCGCAGATTTGCTTGTGGTCGCGAAGGCCCTGTTTGTTGATTGCGAGGGGCCGGACTTGGGATCGCCTTGAAATCATCCACTGAAGCAGCATTGTTTTTTTGGAAGGAAACTGCATGTTCATGGTGTGATGCGATTTACAAAAAAGAGCTTTGTGGTCATTAGGCAGCTGACTGCCCCATAGGAAGTCGCTATAATAGTGGGAAGCGGCCCATTTACCACCGGTTCTGAAAAATTCTTACGAAGACAAGACTGTCTGTTTGAAGTTGGCCTTTTCT
This sequence comes from Scleropages formosus, assembly GCF_900964775.1. Lineage (NCBI taxonomy): Eukaryota > Metazoa > Chordata > Actinopteri > Osteoglossiformes > Osteoglossidae > Scleropages > Scleropages formosus. The sequence goes on along the minus strand of NC_041823.1, from coordinate 16,801,982 downwards.
TTCAGATAATCTAAGGAAGTCGGATGTCGGACTCGCACCAGATGAGTGAGGTGAGCATCGTCCAATTTTTGCCCCGTTTTCATCGACAGTTTCTCCGGTTCAGGGTCACAGTGTTGTGGAGCCTATACCGGAAGCATAGGGTACGAGGCAGGGTACATCCTAATTGACAAACCAGTCCATCACATGGCACACGCGTTCTTTCGCAGTTACAGGAAGTTTAAAATCACCAGTTCACCTGAACACATATCTCTGGGAGGAAACCAGAGCACCCAAAGAAAACCCACCAGAGTACAGAGAGAACATGCAAACGCCGCACGGAATAAGCTGGATTTGAACTCGTGTCCAACCGAGCAGCCGTGTTCTGTGTGGCACAAGTACTACCTGCTGCTAATGAGAATGATGATTTATAAACACAAATTATTGTTATGTAGTGCCCTTCCGAGATGACAGGCTCGGCAAGGTTACACATCATGTTAATGATAAATCACATACAGTACCGTGCAAAAGTTTTAGGCACTTGGGAAACCTCGTAAAGTGAGAATGCTTTCAAAAATAATGCTCTTAATTAATAAACTTCCTACAAAGCTTAGTAACCATCCATCGTCACCAACTGCTTGTCCCGAGTGGGGTCGCGGCTGGTTTGGCCGAGTCCTGTTCTCTGGTGGGTCTGGGGTTCGAGTCCCGCTTGGGGTGTCTTGCAATGGACTGGCGTCCCGTCCTGGGTGTGTCCCCTCCCTCTCCAGTCTTATGCCCTCTGTTGCTGGGTTCAGCTCCGGTTCACCATGACCCCACTCAGGACAGGCGGTTTCAGCCTGTGTGTGTGTGTGTGTGTGTGTGTGTGTGTATACTTTTTCTTTAACAACATACAAAACTCTTCCTGTAATGCTGTAACTTTTTGCAAAAGAAATGCTTGGAAATGTAAAATATGCTCTTTCCCATTGACACTAAAGCAGAAGACATTAAATAACCATTTAAACAAATATTTTTGTGAAACATCTAAGTGCCTAAGACTTTTTCACAGTACTGTCTAACACATATTTACGTAAGATATATATTAAACTAATAGCTTCAAATAGAGTAATGCTCTTGCGCCCTGCCCTGGGTGTACCCCCGCTTCCTTGCACGCAGTAGTTCTGGGACAGGCTCCAAACCCACATGACCCTGACCGGGGAGGGGCAGTTAATGAAAACAGATGGATATAATGATAGGAACAAAAGCAACAAAGTAAATAAGTAAACGATCAAAAACTTGAGTAGAGAGCATCATAAAGTCATTGACAGTGTACTTTTTGGTGTATAAGTGGCCGAACGCTGGGTGTGTTTCTACACCTAATGACAAGCAGGTTGCATCAGTCATACTGTAGGTGTGATGTGTGTGCATTTTGTATGGACAGACTTGACCTTCATCACTGCATCGTGAGCCAGGTGGATACAGGCTGGTGGCCTATGAGCTGAGAAGGAGATTTAATCCCCTCTTGTCCCTTGTCTTTGCTCCAGGAGAACGTGCTGCGGCGTGTTGCCCGCCTGCCCCTGTTCAGCTCAGCAGCGCAGATCGTAACTGCCACTTACGCGGATCTGAAAGGCCGCTACCCCCTGGTAGGCTTGGTGGGGGGTGTGGCGGCGATCAGCATCCGCAGAATGTCTCTGGCAACCGCCCGGAGCTCAACCCCTCTGCTGCAGCGGCTGGAGCCCCAGAGTAGGTCCTTGTGTGAAAAGTGGACCGAGCGTGGAGTGAAGTGTTTGCGGAGCTGTAGGGAAGTCTGAGCACAAAGAGCATCGCGATCCTATCTCAACATTTCTCTGGGCTGGCCGCTGCAAAAGCCTGTCCTCCCACGGTGTTCCGTCGTGAGCGGATGTGACAGTGTGCCTTAAGGAGTGTAACGAAAGCAGCTGGCCCGGCAGGGCTCGTGTTGGAGAATCGTGTCTTTGAGGAAGTGCAAAGATGGTCAACGAGGTCTGGTTACAGAACTGGAAAGAACCGAATTGGAATGAAAACTATGGAAAATTCAGTGGGGAAAAACTTTTTAAAAAAATCTGATAATAAAACAAGGCTCTTTATAGCTCGGACCCAGACAAACATCTAAGGAACCATCAGCATTTTTGTCAAAGAATTTCACTGTTTTGTTAAATGTCTGGGGAGCGCGGTGGCGCAGCGGGTTTGGCTGGGTCCTGCTCTCTGGCGGGTCTGGGGTTCGAGTCCCGCTTGGGGAGCCTTGCGATGGGCTGGCGTCCCGTCCTGGGTGTGTCCCCTACCCCTCCGGCCTTGTGCCCTGTGCTGCTGGGTTAGGCTCCGGTTCGCCGTGACCTCACTCGGGACGAGTGGTTTTGGACTGTGCGCGTGTGTGTGCGCGTGTGTGTGTTAAATGTCTTATTGGCTGACAAGTAGGTAAAAGAAGTTTCTCTTTGTACATTGCCGTCTGACCTTCCTGCAGTCTCCATGGCCAACAGCTACGCCTGCGTGGGCCTCGATGAGCTGGAGAAGAGGTTCCCCGTCCTCCAGCAGTCTGCAGAAGAGGTGTGTGAAGCTGTGCCTGTCCTCCTCCAGGATGGTGCTCCCCAGTCCCACATCCCACCTGTGTCGCCCTGACAGTCTGGGCAGAGCTCTGCAGTTGAGCTCTCCTGTTGGCCCTTACTGTTTCATCACTTTTCTGTTATGTCCCCCCGGGCACGTCTCCTCACCGAGGGCACTTAGACATCAGAGCCGGGATACGGTGGCGCTTGGTTTGGGTTATGAGGAGCACAGTGATAACAGTCCAAGTATCTTCCTTTGGCACTCAGCTTTGGTCCTTTCTTATTTCTCCTTTAAACTTTCGTGGTGAAAGCCTTTGGGTTGTCCAGTGTCTCACTCTGTCTCTGCCCCCTCAGGTGGTGGGCCGTCTGAAGGACACCTTGTTTCTCACGATGGATGACCTGCAACTGCGGATGAATGAGGGGATGGGCAGGGTGGTGGGCAGGACGGAGCAGGTGATGGAGCAGACCCGGGCAGCCATACAAGCCAACGTGATGTCTATCCAGAACTCCAGCTTGGGCGGTACCGTGGTCTCTGTGCTGGATGAGCTGTTGACACGCTCCGAGGAGGCTGCTGTGTACTACCTGCCCCTTCCGGATGCACTGCGTGAGTTTTTCGCCCCGCCGGGTCTGAAATACGGTGCAAGGGCTTTCGAGGGTCACTTGAGGGTATTGGGGCAGAACGCTTGAGGGAGGCAGTTAGCCTGATCTAGAGACATTTCAAAAGCTGTTTATATATGAGTAAAATATGGGTAAATGAGTCCATTGAGCATGTAACGAGTAAGAAAAGATAATGTCCCCATGAGGAGGGTACATTTAAGGTGTGACGATGCGGTACATAATGTTACCCCAACATCAAATTTCATCCGCGGTATCAGACTACTGTTGCCGCTTTGCCGACTTTCCACTTTTATTCCACATTTTACGCAGACTTTACCCAACGTGATTTGCAGTTTGCCAGTAACTTGATTCCTCGGCCACTGCGGTAACTGTATATCTTGTGTTTTTAAAAACTTGACTGTGCAGCTCGGTGGATTTTCTGTTGACGTGTCCCTCGGAAAGGCAGCAGGGGACACCCTTGCGCCTCGTATCAGAGCCGCATTTTCAGTTTTGCAGGAAAGTGCGTCATCAGCAATGAGCCTTGTGCACGCATATATTTCGTAATCCTGTTTTTAACGCTCTTTTCGACAGCAGAGCACATGTGCAGTACCAGAACACTGTGTTTCTGTCATATGTCGGGGGCCATGCATTTTTTGACTTTTTAAAGGTCACATAAGATCAGAGCAGACGGTGGCACAGCCAGGCTTCTCCAGATTATTTATTTATTTATTATTTTATTTGGCAGGCGCTTTTGTCCAAAGCAACTTCCAATGAACTCCAATGATGTAGTGTTATCAGCCCGCACACTTTAGTTACCAAGGTGACTTACACTGCTAGATACACTACTTACAATGGGTCACTCATCCATACAGCAGTGGAACATTCTCTCTCTCTCTGTCACTCACACACTTTGGGGAAACATGAACAGCACGTTTTTGGACTGTGGGAGGAAACCAGAGCAGCCGGAGGAAACCCACGCAGACACGGGGAGAACACGCAAACTCCACACAGACTGAGCAGGGGTCGAACCCACGTTCTCTCGCACCACCCGGGCACTGTGAGACAGCAGCGCTGCTCGCTGGAGCTCTGGAGCAGGCAGTTGTCAGTATACCAACATGACCTGCTTTTGGTGTATCAAGGAATACCCAAAAACAGAAACCCTGGTGCTTGGGAACAAAACAGTGAAGGTGAAAAAACAGAAGACAATTGAACACATTTTCATGGTACAATGAGCGGAAATAATAAAAAATAAATAAATAAATAAATAAATTCTGTAAGAAAATTGAAATTAGTGGTCTGTTATTTTGAGTGGCTCTTATCACCAGACCAGGAACACGAGTCCTGTTTTTCCAGGTCTCTTTAATTAGTCAAACCCGAGTGTGGTTGCCGTGGTGATCCTACACGGCTGCCTCAGCAGGTGGGCGTGGCCTTGCTGTTTGTTAGCCGCACAGGTATTTAGTGTAAATTGAACTCTGGTATGAAAGGGAGTGTGCATTCATGGAAACGGGAGAAAAGGATCAGCAGGCGGGTGAGTGGAGAAAGGGGGAGAGCGAGGCTGCAAGGGGTGTGCGAGTCTCTCTAGTGATGATATGCATGCGACGGAGCTGAACTGATGGTGGGAGGCGGGGGAGGCCGTGCCTTAGCAGGGCTCCCCGTCTCTCACGCTTGCTCCCCCTGCAGTTCTGTACGCGTGAATCAGAAGCTCTTAATTACCCACACACTTTAGCCTCAGTTGTGATGCGGAAACATATCCCCGTTTCAGCTGGAGGCCTTTCAGGTGGGTGGGGGGGCAAACGGTTCTAGAAAGGAGGAGGCATCACTCACCGTTTAGTCATTTGTACAGAAATCTGAGTTTGCCAAGAGGGAAACGCAAACACACCTGACATCAGCCTTGTGTAACAATAACGGCCCAACGGTAGAAAATTAAACGGAAGAGGTCCAGACTGTGAAGTACGCACGTAAATAAAGCGATCTAAAAAAAAAAAAAAAAAAACCCCGAAAATTCTGAAAAGGGAAATTTGAAATGTGTGTGACTTGCACACATCCAGCAACTGGGTTTCAGTTTTTGCATTCTTTCTTAATATGTATTCATTTGATAAACATGTCCACCACGCAGCATGTCTACAGAGTGTTACTGACCCCAATCCGCTGCACGTCTCCCCTCTTTGCAGAACGCGAATGGGAGCTGAGCCTGCAGCGCTATGAGGAAGAGGAGGATGATGATGACGAGGAGCCGGGGCTGTGGTCCCGCGCCCGCTACCTGGGCCTCCATGTGGGCCTGCTGCTCCAGCACTGGGCCGGCATGCTGAGGGACAGCCTGCGCCAGCGCGCGCTCGTCCTGGGGGACCTGTCTGACACGGTGAGGAGAACGACGCCGCCCTCTTGTAGCACGTCCCTTAGCTGTCCCTGATCGTTCAGATATGCACGTGTCCTAGCTGTAGTAGGGCTGAAGAAGCCAAATAGTGTCCCCATCCTACAGGTGCATCTGCTGAAATTGCATTCTGAATCAAGGCATGCAGCTGGGCGGCACGGTGGCAAGGCGAGTAGCGCTGCTGTCTCACGGCGCCTGGGTGGTGCGAGAGAACGTGGGTTCGATCCCCGCTCAGTCTGTGTGGAGTTTACATGTGCACACTGTGTCTGCGTGGGTTTCCTCCAGGTGCTCTGGTTTCCTCTCACAGGCCAAAGACATGCTCTTCAGGTTCACTCAGTGTGTGAGTGACAGAGAGAGTGTGTTCCACTGATGTGTGGATGAGTGACCCAGTGTAAGTAGTGTATCTAGCAGTGTAAGTCACCACGGTGAATAAGGTGTGTGGGCTGATATCACTACACAGAGTTCATTGGAAGTCACTTTGGGCAAAAACAGCTGCATCACTGCTAATAGCTTGAAGATGACCGCTTAACAAGATACTTACTATTGAAAACAAATCATAAATTAACAGAAGCAAAAATGACCACAGTACTGAATTCAACTGTAACTGACTTTTTCTCAGAAAACAACATTTTGATTTTGAAAAGCTGGCACAAATTGCAGGGCTTCCATTTGGAAACCAAAGCTGAAACAAAAAACCAAAATGGCCAAAAGCCAAAAAACAAAATCTGCAGGCCATAGCATTGAAAAATAGAATATGATCTAATGAGCCCTTTAAATTTTGCATTTGTATGAATTTTGCATTTTGGGGAAGCCAAAGGATGCCTTAAACCCACACTTGTATGTAGGTCAAAATGTGGGTGGATTGTTAATAGTGTGGGGCACCATCCTATGGTAGTCTTTGAGTCTGATGGTTGCATATTACCCATGAAATATGTAGCCATATAAGGAGACTAGGCGTTCTCAGTAACATTCTTCCGATTTATTCATTTTATTTTTGTTTACCGGAGAGTCCCGAAAAGAATGACGCGCATTTTTATTCAAAAATGCTGTAATTGCAAAGCACAGAATAACCTGTTACCCAAAATGAATATACCAGTGCTGCAGTGTTCTTGGTCCTAAGCATCAGTCTGCACTGCTGGTACACTCCTTTTAAAAGTACCCTTCAGGCATCAAAGTAACGTCTGATTTTCTTCTTTGTTTGATTCTGGGTATAAATAGCCATGCTACGTGCTTTGCACCATGACTTGGGTGCTCAAATTACCTTCCTGCCTACATGAGTGGATGCAGAGCCTCATCCTCTGAGAACAAGACTTTGGGTAATTAGGCGTTCCAGACCTCGGTCCCTGGGGCTCTGGCTGGTCAAGACACAGATGCGGGGGCAATACAGGCATCCGCTTCGTGGGTTGCAGCTGGGAAGCGAGTATGGGTATATGGCCGCGGAGATTCGGCCGTACTTTAACGTATACCGGCAAAGGTGAACGTTCCCAGTTACGAGAAGACCGCGAAAGGTCACGAGTAATCTAAATTCTCTCCTAATTCATAAAAGACATGTGGAATTACACCCAATATACCCGCGGTTCCTATTCAGAGTACTTAATGAAAGCACTTACTTTATCTGACTATATACGTACATACAGACATTTGTAGTACTACAGGAGTAAAGTAATACTATAGGAGTAGAGTTAAACGTTGCGCACGTTTTCGTGCTGATGATTGCACAAATTGGTCGAAAATGTTCGCATTAGGCATTAAAAGTAGGGAGGAATAAAACACGCGTTGACTTTGGCTGCAGGCCTAGAACATTTCATGGCTGTTTGTTTATTTCGTAGTTGGAATTGTTCTAAGAAAAAAAATGTTGATATAAAGGAAGAATGTAGCGGTAAGCAAACCCAGGGTCGACCCAACAACTTTCCCTCTGCCCAAACATCTGTATACAGGCCGTCCGTCGCTCGGAAGCGGAACGCGCGATCGTCTGCGCCGATAGGGTAGGCCGGGCTGGAGATGGTCCCCGTGGGGCCCGTGCCTACGTGAGGCCCGAAGGAGCTGCTGTGGCCCGAGCGATGGGTGGAGGAGAGGGCACGGCGGGACAGATGGCCAGATACCGAAGCCCGGCAGGCCCGCGACCCGGACGCTGTTCGTACGCTGCCGATGAAGCGCAAAGTGTCGTGTGAGCAATTGTTCGCCGACGTCCGAGGAGCGGTTCCCCTATGGCGGGGGAAATGCTCTTCCTCGTGCCGTTCTGCCGCGTTCCGTGCAAACTTGCTCTCGTGGCACTTCCGGCCTGAGCTTAACATTACATCGGGTTCCTCCGGTGCGTTAATGGAGAGGCACTTGAAAAGCGTGCGCGGCAAGTAAAAGAATTCACATTTGCCGGGTTGACTGATAATCACTAAACTGAAATCCCAAGTCTTGTTTCGTAATAACCGAAGAAGGCAGGAGGCGCAGTGTTGTGGCGCAGTCCATACTGAGTACGGGGCACAGCGGGATAGGGATGCAACGCATCTGGAGAACAACGGTGATACTAGGCGATGCCTAACCGAAGCTATTTATATTGATTTATTTCCCGTTTTTGTCCGGAGGGGCAAGATTTAGGCCGGACGCGTGTTTGCCAGTCTCTTCTTCAGCCGAGCGGCGAATGTTGCAAATCTGCCGCTCGTGTTTTTTCCTGCAGACGCCTGTTTTGACGCTCACCTCCTCACCCCTGCGCCGAGGACGTGCACAGGCCGTCGTTGTTCCGCGACGGGCTCCAGACACCCTTCTAACAATGAAGGAGACCCATCTTCGGACGCTGCCAAATTACTGACTGCTCGTTGGCACAGGGCTTTGACGAGAAACGCTGGCAGGGGAAGAGAAGAAAAAGGAGGGAACAAATAACTGGCGTTGTTGGGATGGGGCGATGAGGACTGGGGCGTCCTCGCTTTTTTCCGTGCTCGTCTTTTCTTCTCTTCCTCCAAATCCTGAGCTAGCTGTTGCTGGCATTGTAACGCCTCGAGGTAAACGGGTTGCTGTAACCGGTTTGCGGACCTCTGTGGCCGTTACCATGTTTTACCATGAGCCGCCTTGCTTTCTCCCACTCGGGATGGTAGTACAGTAGAACATGTATCCTCCTGGAGAGCGGCAAGGATCACAGAAACAAATCCTACAGCGCTCCTGCGTCTACGTTGCTTTGTGTTTGGGCCAATAGCCCTTACATGAATTACTGTTTTCCAACCGTCCTTGAACTCTAACAGCTCGCAGGGGCTGTTAAAAGGGATCAGTCACGAGTTGGTTCGCTGCCTGGCTGGAACAAAAACCTCCCGGTCAGGGTCCTACGGAACTGCTGTCGGACAGTTCTGCTCCACCTCCTGCCCCTAATGCGTGAATGTTCTACAAAAAAAAAAAAAAAACCCTTGGGCTGTTAGGTGTAGAAAATGTTCATTTTCTGCCAGCATGTTCACTTTTTCTTCTTAAGTACTAAGTCAAAACATAATTACTGGCAGAAATGATGTTTTTCGTGTTATGGTGAGAGGCTGTTCGCGAGAGGCGGAGTGTGTCCTGGTAGTGTCCTAGAGGCTGTCTTTGCGAGAGCGAAGGGGAACATTTGATGAAGTCTAATGGGTGGAAATGTTACATGCTGTGACGCTTGGAAAAGATGGGTACGGTTACTGAGAGAGACCCCTGCTGTGTTCCAGTTAAACCTGATCAGAGAAAAATTGTATGGCACACGTATTAGTCTGTCCTTTGTCACCCCAAGCATCCCGTGTACCGTGTTTCCCCGCGGTTCATGCATTACAATGCCTCTTCTGATGCTCCGTCGCCACCCTAAAAAGAGGTTCCGAATGTTTCTGGCTGCTGTGGGCTGCGCAAATAAAAAGGAGAACCGTCCCAGCTCATTCAAACGCTGACCGTACGCTTTTTGTACCCGTCTCGCAATGAATCACTGTGAAAATTACCGCCGATACGTTTTGTAGCGCCTGTTGATTAATCCCATGTCATGGTACGTCTCTTCTAATGTGAGGTATTTATTCCAGTTGCGCTTTTACAGCTCAGGTAGTCATCTATATGTGGGTGAGACGGTGATTTAGAGCAAAACAAGGGAAGGTTGCTGGATGGTCAGTTTGGATAAGAATAGTACATCGCAGAAAGGACCGACTCCCACTGTTATTGATGTGTACCTTCTCAGCGAATCACATACACTTTTTCGTTTTTTTTGGCATCTGGCTCTTGGTGTCTGAATGTCCTATAGATTTCACTTAAACTGTACTATGTTTCCAGAAGGAGGACTTCCTCACATCTCACTTGGTCCCTTATAGATGTTGGTTTTTCTGATGAGCTTTCGGTGATTGAATGGGCCTTGGTGGAGCTCTCGGTGTTCTACCATGTTTGTAATAAGCTGATGCATTAAACAATGAGATTCAGTCGGCAGGGTGTGTGGACAGTTGGTCCAAGGGAGACTCCTTCGGTTTTACTCCTGGTGGAGAGATGGGCTTTGTGCGATGACAGCCGTGAGATGTTGTGAGCCAGATGAACAGAGCGCGCCTTCGCATTAAAGTGCACGCGGCCTGGCGAGGACTCGCGTGACTCTCAACGTGCTCCGGAGGAGCAAGATAGCACTCGGGATGCGAGCGACGGCGGATAGACACCCGTCGAACCCCGAGGACTGCTGTCTGGTGTGATGGGAGAGCAGAAAGCGGCCGGGACCCGCAGGGGTCACTGCACAGCAAAACTGCTCATTAAAGCCTCCAGAGACACCTGGGGTGGTGAGACATGCTGAAAAACGTGAAGCGGAGCGCCACGCACTCAGACATGCCTGGCGACGGTTCCGGGCCTCCGTGCCCAGCCCACCTCGTGTCCCCTGCCCTGTGGGTGCCCTCCCCCTTTCAGAGAGTGCCCTCTCACCAGGAGCTTCCATTTGACCTAGTTTACCCAGTGGAAAAGAGGAGAGGGTGGACAAGCGCAATCCGCAAAACAAGCATGGAGACGTTCCCAAAGATGAGCCAGGGTGCCGCGTGCGCCTGCTCCTGCCAACCTGGCAGCGAGTCCGGAGTCTCCGACCCCGTGGTCTCGGATTCACGTGCTGCAGCAGAAGATGGCTGTGACCTGCCAAAATCCGCATGTGACCGCGTCGCGTTATGGGTCTACTCCATCGCGACATCCCGGCCTGTTGTCCGGTTGCCGTATTTGTGTTCTATCTGAAATTTCTATGCCGCAACGCTTCCAGTCACAAGTTTGAGTTAAACTGCTGGAAATTCGTTTTTTCGAAAGGCATTAGATCGACACTTTCATCCGAGAATTAGCACGTGTCTTCCCAGCTCTTCTGCAGCAACTCCTAGGGATGCAGGACGCTTCCGTTCGCTCATCCCATACACGTGCAGGTTGCTCAAAATTTTCACTTGGACTGTACATCCATCGAAAGTTATTAGAACCGGCAAAATCACAAGAAAGACACCGAACATCTTTTTTAAAGGAAAAATAATGACGCAATGACCTTGACGTGAGTCACTTTTCCTCTACGTGGACTGTATATCCTGGCGCAGTATGTCTGCCCTTGTCTTCATGGGTTCACAGTCCCCTCGATCTCATAGTGCTGTGGCGGTCAGCTGTCTCACGCGAGGAGCTGCCCCGTGCGTAGCCCTGTACAGACAACTGCGGTGGCAAATGGCTCCAGGAACCCTGGCCTAACCTCGCGTAGTCAGGTTCGCGCTGGTCAAGCTCTGTTCGGCCTCGAACGCCGAGCAGGCAGCTAATATTGGATCTGCCTACGGTTTGGATTGTTGTTCGCTGCAAGAAAAGCCTCTGTCTGATTTGTGCGCCTCGGCCGTTGACTTCCGCTTGGGTGGTCGACGTAAAACGTTGACTCACAGCTGAGGAGAGCTTCACGTCATGGCTGATGAGCCCATCCGAGGTGTGCCTGACATCACTGTGTCATCCTGGTTCGCGCGGGTGAGAAGCTGGGTGAGAGCTTGCTTTCTGTGTGGTCCTCTTGGGTGTCGGCGATGAGCGAGCAGCTTGTCGCAGTTGAACTGTTGATGCGTGGGTTCTCCGGTCAGCGAGAAACGGGCTTCGTTCGGCTGCAGGCGAGCGATCGGCTCGAGCGCTCTTGTCGGTGCACGTCGTTACACACAACTTTAGATTTTTTGTACTGAAGAATCAGTATATTGTAGGATCCTTTAATATCAAAAGTAGCATTCATATGCAATAAATGCATCATAATGTACGACGAATGCAGTGATGCTCGAGTTTCGTCTTCTCAGCTGCCTGCCATTTAAAGTAGAGAAGCGGTTATGTTTTTGATGGGTTCGATGACCTTCCTCTTATTGTGCCTGTCAGTTTTGGCTACAGGGCAGCGGCCAGTTTGTTTGCGTCTGACCTGACTGAACTCTGTGGGCTGGGAGAGAGACAAAACACTGTGTCCTAAGGCAGGGCATGGGAACTCGTGGATGTGATTGGTTGCAGTATGGAACTGCAAGAGTCATAAATCTTGAGCACACAGCAATCTCCTTTTGACCAGCAGATAGAGAGAGAGCTCGAGGCGGAGAGGGAGGGAGGGATCTGAGGGGTCCTGTTTGTTGGGGACAGCGAGCCCTTGCTCAGTCTGCCAGCTTCATTACATTTAATTAATCCTCCGGGATGTCTGACAGTTAGGGTCTCGCCACAGCTGTAGGTTTATTGTATTTTAAGATAGAATTCTTCTCTTTGACTGCTTAAGTCCATTTCACTTGTTTTTGTGTAGCACCCTTCCCAAAAGGTTGCCTCGGAGCACTTAACTGGAAATAAAATTTGCCAAATAGAAAGACATGCCACAATCATCAATAAGGATGACGGTTCAAAACTATCGTTGAAAAATGCCAAAGCTAAAGGAGGAGAGGAAATATAACTCATCGGGCTGGTATAGGGGGGAAGTCTCCAGCGTCAAAGGTTAATTGGTTGTCCATCCCTCCTGTGCATTGTAACACTATACAGTTAATACAGGGAGGAAGCTTTTGTAGCCCTCAGAGGCACTGGGAGTTCCGTGAAGAACTGCGGTGAAACACGGTACTCAAACACCTTGGCTACTTGAGCACTTGACCCTTTCCTCCATGCAGCCAGTCACTGGAGCTTTCTCCATTCTCTCTCTCTCTCTCTCTCTCTCTCTCCCTACTCCCCCGGCAGGTGGGTCTGACCTGGCTGCTGGAGGCTGCTCTCGCGCTGTCCCAGAGGCTGCTGGGATTCTACCTGGCCCAGGTGTACCGGATGGAGGAACTGAGGAGCCTGGTCGTGAGCCAGCTGGTGCTGCTGGCCCGCATGTTCCTGGATCTGCGTCCTGTGCGCGCGGCCCTGACCTTCCCGGGACAAGTTCAGTCCACCCTTATGGTGGTGATGCGGGATCTGTGGGAGCTGAGCCAAATCCTCATCCAGCTTTTGATTAACACCACGCCTCTATACAACATGGTGAGAATCCTTTCGGGTCCCTCAGAGCCCCTCATGTATGGCCTGTTAACTGCATTACCGCAGACCTCGTATGATATTTACTGTCGTGTGATTGATCCATGTCTCACTCAAAGTGCGTAACTGAGTAATAGCTTTATATGGGTTGACGACGGTTGAAAATATGCAGGGAGATAGTTGTGTGAACTCAGACTCATAGAATGACATTAAAGGGTGCGTGTATAGCTTTGAACCGATGCTCAAACTCTGCAGTTTTCTTTTTGGCGCGCAGATCAGCGAAGAAGGCAGTTGAACATCTCAGCATGGTGTGCAAGGTCACAGGCTGTCACTTGTGCTCAGCGAGTGTCAAGTCATGTATTCGCTGGTATTTAATTTACCAAGTAAAGCAGAAGCTGAGGACTAGCAGGTGTGCGGCACGGGGGGGGGAGGGGTGCCGAGTGACCGAGACGGGCCCGTGGACCAGGTGCACCGAGGAGTGGCATCACGGCTCAGCGATGGGAGGAATCCAGGGAAGCGGGCGGGCAAGCCGACTGGAATGACGGGAATGCGATGCCCTCAGGTGCCCTCCAGGGGCCACTCGCATTGCCTCACTGTAAATTACCCACACATAAGGCCTTTATGTTAGCCAAGCTGACGCTCTAAAATTCCAGCCCCAAGATTGAAAATCTCAGCGGCAACCACTAGTTAATGTTTGTCCCACATTCTTCTCTCTGTCCCCAGGGGGGCTGTTTGGCATCCTGTTTCGTTTTGTAGAGTAAATGTTGAATGGGGTTAACCAGGATTAAATATTATGTTTATATGTGGTTTGTTTTCAGCATGCAAGGTGCGACCGGTTGTGGGATGAAGGCAGCCACAGGGCAGGATTAGGTCAGAGGCAGCAGGACTTAGACAACCGAAAGGGGTCTGACGGGAAACCGGAACGGGCCCTCCTGGGCATACGGCAGCAACTGAAGGCAGACGGGATGAATCCAACCGAAGACTCTCCTCGTTGAGGCCTCGCTCACAGTCTTTTGTTCCCCGCACACCGCCCCCAGAGTCCTCAGGCCAGCTGCCTTTACGTTCTGCAAAATCGGTCTTGAAGGGCAGCAGCTGGCCGTCATCGTTCAAGCGGGGCAGGGGCGCACCCCCCCGGCAGCTGTCCATCACAAAGCTCCCGCTTCCTGCCCTGGACCGGACTGCCCACCGGTTCACATAGGTTTCACCCTAATTTACGTGTATGTCATCTTCAGGATTTTGCCAGCAATATCTGTTCCTTAAAACGAGGCTCGGCTTTAACAGGGCAGCGGGTAGCATAGTGGTTAGAGGTTAGAGCGGTTACCTTCCATCTGAAGGATCTAGGCTGGCGGACCTGCTCCCGCTCTAATGTCCTTGCCGATTTTCTCCAGGGTGAACTGGGTAAGTAATTGTAAAGTAATACATTTGTATTTTTACAGCAGTGTTAGCTTTCTTGAAAAAAGGCGTCGGCTCAGTTATCGCATCTAATAAAAAGTTGCGAGAACCATTCGCATCTCTTGTTGTTTTATCTGAACAGGGTAGAGCAGGGCAGGAGGCCCCTGGGTTGCGTTTTTCCGTGTAAAGTGTTAATGTTTCAACACGCTGGACCCCCGGCGAGGCCAGTCCCAGGGAGTGGCAGAGAGGAGGACAAAGTCCAGTCTTCAGGGGGGCCTCTTTGGAGGGCAGGGACATTCCTATACTCAGGGTGAGTTCAGCTCAGCCACCTGCACCCTGCGCCCTGCCCCATGATGACACTCCCCGCTTCCTAAACCTTAACCGGCACAGAGGATTTGAGGAAAACCATCCCATTACGACAGAGCACCGCTAAATGTATTCCTTCAATGTTTAACTTTCTTTCTGGAACTGATGGCCTATGAATCAGCAGCATTTTGCATACCTGATATTCATCTTACTCACAATGTCTGCTTTGTCTCTTAGTCTGGCTGGGAGCGCAAGCGTCTCGTCTTTGGCACCCTTGTTTTCTCGTGTTGCGTAGTGACGAAGAAACTCCTGGAGGCTAGAGACCGTCTGTTCCAGCGCTGGCTCCTATATCTTCATCCGCTGCGGGGGGGGCTCTCTGCGGACGTCCCACTCTGCCTGTCTCATCACACCTCTGGGGACCCGTCTCTTCTCGGGAAGTGTGTCCGGTCCAAAGGGAGCAGCTAGTCATCAGCATACGTGTAAAGGCTTCTCAGTGAAGAGGCAGAACGGATGTACAACGCTATGAGTAGTGTGAAATAGAAGGGCCCGACATGAAAATAATACATTCAGAAGCTAGAAGCTGTACGTAACCGATTAGCTGAGGGGCCCTCGTTATAAACCACCGTGCCAAAGTCATGTGTGAGAAAGACAAGGGCATGATGCATTTGAATCTGCGGTGAGGCAGAACTCCTCAGGGAAAAAGCTCAGTGCCAAGTTGATCCAGTATGGCATCTAATGATTAATAAGCTTTTTTGCTCTCGCAGGGGGAGTTTGTGGGATCCCACACGCACACACACGCAGAGACGTGCGCGTATGGGCGGCACGGTGGCACAGCGAGTAGCGCTGCCGTCTCAGCGCCTGGGTGGTGCGAGAGGATGTGGGTTCGAGCCCCACTCAGCCTGTGTGCAGTTTGCATGTTCACCCTGTGTCTGTGTGGATTTCCACCAGGTGCTCTGGTTTCCTCTCACAGTCCAAAGACATGCTGTTCAGGTTCCACTGATGGGTGGATGAGTGACCCATTGTAAGTAGTGTATCTAGCAGTGTAAATCACCTTGGTGAATAAGGTGTGTGGGCTGATGACACTACATAGAGTTCACTGGAAGTTGCTTTGGAGAAAAGTGTCTGCTGAATAAATAAATACACATACAATACGTTCCTCCGCTCTGTTGCCCTGGCAACTGTTTTGTCAGTGGCACGGTGGCACAATAGGTAGCAGCGGTGTCTCGCAACACCCAGTCTGCACAACTGCAGATGCCCTTCAACCTTGCTCGGATTGTTTGGCGTATACGTTCTCCCGCGTTCACGTGGGTTCTTCTCCGCAGTCCGAATGCGCGTGCTTCAGGTGGACTGGCGATTCTGAATTGCTCGTGGTATTTGTGTGTTTTACACTGCACCGTCGTATGGTTGGATGAACGACTGTAGAGAGTTTAGCGTGGTGTGTCTAACATTGTGGATCACCTTGGATAAAGGTGTTGTCAGGAATGAGGACAGGAGACCAAGGAATAGGTGAGGACCCAGTCACAGGTTTGTTTATGTTGGGAGGATTGGACATGGGAATAGGCAAGAATCGTAGTTGGGGACAGGCAAAGGTCGTTCGAGGCGCAGACGTTGTTCTTCGGGCGAGACGGGAATAGAGGTTGATCAGACGAAGCAGGAGGTCAGGAACCGAAAAGACAGACCAGGGGACGAACGGCGAAGGACGGGGAGGGACTGTGAGGATGAGGACGTAAATGGGTTTCGCTGGAGAAGCGGTGGGCTCAATGAGATTCCGTAACCTTGTGCGTCGGCGCCGCTTCCTTTAACCCCGGTTGCTCCGATGCGCAGCAGGTGCGGTCGTTTGACTTGATGGCGTGACAGGTGTCCGCTAAATACATCATATTATGACATCTCTTGGGCTCGAAGCATCTCCTAAATCAATCGGTGTAACACTTTGGTGGAATCATTCTGGTCATTTATTAAATCCGTCGGTATCATAAGTAATAACAAGGTAAAGTATGGGTGTCGAAGCCCTGTCCGAGAACCGTACAGATAACGGAAAAGGTTAAATAGGGCCTGTGATGTCAATCACTTCAATGAAGCCGGTAAGAGCTGAGTGAGTAAATACCCACGGAAAAATCTGTCAAATGAGGAAAAGTGTTTAAAAACTGTTTAAGACTTCCCGTTCATAGTTTGGCAAATGCTTAAATGGCTGGGGACGGTGAGTCAAGCCAAAGGCCTTTCGTATGCATGTGTGACTCTTCCGCTGTCTCCTGAGTTACTTTCGAAAGGAAGGTTCAACACGCTTTTGCAGCACCTTTTCGTCATCGCAGTTTGCACCGCGGAATCTGCCCAATGAGGAAGAGTGGGTCTGAAAGGAAGGGCAGGAGAGGGCACTGGAGGGCACAAAGTACAACAAGGAGCTGGGCTCTCAATCCCCATGAGTGGCTCCCTGTGTCTGTGCTGCCAGATCAGTGATTGAAGCTCAAGGTAGACCTGTTACCAGTTAGTAACCGCAAAGGGCCACAACACGTTCCGTGAAGGTTGTTAGGAGGAACATCGTGGTCTCTGTTTAACTCCACCTCCCACTGCTTCCACATCCTCCTGAGTTACTTCCGGCCTAGTACATTCAAAAGGACGTTATTATTATTAGTAGTAGTAATATTGTTATTTATTACACACACACACGCGCATCATCTGAAACCGCTTGTCCCATGCGGGGTCGTGGGGAGCCGGAGCCTAACCTGGTAACACAGGGCGTAAAGCTGGAGGGGGAGGAAACACACCCAGGATGGGACGCCAGTCCATCACAAGGCACCCCAAGCGGGACTCGAACCCCAGACCCACCCGAGAGCAGGACCTGGTCCAATCCACTGCACCACCGCACCCCCCTCTCTTATTTATTTATGTATGTATTTATTTATTTATTTATTTATTTTTTAACATGTTTGTCCAAGGTGACTTTCAATATCAGGGTTGTTACAATGCATTAGTTCTTCCAAGAGTACAGGGTAGCAGTCATATGACCGCTATGAAGTACAGTGGTGCAGTAAACACAGGATCAACCCTGTACACGTGACTAAATAAAAACATGGCAAAGTCAGCCTTCATTAAGTTATTAGGATAAATTTGATCAAGTTATTACAAAATGAAATTATCGAAAGGTCTAAAGGACTAAGGATCAAAGAACTGATGCAGAGGTTTGACGCTGTTGCTCATTTCAGAGTTTGGGAGGCGGGAGGCAGAAAGAGATGTGTGTCACTGCATCTGGAAGGAGGAGGCACATGTCTGAGAGAGCATTTTAAAGTGTTCGCACTTGTTCCTTTCTGCACCCGCTGAAGGATGTTCACAAAGATACATGATTTAGGTTTTTTCTTCTATATTTGTGAAGCAGTGGTGGATTTTTTTGTCACTCCATTTGAAGTTAAGGCGTTAAAGAAAAGAAAACCTGACGGCGTTTAAGTGGGATTTTTTTGGATTTATTGACGTTTAAAATAATACTCATCTGTAATTAGCTGACTCGTTTCTCGCCGGACTTGGTGGTTTCTCCGTTTTGGTTTCTTCATTTTCTTTTAGTCATCTCGGTTCCGGCTGTTCAATCCCCTCCTTTTGATGTATGTTCATTCCTAGTGGTTCCTCCTCATTTTGTCACTCCTTTTGTGCTTCACCCTCAACTGTCTCCTTTACTCCCCTTTGTAATTGTTTCATTGCGATACCTTAAATCCTTCCCTTCCCTTTCTCTCCTCTGGTTGGCCTTTCTCTGCCTTGCGCCCATAGTTGCAGGAGTCATCGGAGCAGCAAACGGAGGCCGACCTGAGCCAGGAGGACCTGTCGGACAACTGCTCTTCCCGCCGCGGCTCCAGCGGCGGTGCCTTCCCCAAAGCTCTGGATGGCCGTGGGCGCCGCCGCAGGAGCCTGTATGGCCGGTCACGTCGTGGTTCAGCCAGCACCAACACCACGTCCAGCCCGGCAGGCTCGCCCATCAACTCCAACAGCCGAAGGAGCAGTCTGAAGCAGGAGACCCCGTCGCTCTCGCCCGCCGAGGCGGTGCCTGTCCCCTCCCCAGCTGTGCCCAGACGCCGTTCGTCCGCCACTGAGATCCTCCTGAGTCCCATCATGCAGTTCGTCACCCAGAACCAGCGAGCCTTTGAATACATCAGCCCCAGTCCGTACCCGGAAGACTCCGGAACCCCTCTTGTAGAAACCACAGAGCATTAAACCCCACCACTCTAGCCTCTCCCTCTACCATTTGCTGTCATCGGTTGAGGGGTTCCCACTTTGTGGATGATCAGTGGGTTAAATATTGCTTACATATAACAGATTAAATTGCAGTGATGCTTACATGTGTCTAGATAATACTGTATGCAATCATGTTTTTGAAAGCTGAGCTTGGCTGACCTTTTTGGACACAGTGGGACTCTGCGCAGGTTGGGTCTGATTGGTCATCAGTGTGAGGTTCCTGTGCACGTGAGGTATGAGGTATGTACGTTGCATCATAAAGCTGGAAGTATAGGGAGAGCGTCTTCTACAGCTTACATTGCACGTAACCTTCCTGGATAATCTTCATTATGTGGTCTTTGAACAAAGCTGTCTAGATTCAAAAGTATTGTTGAGCTTTATGTTACCTTTCAAAATTCATATAGTTATACAGTTAACCGAATGAAAATGAAGGAGTCAGAATGAGCGCTAAGCCCACAGGTAAAAACTATGCTATACTTGCCTTTAAACTGCCAGCAAATTTGCTCTCCAACACACCTAGTGTAGCTTTCGCTCCACAAAAGTAATAATACGTAGCACATGGCCATTGATGGCAAGATCCAAATAGGTTCCATGTATTCTCGCAACAGACTCGAAGGAAGAACTCGCCACATTGTTTAGAAATTCGTGCAGAACGCAGCCTGATGCTTCACAGTAACACTTTCCTTCTTTAAAAGTTCATGAAACAAAACCCCTTTTCCCCGCTGTAATTTGTACTGAGCCCCGTCCTCCACTAATGAATTTATAGAACAACAGTATTTAAACAGTAACGGTCTGACCAGATGTTCATTTTAATCTATTAATATTAATGACTTTTTATTGTATTGATTTAGAAGAAGGAATCTGCAGACAGGCCCTGGCAAGGATGGTATCTTAGTGACTGGAGCGAGCAATTAGAGCCCCGAGTGCATAGCAACAACCTCCCACACAGAGGGAAGAGCTGTCGTGGAGAACTGACGTCGCATTACCTTAATCGGGGAAGGCTTCCTGAGATGTGTGTGGATGGAGGTGCGTAGGAGGTGGTCTTTCGCGATGATTCGTGGTTATCATAACCGCAGCGTAAAATGTTTTTACCTTTGGGATTCCTATATTAACCTGACAGTTTTATAGCTCTTATTTTAAGGTTTCATCTTGTGATAGAGCACACTGATGTGCATTCAGTTGTCAGTGGGGTGTTACATGTGTAGAGGTTACGAGCCTTGCTACGCGTCCAAATTAAATTTTTGTTTATGAGAGAGATGCAAGTCTGCTACTCTAGAAAACCTTTGCTGATCTACATGATAATCATCTACCCTGAATGTGCAGTAGAAGTATGTGTATCAGATAATGGGTTTATTAGATAATTAGTTTTGCCTTATTTTGCTTGGTATTACCATTTTATCAGTTTTTCTTGTTCGTCATACTACAGAATACATACATTTTAAATTGTATTATTTGATGTGTTTCACTGAAGACTTTCAAGACAGCTTTGTGTAAAGAAGCATCACAGATCAGTGAAAAGTTAACTGCGCTGACTTATTGACAGAAGATATAAAGATAATAAAGTACAGGTCATTTATTCATACACATCTTGTATTGTCCCTCACTCTTTGCCTCTTCAATGTACAAAAGACTTAACAGAAACAAAATCTTTCCATGTAATTTTTATTAGAAAAATAAAGCATTTAAATGTACAGTCACTAATGCAATATTAAGATTTTCATACAGTAAGAATGCACTATCAGTTCATGTCAAGCAATGAGAACATTTATAACCAACCTTTTGCTATGCATGTTCTCCTGTATTGAGACATACAGGTTCCTTTTCTAAATGCTGTAAGTCATGTACTATTAAATAGGACCTAAGATACTAGTGGGAGGGGGTTCGAGTCCTGCTTGGGGTGCCTTGTGGCGGACTGGCATCCCGTCCCGGGTGCGTCCCCTCCCCCTCCAGCGTTGCGCCCCGTGTTGCCAGGCTAGGCTCCGGTGTGTAAGGTGCTGGTCCCAACAGTCAAGTCTTTGAACTTCAAAGTTTACCTGATCATCTTTTTTTTACCTATATTTTGTTAAGGAAACCTTAACTTGTATTTGAGACTCAATCCTGGAAGGCCACCTGAAAGCAGGCAGTGAACCATCTCGTTAAACTTATGGTCCTGACTTACGCCCTTACAGGCTTAGCTCACTTAAGGAGAGATGGAGAACCTGCTGGATGTCGCCCAGGTCCTCCACTTGAACGGCCCTGATCTGCAGAACCGAACAAATATGGTTGCAGGTGCAGCACAATCCTTGACAGAGTCGGCATTAATCGCACCAAAACATTGCGTGTAGCAAAATAGGGTTTAATCACCCACAATTTGTAGGGAGCAGCCAATTGACTTCATGGTTTATATCGACGTGCTGTGAGCTGACATCTAGGATTTGCACCCTTACCGTCGCCTGTCCAGTTCAGCAAGAGACATATGTTAATGCATTCCATACAGCAACAGTGTGCCTGTTTTTTTTTTTTTTTTTGTAGTACATCACTAAATATGTGGATTAAGGGTCACATACCAGGTGCAATACCCTGTTACCCTATACAAAGATGCCCGTCTCCATCCCGCTGGTGGACGGCTCATCGAATGAGCGTTTGCGAACTGTCCACAAGCGGCCGAAGAGGCTGCCCGACTTTGGCCTTCCCCACTAAAGGCATCGCGGGCAGCTTCCGCACGCTTCCCTGGACCAGGCCACCGACAGCCCATCGCAACAAGTGTCACAGCCCCTGAGCTCCAGCCCACAGTCCAGCAACCGCGTGGCCAAACCTCTACGCCAAGGCTTCTGGGAATCTCCACCTACGTGAACCGTCTCTTCTCCTGCGCTAGGAGGCCGGGGCAGCCCTTCAAAGTGTCCACCACGTGCCGTGGAGCGAGCGACCGACCGACATCTGTCCCTCGGCTCTTCGCAACGAACGTCATCTGCTCTGGAAAAGTCTAGTGCTACTGCAGGCTCCGCACTCGACTCGCGTCGTGCAGGACAGAACACGGCGGCGCTCCTACTGCTACTACTCGGCTCTCCTGCGGGCGAACACGGCCGACACGCTCCTCACGATGCCCTTGATGCCCACGGTCCCTTTCTTCAGAGCGCGGGCCTCTCGGACGAGCTCGAGCACTTCGTGGAACACGAGCAGCACGCCGTGGTAGTTCTCCGCGGCCGAGATCTCGAAGAAGCCGCAGTCGGAGGACAGCGCCAGCAGGCGGCCCTCCTCGCCGGACACGGCGCGCTGGTGCTGCAGGTCGCGCTTGTTGCCCACGATGACGACGGGCGCGCTCGCGCTCGCCTTCTTCGCCCGGCGGATGAGCTGCACCTGGCGGCGCGCGACCTCGAAGCTGGCGCGGTCGCAGATGCTGTAGACGATGACGATGCCGTCGGCCCACTGCAGCTGCTTCTCGCTCACGGACTCGGCCGAGTCGCCGTCCTGGGGGGGGGGCGAACGAAGCAGGAGGAGGAGGAGGTGAGAGAAGTCGGTCTGGGCAGAACCAGGCGAGCGCACCGGCTCCGTGCTCAATAATAAGCGTTCTGACGGGACTTGCAGTTGCAAGAATTAATAATAGTTGTTGTTACGGTGCCGGCTCTCACCTGCGGGTACAGAGAGTCCCAGATGTTGAAGGAGATTTCCCGACCGTCGATTTTGTCGCTGTGGTTGTATATGGATTCTGCAAAGGAAATAGGGAGCTTAGGGACATTTGAAGCAGGGAGCGCTGGAAGCAGCTGTGCGCTCTCCGCTTGCTGTTGCGGACACTCCGCGGCTGTACACCTCAACTTACTTACCTATATCGCCGTACTCCCCGATGAACCTTCTGGTGAGGAACCGCACAGTGAGCGCTGCGGGCGGAGAAACAGCGGAATCGCTATCAATATCACTCAATAATTCCAGCAAGTGAAACGTCTGTTTTATTACAGACCGCAAAACATACCGATCCAACTTTTTCCACTCGCGGCGCGGTAGAGCCAACTCACCTGATTTCCCCACGTTTTCAGCGCCAAGTAGCAAAATGTTCGCTTCCACTTTCTGCTGGCTTCCGTCCATTGTTTTGCTGCTGTTGGAGGAGTTCGGTTTGACCTGTATGACCATTTGTACAACTTCTACTTGTCCCAACGCCACAGTACGGTGCTGAACTTTTCTTACTAGTGTCTTGCGTGCGGCTTGGTTTATATACAGTTTGGGGGCGGAGTCACGCGGATTATGGAGGCCGAGTAACCAATGAGAAGGCGGAGTGTTTGTGCGTGAACCAACGAGAAAGACCGAGATAAGCGCGAGGTGACCCGCGTACTGTACTGTACAGTACGACTGAAGACGTGGGGACGGAGCGCGTTCACTCACTGGACCCGAGGTGGTTTAAATTCACATTCCGGTCATTCCCTTAACTGCAGTTATTTATAGACGTGCTTTAAGCATTGCTTCTTGTTTTCCTGTAGCGTTAGTCTTCAAAACTTTGACTCACTGACCATTTTACCTGTTGCATGTCTGATACAGATTTACGGGCTTAAGTTCTGTTAAACTAATTGTAAATGCAGTCAACTGCGGGATCGTTCTCAGCATTCTAGAGGCTTTCAAAAGATATCTCTTTCGGATTCACTTCTGCACACTCTCCTATGCTGGATGAACATCATACTGTTATTTGTGAGAAAAAAAACTATATGCATGTATACTGGTTTATGGTGGTATGTGAAAAATTGACAGCACTCAAGAATCGCAGGTGTGCATCCAGATTTCTCCTTCTTCTGTTAGTGTAAGTGGTTGGTGCACTTTTGTGTTGTTCTCTGAAATGTAGCCCTCGGAGATCTGGAGAAAAGCGTCCGTTAAATGAATAAATGAGAGACAGAGTCCCAGAAATATGTGATATGCCCCCCCATGGCTTGTTTTGGCACAGTGTTACAGTACACTTTGTACAACATTAAACTGTCACAACCAACCGTCTGTAGTTACTGAATAAAAAAAAAGATGCGCGACTGCACGTACCTTTTTATTAGTCGGTCCTGTCCTTACAAGTGCTCAATAATAATTCACTTTTAACAAAAGTATGTATTATGCTTTTTTTTATACATGAGGTATGAATGAATGTTTTTCCTAAATAAAGCGAAATAATTTTTTTTCGAACGTGACATTCATCATGTGATCGTGGATTAAACAGTAATGACTGATTTTTGACACACAGTAGTTAAAGTGTGACTCGGCGACCCGCAGCCGTGACCCTTCTTTTTCAGCGCGGTTGGTCCACAGCGCGAGGATACACACTGTGGTAGTGACACACGGGCTGTGTGACGTCACAGCTCGCGTCACACCACAGCGGGAACAAATGCAAAAGCTGAGGCGTTTTCACTTTCGCCTGGAGAGAAATATAAGTAAAACAAGGAAACCGTAAATTACTCACACATATTTGTAACTGAATGCTTTGCTGACAAATTGCGACCTTGTACGACACCACTTTTTTTTTTCTTTTAAATTTTAGTACTGTCCGATGATGTTTAATTTGGCGCCGTCGCGTGGCAGCGCTGGAAAATAACCTTGGGACACTGACGTTTATTTTGCGTGATCTAAATTTTCAAGCTTTAAATTTTCCTGATAGCTTCGCACCTGTGCTTCAGACATCTATATGACCGATAAAATCTTTATTTACAGAATAAATGCAAAGAAGTGCATTCTGTTACCTCAGCTGTGACTGCTGCACTTCACAGTTTAAACCATGTGGTTCCTCTGCTCATTTCACTCTGGCTTATTTCTAAGTACTTAATACCTCGGTAATACTAAATACCTTCATTTACTGCTCTATGCCTAGTAAATGTGGGATACATGGGTAATACTGCCGAATTGTGCATTACTTTGCAAGCAGAACTCTAGACTGTAGACATGGCAGAGCAGGCCAAGTACGGCACTGGACTCGAGTTCCCTGTTGAATCATTCATTGCACGACAGGTTCATCTCAGTTTGTGTGTACATATGTACAATGTAAATGTTCATGCACTCTAGCTCTTGAGATCATGCCTGTTAATGGATAAACCTTCACGCAACTACTCCTGTAATGCAACAAAAACGTTTATATGTATATAGTACTGTGCAAAAGTTTTAGGCACTTGAGGGAAAAAGCTGTCAAGTCAGAATGCTTCTGAAAATAATGCTATTAATGAACTTCCTACAAAGCTTAGTAACCATGCATCGTCAACAACTGCTTGGTGGGGCAGGTCAGGGGTTCGAGTCCCACTTGGGGTGCCTTGTGATGGACTGGCATCCCGTCCTGGGTGTGCCCCTCCTCCTCCTCCTCCTCCCCCTCCAGCCCCACACCCTGTGTTGCCAGGTTAGGCTCCAGCTCACCGTGACCTCCGCTCAGGACCAGCAGCTTCAGCCAATGTGTGTGTGATCTAAGTGCCTAAGACTTTTGCACAGTTCTGTGTATGTATGTATATATATATATATAATAAAAATTAGTAGGAAGGAATCATTGATATTCAAATGAAGTTTTATACAGCTACTCATGTGACGTACATTGGTTCATATGGTGGAAAGAAACTAACTGTACTTCAGAATCGTGCATCTAAATCTCTCTTTCTGCTAATGTAATGCACACATTGTAATTTCTATGAGATGTACATCGCTTTGGAGAAAAGCATCTGCTAAATGAACAGATGTAAATGTAAACGTATTTCAAAATATTTGTCCACTACGCCAGTGGTCACCAAAAGTGGACTTCAACTTAACAGAGCTTACCCTGTGGAGATAATGCTTTATGAGCCAGCTTTGACAAGTTACATGACTGTTCCTTTTTATTTTACCTCTTTTTCACCAGAAGTATTTAATATACTTGATTTACAAAAAGCATTTGTATTACTTTTAAACATTTTTCTACAATGTTTTGCTATCAAATTCTCATTCCAATTAATGTACCAAAATACAGTATAAATCATGAAACAAAGACACCACATGATCAGATAGAAACTTTAAATATATATAGGATAGGATATAAAAGGATATATAGGATATAAAAACCATTTTGCTCAGATTAGGTTATTAGTCAAGAAAAGGTCCTGTCTAAATTGTTTTGACCCTTCTTTTGGATCACATTTTATAATAAAGGACATTGATTACAATTTACAATGCAGGTTATGTACTGTATACATCATTTCTTTATCCATTTACAGATTTTCTTTATTGGTGCAATTCAGTTATAAACACTTGCTGTTGTGTTATGACCTTCCCAGCATCTTAAGTGACAACCTCTCCATCATGAGTCCAGTCAAATGTTGGTCTCAAATAGTCCAACACTAATGTCACCAGTTTAGTTGTTGCTGCCTGTGCCACTTCCACCATCCTGGCAATGTTTCTTCACAGGCACATCAGGACTGAACTGCACTGACTCCTCCTTGCTTTTCACTCTCTTCCTGGATGCCTCCATTTCCTCATCATCCGTACTCCCCACAAATCTGCTGACAGGGCATTTCAGGAGGGAGGGGTGGAGGCTCTTACCAAAAGTTTTGCTCAACTCCTTCTGGAAGAACCTTTGCAACTTTGCAACCATCTTGGTTTCCTGAAAATTATAGACAAACTATTTAAGAAAAAAAATCACCCATTACAGGACTATATGCTATGGCACTGTCCTTTACCTGTCGTTAATATGCATGCACTTGTAGAATAAATTAAAATGTAACTGAATTAAATGGATAAAATTAATAAGCAGGAAGTGTTCATACCTCTGAAATTTCTAACAAAGTGTCCAAGAGCACCCATATATCAGATACAAATTCAGAAGGAGTGCGGTAGGAAGGTGACTGTTTTCTTAATAACCTCCCTCGAATTAGATTACTGTCAATATAATGTGATGAGAGCTGGAAGAGAGAAGGGAGATTTTTTCGATTCACATGGGTACCAACATGTCATTCACATTACACAACAGCTGTGTTAATTCCACAGCCACTTATTTAAATACTGTGATGAATCTTTTATTATAAAAGTAAGGAATAAAGAACACACATACCTTAACTGTGTGAAAAAGGACAGTGCTGTGTGGATTACACATTAAGGCCAGTAAGAGGTACTCACATTTCTGTCATCAAAGAACAGAAAGACATCAGTAATAAAGACTTTAACAATACAGCAATAAAGAGCAGCTATGGCTAATTTATTTATTTTGGCAAAGAGTCGCTACATTTTCTCACTGAATCAGAGAGCATCATCATTTCTGTACAGATACATTTTATTGCATGATATTTGCGAGACTAAAAATAAATTAGAGATTCAACTTGGTACAGAATGTACAATGGAATGATGGGAATGAGTCATTAATAGCATCAATACTTCAGCCTTGTGCATCTGGTTTTGACTAATCCAGTTTAAGGAGATCAGCTCAGTAAGCATAAGTTAGCTGATATTTATCTATACATCAACTCATTCCCAACTGATCTTATATGGTTTGGTTTTGGTCTTGTCATTAACATAGTAACTCTTGGAATTTTGTGTCTGGAGTACTATCAAAAGCAATCCATACTGATATACAACCATGTCTAATAATATTAATTTTTGGATTTCCTGAAAACCTTTCTCTACTAAGCACTTTCTCAGCTAAGCAGTGTAACATTGTTGCCTTTGCTTTTACTATAGAGAAGCAAAGAATATCTGTTGTTTGGAGATCTCCCAATATCCCTTGTTTTCCCTCTGGATCAAAGTAAAAAAAATTAAGTTCACTTTCTTCCCCCATTTTCACAAGTCTTGTCAATCATTTTTACTCTTTCTGGAAATCCTGAATAGAATGCAGTGTTGTCTAGAATGTATGTTAAACCCTGTAATCTGTAAAGTTTTTTCATATGTGTTCTTTTGTCATATAATGTTTTTACTGAAGTATGTTAAAGTTTAAGGGTTGGGAGGGGCAGGTCTTCTAGGTTTGGAGGGGAGTTATATTGTTGTGTTCAGTTTCTATGAAAAATCCCAAACGTAACTTTGGAAAAAACATAAATTTCATACTTACTTTCTGATCAGGTAAGCTTAGGGAAGGCCTTCTCTCTCTCTCAGTGCTGTATGGGTCTTCATCCTCAGAAAGGTCCTGACATAACAAGCACTTCCACTCACTGCTATCAGCAGACAGAAAAGTCACAAAAATTTCAATATCATGGATCAAAGGGGGATGGAGAACAGCAAATGGTGCAGGGAGAGCAGCAGTGTGTGGAGCGCTTACCAACTGGTGGAACTGAGTGGTGGGATATGGCAGTCCCTGTGAAAACCCCTCCCACAACGCGCACACAGCTGCAACTGCCCGGGGGTCCGACAGACCGCACAGTTTGTTCTCGTGACCCGATGGGACACAGGCAAGTCTAGCGGCTGAGACGTGCCTGAGAGATTTGGCTCAGTGGAGTTCACTGATGCAGACTGTAGAGGAAGGGGGAAGGAAAAAGGAGAGAAAAATAACTCCAGTAACACAGAAAAACAGCTAGTGCAGGTTGACTGGCAGTTAGGGGGCTCAAAGTAGTGAGGACAAGGGTGATGAGGCTGAAGGTGATGCAGCAGTGGGAAAACAAAGTCAGGAAGTGCCCACTAACAAGGAGTGATGGATTCTATTCTATTGTTCTATGGTTACAAACTGGTGACAGGTCTACTTGCCAGGATGAGCACTGACGGAAGGGGCTGGGCAAAACACTATAGCACAACTGGACTCGCTTTAGACCGATTTTAGAGGCGAGTGGCAAGTCCCTTCTTTGCAGACTATGATGACTGGCTGTTTGTAAACCAAGGTTGGTGGAATGACAACACTTTAGCTTTAAAGGAAATAGGAGGTAAGCAACAGACACAAACAGATACAGGAAAATCACACAGCGCTTTTATAACAGAGTACTACTGTATTTCTGAAGACCATTTTGAAAACATTTAAATTCAGATGTGCCATAAATAACCTAAATTGGAACCAGGCATATTGAAGCCCCCAAAGTGTTTAAATTTGCATTTTAATTATTACAGAGCAGTGAGAATAAAAGGAATCTTTGTAAAAGAATGCTCTTTTAGGGATGTTAATTAAATAATAGATTTTTCCTACCCTTTCTGGACACTTGTACTTGTTATGCAAAAGCCTCAAGGAAATCTATCGTCTTGTGCTGATAAAGGCATACAACAGAAATGTTTAACTGAGATGCATTTTTTTTTTTGCTGGGGGGGCACAGTGGCACAGTGGGCTTGGGTGGGCCCTGCTGTGGTGGGTCTGGGGTTCGAGTCCTGCTTGGGGTGCCTTGCGGCAGACTGGCTTCCCGTCCTAGGTGTGTTCCCTCCCCCTCCAGCCCTACGCCCTGTGTTGTTGGGTTAGGTTCCGGCTCGCCGCGACCCTGTTTGGGACAAGCGGCTTGAGACTGTCTGTGTGTATTTTTTGCTGCGTAGATAGAGTTGCTTACTGCACCTTCAAAATACTTTATCACACTTTTTCAGTGATACATTATGCTTTAATATAGGCTCTTTTGGTTTTCACTCACTAAAAGTAATTCATTGAAAATAGATAAAAGACGCATACATCTTTGTGTTCTTGACCCGTAAGTCTTCACAGCAGTGCTTACCTGATGATCCCCATCAATAACTTCAAGGAAGACTTTGTGCTTGGTGGACCCTGGGAGGAGGCGAAACTGGGGAAGTGGCTGACCAGGGGTCGGCAGTGAAATTGGCAGCTGCAGCACAGACACCCGAGGAAACATGTTCCCGTTGAAGGAAGCTCCCTCAGTGCTGTAAAATGTCAAAGGCTACATTGAGATGATCATATACATTAAGAATTTGGGCCAAATAATGAAATCATCAGGTGTTGCCAATCAAATACAACTGCTAGTCCAAAAGTACCTGGAAACACTCATGCTTGGCTTATAAACACCTGAAACAGAAAGACAAAAATCCATCTTTAGATTTACCATGGCCTGAAGTCAAAATAAGGGAAAATACAACAGTCATGAAAAAAGGCACTTAACACATTAATTTAGGATTTAATAAAGATTACGATATTTAATAAAGATTACTACCTTTATATGAAATAGATTTGTGGTTAATATAAAGCCTTGTCTAAAAATGCCTTAATCAGGGTTGATTGATTGATATTTTCAATGGAAGGAAGCAGGAAACGGAAATCAGGAAACGCATAGAGTTGCCTATACAGTATTTGCATGCTTTACAGAGCGAAAGACAGTGGTGAGTCAATTAAAAATACAATAAAAAGAAAAATACTGCTACACTAAATAAGTAGTCTGTTGTAGGAAAGTATTTTAATGTCTCTGTGGCAGACAGCACAAGGGTGTGGGAATACACTTTGTGAATACATACACCTAGTTACCATGTAAATAAATGAAAGTATAACGTTTTGCTCTCATTTGTTTAACTGGGTTCTCTTTATCTCATTTTAGGACTTGTGTGAACATCTTACTATGTTTTAGGTCATATTTATGCAGAGGGAGAAAATTCTAAAGGGTTCACAAACTTTCAAGCACCACTGTAAACGTTCTGCTGATTATAAACAGGGACAAACAAAAGCGCTTACTTCTTTTTTCATCTTCATCAGAGGAGACTTGAGAGGTGGTGTTCTCTGGTCTTTCCAGCAATTTTTCAATACTTATTGGCATTTTAGTGGTCTTGGCTTCTGGTGTTTGACCGGCCACGAGAACAGGCAGACCATCATGGGGCAATTCTTTCTCATTTGATTTCTTCGAGTCAGTGTTTCTAGTTGTAATATCATGGGGATCATTTGAGTCTGTCTGAGAAATAGAATCCTGTTCAGTGCAGGGCTGACTCTGTGCTCTCTGCTGAATGACAAAAAGGAGACAATTTTAAACAGGTAGATGAAAAGTGTGTGAAACGGAAGCTTAAATGCTAATGACTGCTATGAACAGGGCAAATGATGGAGCAATGACACCACATCAACAGAAAAACCAACCAGCAGTCCTTTTCAGCTCAATTTCCCCAAACTCAGTCATGCACAGGTACTGGTGTCTATTACATATTAAATACGTACACTTGTATGGCATTCACATGCAAAAATTCCATGATGTTTTAAATCAAATACTGAGTAAATGTCTTGAATTTTAGCAGAAGCAGAGATGGTATTGTTCATATCCACCAATAATCCATGTGCTAAAGTATGGAAAGACTCAATATATAACTATATAACTTCAACATACCATTGTGGGACCTATGGTAGATACGGCTCCATTAGCTGACATAGTGACATGTTCTTGGACTTGCAGCCTTTCAGGAACAATAGCCTCTGTGTCAGGGACCTCAGCCGGAAAGACATTCTCAGTCTCTGTTACAGTTGAGGTGGGTTCATTCTCTGCAGCATGGGTTTGTCTGTCCCTGTCCAGTTTCCTCCCACAGCCAGCAGCAGCAGCCCTTTCACATGGAGAATCTGCTAGAGCTTTCACAGGAAGGAAACCTGATGGGCTCTTTAAAGGTTGTTCTTCTCGCCTGAGTGAAATGTCACTCAAGGACTTGACTGATTCTATAGCCAGGTCCAAGTGCCAAGGTTCAGTTGGGACTGCGTTGTGGACCTGAGTAGAGAGAGTCTGCGTAATGGCTTGAACTGCGCATGTGGTAATAGTTTCTGTGTTTCCATCCAAGATACTGGTGGTGGGAGGATCTAATGCAATGACAATGGGAGGTGGGGTGACGGGGTAGAGCCTGACTGGAGAGGAGACAGACTTCAGAATAATTAGTGGGGAGGCAGCAGAAGGTTGAGACTCAACAAACTGAAGGCCATCAGGTAAGACAGGGCAAACTGGGCGAAGAGCCAGTCTGGGCTTTTTTGGTTGATAGTTGTGAAAAGACCAGGTCTTACAGTTTTTTGCTCGGTACGGACGAGTGTGGTATTGGAAAGAACGCAACGGAGGTCCAGGAGAAACATGGCTAGATGGAGAAGACTGGATAAAATGAGGAGTGGCTGGAAGAGCAGAGGATGGATGAAATGTGACATTGGCATAAGAGGAAGTAAAGGGAGGCTGCTGGAAGGAAGTGGGGACAGAGCAGACTGAAATGGGTGTAATCTGAGAAGGATCAGCTTGACACTGGGTTGGAGAGGGAGGGAAAGCAACAGAAATGGAGGTGTAATTACGGGAACCAAGGGGTTTGGAGACATTGTGACCCTGAGTTTGGAATGGCCGATCCAGAGTCTGGTTTGGATTGATATGAGCATCTGAGCGAGCAAAGGGGACTTCTTCAGTAATGATTTTTCCTGAGGAAAATGAAGGGAAAAAGACAAGAACAGAAAAAACAGGATCACTAACAGCAACAATAAGGTATGGAAAATTTATATATACAGCATTTGATAGGCTGTGTAACAGCTAACAAAGATCTTTCTCTGAAATCACATGATGCAGTACCAAATCTGGTGATACGATTACAGAGGTCCTGGTCAAAGTGGAATTTCAGGTCCATCACAGATGCTGCAGGGAAAACATTCTGGGATAAAATGTCCTCTAGCTGAAACTGAATCTGTGATCAGAGGGATAAAAAAAAAGAGAAGAAAACAGGATAGCCAGTAAGGATCCCCACCATCTGGCTGTAAGTCAGATCCATCAAAACTGCTCCCGTGATCGTTATTACCTGTCTTTTGCTGGAAAGTAAAGCAAAGTGGTTGCCTGTGGCTAGTGCTTTCTCTGTGAAGGACAAGACGTGCTCCTGCCGTTCCCGAAGCCTTCTAAGAATGGCCTGCCTCTCAGTGACTCGCTCTGCCTCTCTCCCACACAGGTCCTAGTGAACGACAGGATACAAAGCTCACACTGAGCGTCACACACCACTTATACTTACAGTGTTGGTCCTCTCACCCAACAACTATATGCTACTAGACAACCAAAATAACCAGGGCTATACAGGGGAAAGTAGTAAAGTAATAATAGATTCACTGGAGCCTTTTTGATGATTATATATGGATACCTGCACATCCTTGAACAACTTCACCGATCTCTTCATCAACACATAGCGCATGCGAACCAAGGTTTCCTGCAGCTCATCCTTTAGCCTGGATTTCATAACTGTCAAGTCCAGTAACCTGAAAGAAAGGTTGCAAGTGACTGTGATTTCTATACACCAACCTTTGTAATATATAATTAATCAAGGCCACTAGTATAACGATGATGGTGGACTTACAACATATTTGTCTGAAATACTAATTAAGCAAAACATACACATCAGGACTGTCACAAAGGTGACTAAAGATTTGCTAGTCAGTTTGTGAGATTGTTTTCTAGCCAGTTGCTTAAAAGTAACCAACTAGGTTTTACCCTGAATACACACAGATGAACGGACACAAACACAGATGTGCTCAGGGTGGTACATTCTTGATACCTTCCATTCAAGTCCAGGAGACTCTCTTTCACCATGTTTTTCTGCTGTCTCAGTCTTGCCAACAGAGACTCAATCTGCTCCCTTTGACTTGTCAGGGCCTCATGGAGGAACTGGTAACTTAAAACAGTAGCAGAGGTGTGAGAAAAATGGAGCAGTTTCTACAACACACAAGGAGTTCATTACAACACTAATAAATTTTCTCAGCTGTTTGGCAACACTCTGATTTCAAAAGGCATCATATGTTTTAGAATGACGAAAGATTGACTTTTATGTAGAGCACAGATTTTACTGTACCTGTGGTTTCTGTGAAAAGTCAGCTGACAATCCCGACATGTCAGCTGATTGCACGATTTACAGAAGAGCTTCACTGGCTCCTCTTTGTGAGTGCGGCAAAACAACGTTGGGGTAGTGTCTGGTAAAAAGGAGGTATAGATGTTACCAAAGTCACAACAACGGGGTAGCAGGTGGCAAAGTGGTCAGAGCCATCACCTTGAAATCGAATGACCAAGGTTCAAATCCAACTTCCTTTAGTGTTACTCATGAACAAGGTACAGTCTGTCCTCGCTATCCTTGTGTATCCTTGTATCGATTTTTCACTATTCTCGGACACCTCACGGCTATCCACAGCCAGGCACAGCATGCAAAAAATTTTGAGACGCTTACCACGCAGCATCGCACATGGCTCCAGCAAGGAGAGGCTGCTTCCTTGTTCTCGCGGTTCTTGTGTCAACACGTGTGTTTGTGTGACATTAAATTTGATCTAAACATGACCTTAACGTATGCGTTGATAATTATACGTTTAAAAATTAAAATGTACGCTTAGAATGGGTTGTGACTTAACTAAGTAGGACAAGTACTAACAAACAAGCTTATTGTGACACCCAGAAGTAACCAAACACGTGCAGGGCGAGGTGGTGCCTCTATGTGTAAGATATGATTTGAAATAAGGTCAGCAAGAGGTGGGGTGTTAGCTGCTTCTGCTTCCACGAAAAGAGCAGAAACCAATAAAAAAGAAAGTTCAGAGAACCAAGAAGGTGAAAGTCACTAATACGCCTGTTTTTGTGCCGTGAAAGAAATTACGTATGAGCTTTGCACATAAAGGAAGGCAGCAAGGACTGATTGGGGAGACACCAAGATGACTGGGGCTCTCCCGTCGGTACCGTCGCTTCCGAAAAGACATATCTGTCCCGGGTCTTTTCCTGTTTAGTGTCTTTTTCTCGCGTCTTCTTTCTGCACATTGTCTGGCAAGTAAGCTTAATTGTCCTGTAGTCGTCTAGGTTTGAGTGGAGAGAATTTTCTTTCACACAAGAATCTTGTAATCCACTTTTTCGCAGTTTTATGCTGTTTTTTGCTTTTTTTTTTTAAAATTAATAATGGCATCCAAGCATATGAAAGGTATGCTGGCAAGTGTGCAAAAGCGAAAAAAGGCTGTGATGAGCCTCATTGATAATACATGGGTGTTAGATAAACTTTGTTCTAGGATGTAGCACCCATAGGCCGTGAATTCGGTGTTAATGAATCCACAATCTGGTCATTCCGCCAAAAGACAGAAAATATTTGTAGAGCTGTGTGTGAATTGGCACCAGAAAGAGCAAAAATTACATCTGTGGTTTGTGATGAGGCAATGTACCATTGTACTATTACCAACAAAACAGTGTATAAAATACATTTATAAAATGCACAATACAATAGAGGTGTATAGTAGACAGGGTCCTGCAGAAATCTAACCCCCTTTTCCCCATAGGATAAATGGTTCCATAGAGAGAGCACTGTAAGTTACTTTGGAGAAAAGCATCAGCTAAATGAATAAATGCAAACATGCAAATGGGTAAATAATTGTAAGGAACTTAGTATACAAATCAAATGTTGTCTCTTTGGAGAAAAGTGTCAAATAAATGAATGAATAAAGAAAGTCATGTTCTCCAGATCCACAATTCAGCATTAATGATTCGGTAGTATTACTAATGCTAGATGCAACATATGCTTACTAATATACTGGTGAAGCTACTGAGACAATCATTTATATACCATAATGCAATATGTTTGATCTTGACACAAATTTCCATCCAGTAATATTTGGGTAATTAGGTGTAGTGTCATGCCATACTTGTGGGAAGCTTCTGGGGCAGGACAGTGTGATCTCGCGTGACCCTCACTCTCTGATGCGCAGACACACAGACTGAGCAGAGAGCTTCTCCGCACTGCACACACCAGCCGCTGATTGCAAACTCCTCACACCCGGAACACTGAGAGAAGCAGAGAGAGAAAGAACTAATTAATTGCATGCACACACACACACACACACATATTTTCGGAACCACTTGTGCCATACGGGGTCGCGGGGAACCGGAGCCTACCCGGCAACACAGGGCGTAAGGCCGGAGGGGGAGTGGACACACCCTGGACGGGACGCCAGTCCACCACAAGGCACCCCAAGTGGGACTCGAACCCCAGACCTACTGGAGAGCAGGACCTGGTCCAACCCATTGCGCCAACGCACCCCCCGAATTAATTGCATTTTTTAATTATTCAATGTTTTTCTTACATGAACAAACTAAATTAGTTCTGGTGTTTTTAGTTCTAGTTTTTCAGTCGGGAAGATTATAACCGTGTTTGATAGCATTTCAGGGAAAACTGATTACTTGGCAACGCCGTCGGGATTCTGAAGAGGAGGTGAACTCTGTAAAAGCTTACCTTACTGACTTCCTGAGTACCCGAAGAAGATGCAGAATACTTGAGAAAAGGGTTATCCGTGACCTCCAGCAGAGCATATGACCGTTTACACAGCGGACATTCTAGGGAAACGGAGAGATCAGTTTATGGATACAGGCACGTTAACCGTATTTTATGATCTCTGGAGCGCCGTCATTTGTATTACCCAAACGGTGTTTGATTCTTCGATCACGTACGGCAATGTGTGACTTAAAAAAAAGCATGAAAGGTGCAGTGGCATTTTGTGTGCATTTTTTTTTTTAAATTTTTCTCTGTCTTTTAACTGGATAAATATGAAAAAAAATTGTGTAACACACTGCATGTCAGATTAAAGCTAGTGAGCTACATTAGCCCTCCTGTAGAGACTCCTGGTACCCCGCGATACCCAAGATATCTGAGCACCTCAGTGACAGAAAGTCATATTTTCCTGTTATGTGCTGAACTGTACAGTGGGTTATGGTGTCACATCCCATAAGGTTTATATGGTAATACATGATTTTTGTCTTTATGCACTATGTCAATCCCCGAATCCTTGTGCAAGTTGCCACTCCGCTGTATCACAACAGGTTGCTTTTCTGCAGCTTAATGTTTTATGAAACCAAGTAATACGTGGTAATAACAGCATAATGGAGTAATACAAGTAGTAAACATGATCCGTTACATCACCTCAACAACAGAGCAACAGAATTTCTGAAACTGCCGCATTCTGGGGATCCATGGTGGACCAAAAGTGACCTGCCTGTATTGTCTAAGCTTAGGGCAGGCAAGTCCTGAACAGACAGTTACAAAATATAAAAACTTAATATCAGTAATATCAGTACCCATTCTGTGGGACCTTAGTTGCTATGCTTAAGTAATAAATGTACACTTCTTGTGCTGGATGTGTAATAATTTGATTATGGCTAGAACTTACTAGACTGAGAGGAGAAAAGGCAGGTCCACTAAAACTTGTGACATTTCACTAGATTATTATTATAATATAATAATATAGTGTGTCGACTGTGTGCTTCCAACGAGGTGAGACGTCGTGTTGCTTTTTCCGGTTTCTGGTTCGAACGCTCGTTCGCAGTACCCTCGATATATAAAGGTATTTACCCAGAACTGATAACGTAAGAATACCCTCCGTCACCCCTGGTGTAATGTAGGGGGCAGAATCGTTGTAAAGTTTATTATCTAACATTGTAAGTTGCCTTGGTTGGGCAAAGGAGTTCCGAATATCGGTTACGTGGGTTAGCGAACGCTCGAGTCGATCGTGGTCATGATCATGTCAGCCATGTATAATGTTATGTAAAGCAAACTGGACAACGCAACTGCTTTACATGATCATGTAGTCTCTTCGAAGTACGTGGCAGTTCCACGGACTCGTCAGACTGCGGGCGAGCGCGCGCGCGCGTACCTCTCGTGCCCTCACCGGCGGCGGGGCACGCCGGCGGGAACGTGCACGCTCTGCACAGCGAATGTAAGCAGGGCAGAAGCTGGGGGCTCGTCTCGGGCCTCAGAGCAGCTCCGCACGCGCCGCAATCCCCGAAGGACACGGGGGCGGCAGGAGACGCCGGGCACGTGGAGGGGTCCTCCTGGGAGGAACGCGACCCCCCGTCCCGCGCCTGCACCTCCTCGGGGCGACCGTCCTGGGTCCACATGCCTGCTGTACCTCACAACATAAAGAACAAAGAATAAGCGTAAGATAAGGCTACGATCTGACGGACGGAGATAAAGCCGCGCCGTGGCCGAAGACGTGCGCGCTCGACGACGTCGTTCCACGCACCGCTGGCTCGTGTTCTCCGTACAGATTCCTCTGGAAAGCGGCGGGCAGAAGCGCCGGATTTATTTCTCCTCCGAGGTTCCTCGCGGTTTCCTATCCAACTTGAGCGAATCCTTCTCGTCGCAGAAAACACGCGGCATAAACCACCGTCGCTTAAGGAGCGTTTATGAATTCGCTGCTTCCGTAACGAAATCCATGCCACACACAGCCCCCCAGTACTACTGTAGCACAGTGGCGACGGTCACTTCTTCAGCGCGAGCCATGGTGGCATGATCGTCGTGGATCTCTTTTCAGGAATCCGAACACACAAACATCAGCGGCAGCGAATTACCCTGGTAAAGTGAAGGGAGCTGCATTAAGACTATATATTATAGTTCCAAAGTAAGTTCACAGAGAGGCGGGAACGGCTCCGTGCTTGTCCTGAAGTGCCGTTGAGCCGGACGCACGGGAAGCTGCCATTACACACCGCTGAAAGAGCCGGAAGACGCTCAAAATACGCACGCACTCGCGTAGTGGCGCGCTGCCCTCCCCCTTTCTCTGCGCGAACGCGCTTCGTGTTCTTTCGCAATCATTTCAGCAGGCCGGCGCAGCGGGTAGCGCTGGTGCCTCACGTCGCCTGGGCTCTGGGATCGGGCATGTCTAGTTTGAATCCGGCTCAGTCTGTGGAGTTCGCGAGTTCTCGTTTCCCATCACACGCGCACTAGTGACGTTAACAGGACACCAGAACTACACAAATCCTTCCTTCCACATCATGAGATCATAAACAACCTCGGAGTGTGGTATTCGGTTCCTTAGCTCAAGCCCACTTCCAGCCTGGGTTACATGGTGGCAGTTGGCGCCTGTGGGTTGTACTGCTCACAGGACAGAACTGTGCTCCTCAGAATATAAATTCGAGTCTGGCCTTCAGCCTTTCCACACCAAATAGAAGCTGCAAAATGAGGATTTTTGTGTCATCGGTGAAACTGGTCTTAATGAGCCTCGGTTGAAGCGCTTTTAATTAATTTCAGGTTAACTTTACACACATCCGAAAACTTATTTACTCTGAGTCGTACGCTGCTCTGCAGCAAAACTGCTAAATAAATAAATGTAACGTGAACACATTACATTACTCAGAAATGCAGTTAATCGAAACCATTTCAATTTCCAGTGGAGCTGGACAAGAGTCCAGCAATCTGCTTCCGCCAGAGGAGGCTGCAGTATCTCTTGCAGTTTGGACTTGCAGTGCTTTGGCTGAAGGCTCCTGTGTCATAGGGCTGTGAACCATGACCACGTGCAGATGTCCGCTCTCAGAGGATGTGTTGCTTTCAAGCGAGCAGGACGAATCACTGCCTTCGATCTGTATCTCCTTCTCCCTGCGCCTGCAAACTTCTAGGAAAGTGTAGGGGTCGTGGTCACTGGACTCAGAGTTTTCCCACGCCGGATGCTCCTGGTAGGTCATGCTGGGCTCACTGGAGGGAGGGGGACAGTCTATCTCAAGCAAACAACAGCAAATCTCCTCGCAAAGGCCTGATTGTGTCTGAAAACTGTCAATAAAACACGGATGACTGGCAGGGCTGTAACTAATAATCCATTGGAAAAATAAAAAGGTTGTCCCATCGTCATAACATTTCAAATATGGTGAAAAACTGGAACTCGTCTTAAAGCATGTTATACCTTTTGGCTGTCATGACTGCTGCAATTCTGTGTACCTGGTGTCAGTGCTGCTCTGGACACTGATGTTGCTGTCAGTGTCACTGTCACTGGAAGTGCTCTCCTGCCTTATCCTCCTATTACATAGCTGCAGGTTTTTGTCATCGGGACTGTCTGGTCTCCGCCTCAGGGCCTCTCTGATTCTCCTCTTCAGCAGCTTCTTCTTGCACTTGTCCTGGCCGGTGTGCGTCATGGTTTTCAGGGCTGCAGTCCACAGGTCTAGTTGCTGGTCATCACTGGAGTCTCTGAAGAGCAGGTACACACGGATAAAATAACATCAAGTGTAACGACTGCTATCTTTGAATACAATTCTACTTGCAAAATATTGAAAGCAGATCCTTGTCAAACACATCCACAAGACATATACAAAATAAACTGTTGGAACATTTCTGTGTTGACTCACATCTCCTCCTCTGCATCTTCTTGAAAGGCCAAAGGTCCCATGCAAACAGCACATACGCTTCCAATGCTCTTATAGCACGGGAGACAATATAAGCCTGTATGGGGGTGTGGGATATGGACCGATTACCATGGTACTCAATTCAGCTTCTACAGTGAGACACCAGCTCACAAAGAACCACTGTTTAGTTACAGCAATGTGTTTTGTCAGCATACATTGATATTGTTTTCTTAAAGACCACAATTAATAAATACAGTATTTAATTATTTATTCATTTAGTTTTTCCCCCCAAAGCAACTTACAATTATAAGCTACAAAGCTAAGTTACAATACTGAGTTATGTAAAACACTAAGCTTTTTTTTTAGACCTTTGTACAGCTCAGTGATTTTTTTCTTACTGGAATAATTCATCTTAAGAACCGTACTCAGGGATATTACTGTGGGGAGTGGAATTTGAGAGTTGGTCCTTCAATTGCACGGTGGTAGCACTAACCACCACTCTACCAGCTACCCCTTAACCGAAATTTTTACTGAGCTAAAATAGCCTCAATGTGTAAAAATACAAACATGAGATGTTGATTAAAATGGACACGAATACAAACGAATTTGAAAGATGCTCATACCAGATAGTTTATACATTAAATATAGAGTACCGGTGCAATGTGGAGTGCTGCAGGTGAAAATATTTGGGCTGTCCTTCGACTCTGCTGCCAGTCCACAGGCCATGCAGGAAACACCAGAGGCTATGAAGAAGCGTGCTATGCGGGACCCTTCTGGAAGGCTGCAGATGCACACAGGACCCTCACACAATCAGCCAAGAAACTCCCAGTGGCTAAACAACCCCATGTGTCCACCTGTCCAGACTTGTCTCAGCAATAAGTCCTAGTCAGACCCATCCATTATTATGAAGTAATCCTGTATTAATTCCCATTTATCAGTTCATTTTCACAACTATCTAGACAATATTGTTAAAGCTATTTGCCAAAGATCTATAGAAAAGGCACAAAAAATACCCATCTTCTAAAATTTCCTTAACATCCATACGAGGACACTGTGAAATGATCGTGAAGAAAAATAAGTATTAAAGTGAAGGCGCCTCACCAGATGGTAAGTGCTCGGAGTGGGCTGCTCTGCTCCCAATCAGCTCTTCTCCGAGCAACGGACTTCAGCAAAGCCTTCCTCAGGGATTCTCGCTGGATGAGAATGTGGTTATATAGGACGCAGATTCTCTCCTGCTCCAAAATAATGGACAGTATTGTAGAAGGTAAGATCACACAGCAATTCGCACCATATAATAGATCACATCTTTTCTTTATGGTCAACAAACTTACCTTTTCTCGTTCGGGGTAGTAACTGGCACAGACAAACCTTCTAAATCGCATGATGTAGCTACCAGCAACAGCAATAAACAATGAAAGACCATAAAGGAGACCTGCAACATATTTAAATGTACTAAAATGAAGGCTTTACAGAAATGTGTCTTTTCAGAACTTCACACGTTTACGTTTAACAAAGCTGGACCTTTCATTTTTGACACTTTGCCCAGCAGTTTGACTTCTTTTTCTGCCCAGTAGAGGGTGGTGCAAATCAAAACGGCACCACTGGCAAACGAGGAGAAGAAAAGAGTCGAACCAAGCGAGTACCTGGTGCCATCTTACCTATAAACATGTACAGAATGTAGTCTGGCTCAAAGGGTTTCATCACACACTTCTTGCTAATGACAGTGATGTTGCTCTTCTGCAGAATATCGAACGAGGACAAAAGGTCCTTGAAGATGTCCAAGGCATAGCCAGACCCGTTCACTTGCACCACCACCGAAAGAGGAGCTGAGGGCACATAGGGGTCACAGTGAAGACAACACGTACGATTTCCAACTGAATGCATAACTGTCTGTAGAGTTATGCTTATCATCTTGCATGTTGTCTTCATATTTAAACCAGCATATTATATCTTTTTTTTTGTATCCGGACTGATATGCCGTTATTAACAAAGTCAAATTACTTTGGCATGAACATCATTCTAACAACTCTATACTGAATGTTTAAGTTATAAAATCATTGTTTTTAAATGTGACTAATGTATAAATTTGACACTTTTATGATTGCATTTTTCATCTAGTATCACTTTATAATAACTTTGTTTCACTTTTTCTGAAGACTCTACTGCTGTTTTACAGTTAACACAGCACAACACAGAAGAAGCCTTTGGGTATGAAAGGAAGAATTGAACTGTAAACGGCATCAGTGCCACAGTGGATTACTGAATTTCTCTCTTATTCTATGCTGGTTTTCCAGTCACACCTCTGGCCACAATGTCACCCTGAACTAAGTAGTACACGATGTCAAACATCCAGAAGACCACTAGGTCCAGGGC
Organism: Scleropages formosus; assembly: GCF_900964775.1. Lineage (NCBI taxonomy): Eukaryota > Metazoa > Chordata > Actinopteri > Osteoglossiformes > Osteoglossidae > Scleropages > Scleropages formosus. The sequence continues at coordinate 16,759,938 of NC_041823.1, read as the reverse complement.
CACCACAAGGCCTCCAACAGCAATGTGTCTGAGGATAGATAATCCGCTGAGCGCGGTGGCCTGCCTCTCCTTATCGGTGAGATACAAAGAACCTGGGGACAAAACACATTAAAATTCGTGTCATGACCATGGTATCATCAAACAGGGCTAGGTTCTTTAGGTGCCCTTTGTTTTTCTTTCTGGTTCCACTCCCTCCCTGGCTCCAGCTACTCGTCTTTGGGAACCTTGTTACCTTGCCCTACTTCTCTTCAAGGAAGTATGATCCATTAGGCTTGCAATTCCCCTTCGCCAGTCACTCTCCCCATCGGCTCCTTGCTTTCAACTCACAGGGACAGATGTAAGTGATGGCCTCTTTCTCGTTTAAGGGCAACAGGGAAATCCTGCCTTGTCTGCATCTCTTAAGGTCCATTTCCACAAGCTGGTCAGTGATATAGATGTTATCAAAGTCATCCTGGTTGAGGAACTTTTCTTTATACAGGACAGCCCTTCCAATAAACAGTGTAAACCAACAACAGAGGTGAAGATAATAAAATCTGTCTTTAAGTTGTACAATCAAAACTGTTCAATGAAATACATACACTGACGTTGATGTCAGAATGACACTTACTGCAAATACATGAGCAGCAGAAGAAAGAGACTGACATAGCTCAGGAGCCCCAGCATCTCCTGCACGTGTGACACCTCCATGGTGACCTCATTCATAATCTGTTGAGATATTTCCTGGATCGAATGGCTGCTGTTTAACTGCACATCAGCGTGCACTGATGCAGAGATGTTGAATTCAAATTCCTCTCTCATCTTCTCAAATGCAGTGATGGTCGCTTTTGAGAGTTAAGAGAAGAATTTATAAAACAAGAGGTCAAATTATATACTCCTGTCACCAAGGCTGTACTACCTACAGACCCCTACCACATAAATCAGTGCTTCACTTGTAAGGTGAAATCAAACCAGGCAGAAAACACTCTGTGTAATCTGTAACCGAATTTATGTAACTGTTACTCTAAACTGTACTTCACTTGTACCTTGAAGTGTTGGTGCTAAAAGTTGTGTGTGGCTCTATTTATGCGGCTAAAGCTGAAATGAAAACAGTTCAAGATGTTGGCACACTTCAAAGAAATATTTTTTTCTTTTCTTAGTACCTTTTTACACCATGTAACTGGCTGGATTTAAAAACATTTTAAGACAGTTAAGACAACTCACGTTCAGCTATTTTGGCCTTTATCTGGTCCGCGATATATGACGGAATGATGCAAAACACCTGTAAAACTTAATGAAAAAACACATAGATCTCATTAACTTATTCTGACAAAATAGCTCTCTGCTGTACTGTCTGTCGTACAGTTTTGTCCTCTAGCCACTGCAGGATAGGCTGTGTTTTTGATACAGAAGCCAACTTATAATAATGAGATCCTTCCATAAATTTTTCAAGTATCCTTTGTCTTTGGACAGCCTTTCATAGCTTCTGATATGTCTCTGAACATGTTAGTCAAAAGTCTAGAAAATGAATAAGAAAACAGTTGTAACCCATGGCCATATTTTTCTTTTCAAGCATTACAAGGCCCAAAATGATAAAGGAGGAAAATGAGCTGATGTGGTAAAGATAGCAGTCAATTTTACAGTACAGATGCCATGAGTTTTCTCATTACTCTTTCCTCTTTTCCTTCTGTCTCCAGCCCAGCGTGACATTTGGATTGAAACCCAACACCACTGGACTGACTCAACTAAGTCAGCTAAGGATATGAAACAACAACAATTTAAAAAAGGAAACATGACGCAAGACCTTCTACTCTATAATTTCGAAAGAAAATGGAAGAGGCACTTCCAGTCATTTGAAACAGTGAAAACGGTCATCTCTGGATCTGTAAAGAGAACATTCAATATTGAGCAAGACTTCACTAAATTCATGTGGGGTAACGTCTGGAGCACATGACCTAAATTTCAAGGTTCAACCTCTCATTCTGAAGGGCACTCTTCATAAGTGCAATAAAAAGAAATTATACAGGATGTAACCTATATATTGAGGATTTTCCCATGCAAGTCAATGTTAGAGAAAAGCTTGTGAAGGATAATTTTAATAGTGTCTTTGACCGTGTGAAAGAAGGGCAATGCAATATCCAGTGACATCCTGTGAGAGCTGTAGAAAGAGTTAGGTGTGATGAATAAAAACACTAACCTTTTGCGAGATCACACAGAGGTCGAAAGACGTCTACAATGTCGCACAAGGGTGCGAATATGTTCAGAAGTTCCTTGCAATTGTTGTAAGCATCGGTGAAGACCCTGGAGCACTTCTGGTAGGGCGTGCCTAGTTGGTTATTGCACACTTCTCCAATATTGACCATGAAGTAGAGGACGTTCCTCAGGACACGGGCTAAAAGTAAGACAAAGGATAGGATGGAGATGGTATATGTGTGTGTCTGTAGTGAGACAGAAGAACTGTTAATGTGGGGCCTTTCCCAGCATATTTACTATTATGAAAACACACGGAAGAGGATGTTAAAAGTTCAGAGGTCCATCCTGTTGTTGCGCATCAACATCTTAGGCATCACTTCATAATCTTCCTTACTGAACATAACTACTACAATAAAACCTCTTTTCCAATGTTTACGAGAGTAAACAAAACTGTTTAGCAGAACACAAAACCACATAAGGGTTCAGAATCTCAGCTGCGTATATGAGTAACTCACCCACGTGTCTGACGGATTGTGTCAATGAACTCATGAATGTCTCAACTCTTCCAGAAAGTGAATATGCATTCCTTGTAATCTGCTTCATCTTACTTAGCACAGCTGTGGGAGAATAAAAAAGACACGTCAGCATGGATTGGCGGCATGTAGCAGCATCATATGGCCACAGGCATAAGCAAATAATCCTCTTTTCCTACGCATCTTGCACGGCTCCTTTGACAAGTACAGTTCATTCAACTGTTAACGTAAAAATACAAGCACATGGGCAATAACAGATTAATTGTAATAGGACGGCCAGTACATTACCTCCGATTACAAGCCGTACTGCTTTACATAATGAAGAATACCCGTCTCCATCTCAGCCTTTACTGCCAATAATTTATGTGAACTGATAAGTACATGCCTATTAAGGGAACAGCCAAAGGCACCAAAGACTGTTCCTCGACCTCCTGTAATAGGCTTCTTTGAGAAATTCGCTTTCCGTAATCAAGGTCAGGCTTCTGTGTTCACACCCAAAATGCCCTATGCATTTTGTAAGGGACACAAAAAGAGACCTGAATAGTTCTTTCATTTTACATTTTGTGTACTATTTCCAAAATTATGAGATTCTGGGCCACTTCCATATCCATGGAGTATCTGGCTGGTGAAGCTGACAGCGGAGAGGATGCTCACACAGCACAGGAGCAACGGCCCTGTTCATCAGCTGCTGGGTCTGGTTCATGGTGAGCTCTGCCCCGCAGGCCATGCTTGCGGCAGCACGGTCAAAGTTCTTCAGCGTGTTGGCCAGAGGTCCCTGGACGACCAGGGAGAAGATGAGGAAGAGCAGGAAGTTCTTTCCACTCTCTAGGAAGGAGGCATGGCATTTGGGTGAGTCAGATTAGGTATCAAAAAGGCTCCAGTTATTTTCCACAAGAAAAATGCCCCCGATCGTGCATGCGGATGAGACATCCGCAGGTGTGCTGGGGTCAGAGACACTCACTGGAGCACAACATGGGCAGCATGAGCAGCACAGTGGAGCGCAGGCGGAGTGAGAGGCCCATGCCGAAGGCACAGAAGGCAGCCAGGAGTATGGTGGTGACCAGGCTGAAGCGCAGGCTGTAGTTCTGCACGAAGAGAGCCGTGCCGCCATAAAGGGAAGCCAGGAAGAGGCCGAACATGAAGGCGCCCAGGCTGCGCGCGGCCTCTTTCGCGGGGGGTGTCCGCCTCCGCCGGGGTCTCCCCCTCCCGCTGTCTCTGGAGCCGCGCGAGGACTCATCGGCAGCGCGGTCGCGTGGGGGCATAGTGTCCCGGCCGATGGCAAGGAGGGGCGCCTCCGAGTCTGATCCTGAATGGACGGACAGAACACGATCGTGGCCACGAGCGGAGCGGCAGGCACAGAGTTAAAAAGTGTTAAAACAAAAAACTTCTTCTGTATCCTTACTAACACAAATTTCTAAGTAGAGAGCGCACGCGTTCACTCGAAACAGACGTTTATCATTCTTTTCCCCAAACTGTCTCCTTCACGCATAATTGAAGATGATCTGCATTTTAGCAGTCCCCAGCCAGGTGAGTCACGATAAATCACAGGTCAGGAGGAGGCGAGCAGTGCTCTTCTGGCAATGATAAAGAAAGTGTTACTTGAAAATGTACATTTTCCAAGAATGTAAAATTTAAATGAGCAAGCTATTCGGAGTATGAACAGCAGAGTTTCCAAAATATAAACTTCTTAAAATCCCAAAAGCGCTAATTCTCTCGATGTTTCTATTTTCAGAAATGTCTGCAATGGAGTGAAAGCGACGTGTGTTTACCCACCCTGGTGACAGGCGTAAATAAAAGGGCACTCAAACATCCTAGCAACGCCTTTCCACGGCGTTGACAGCTCCTGTCCGGCGCTCTTGAACACATGAAGAAGCGGTGTCGTTACCATGGAGATCATAATAATAAACAAAGCTGAACATGGCCAGAAGCTAAGGAACATTGGATAAGAATCAATCAATAATCGGAGCTGCATAGGAGCTGGGAGAAGCAACATTTATATTTTCAATCACTTTAAATGAGTTTTAATTGTAATGCAGTTAATAAAATAAAGTGTTTTAGAGCTTTTTTCTAAAGTTCTTGTACTTATATCTGAAGATTTATCAGAAGCTAAACAAGTAATAAATCAGGAGACATCTGCAATATTAAACTTTCGTGTCACTTTGGAGATACAAAAAAATTAGTTGTGAACAGACTTACTGTTTTGACTGTGATCATTAGTTGAGGAGTTGGTATAATTTGTAATTAAGATTCCAGTGCTAGTTCATTGCAGACTTGTGTTGTACATATGGGTATAAATTAAAACTAATTGAAAAGCAATAAACAATGACTGACACAAATAAGAAGAGACATAAAGCACCACATTCAAGTAAGTATTGTATCTGAATAACTTGTCATCCTACTGTACAAGAAGTATAGATGTATAATTACTGTTGGACTGTATCAAGCCTGCTGTGCCATATTGTCCACTGTTTCTAACAAATGTTCGATAACCTTTTGTGCTCCCTCATGCTTTCCAAACAGCCCTGGAGAAAATCAGCAGACAGATCCTCCCTGCCTTTGCACACAGGTTCATCTTCAGTCAGCCGCACGAGTTCCCTGCTGCCCGTTTCTTTGTGGGCGCTGGTTTCGGGGCGCTCGGTGGCGCAGGTGAGACTGGCGTTACATTGCAGTGTACCTTGTAATAACCCACAACCTTGCCGTTGGATTTAGAATGCATTTCCACAGAGAAGTTTTTCCTGATTTTGTGTCGTTTAGGGCTATTCATCGGTCTTATGAGCAACATTCCGATGTCTGTTGTGTCTAGACTGATTTCAGCATACATTTTTGTGGGTGAGTATTGGTGGTGCTTTGCATTTTAGTGTTGCATGAACCAGTAGGGTGCAAATGAGATTAAGAAGTATAATTGACATGACTCATATTGTTGGAGCTCAAATGATTTCACTGGGATTAAAATAGAACAGTTTAAAGTATCAGACTGCATTCAGTAGTGTTATAAAGATAATCTGTGTGTATAATTTACTTAGTCATATGCTGTTGCTTAGGAAGTCTAAGAAGCCAGTTACAAAAGATGTTCCATTGTTGCGGTTTTTACTGAAACTAGTGATATTTCGCCTGTGTTTGTACGGGTCATTTAGGTCTCTGTATTCTGGGAGGGGCATTCTCATCTTATTTCCGATGTTCAGTCCTACTGATGATACCCTGCATGCTCAGCTCACACGGCCGAGCTTACGTCATGCTTTTTGTCCTATATGGCCTATATCAAGGTACACCGCACACCCTTTATGAGTTTTTTATTTATGAGGAATAAATTACGATCACCAGTTACCAGTTTCCCTTCTTAAATTTTGATTTTTCCTCAAGTATAAATTCTAAAACTGTGTGTTCTTCGAGGTCCCATCTCCAACATCTACCGTAATGTGCAGGACATATCTTTCTCTATGGGATGCAACACTGACCTACAGATTGAGCAAAGCAAAATTATGTGGCATGTTGCGATTGATCCATTCATTGAGGTGGTGCAAGACATTGTGGTAGGTGCTTTAAGTAAAACCAACTGTTATTGTACAGTTGAGATTCTGACAAACTGATTTTAGTCAACATTTCAAGTGCTATGTGGCAGAATGAAAAGGAGGTTCTTCTGGCTGAAGCAAAGAATGTGAGCAAGAACTTCCAGAACATCAGAGATGAGATGATGGGAGATTATGGCTATGATCCTCTTAATAAGGAACCTACAATGGCAAAGAACAGTACCCAAGAAATGTTTATTTTCAAGACGATGATGCGCTGTGATTGTGAGTACTAAGTCCAACTGGATCTTTCTCTTTAATGAGTTAATGTTTTGTTATATTAAAAAATCCCAAGTGAAATCCATCACCTTAGTTTAACTGTACACTGCTTTCATGGGCTCGTAGCAGTGTAATAAAGGCTATTATTTTCTGTTACTCAATGCAGTGTAGTGAATTGCTGATATGTTAAATATTTTTATAATCTTGAACTTTTGATGGGCATCTCACCATTAGCTCTTTTGAGTGTGATGCATTTTTTTGTGTTAGACGTGGTGGAACAGGGAATAGACCATTGTCAGAAATGGTTCAAGCAGAGATGGCAGGAGTGCATGGACACAATCAAAGCCCCTCTGATCAATCACATCCTTTGTGTCCCCATGCTGTTCCACTTCCTGTGTGACATCATGAGAGGTGAGGATCACTGCGGCACTGTAGTGCAAGGTTCAGCTCTTGTGAAGGCCTATGCCCTTATATCGTGTAGTGAAAAAGGGTCAAGAGCTAAAGTGGTAAGAAAGGAGACCGCCTCACTTCCTGGCTATAAAAACGTATTTTCGGCAAAGATGCGGGTCTTATTGAGTTCTGGTCACTGTGCAATTTTGTGGAGGCTCCCAGTTCTCATTTTGAATCCTGACTTTGAAATGTTACCCTGTTAGTTATGACACCCTGGTGCAGACAAGAGATTCCAGTAGGGGGGAACTTTGGAGAGGCCTATGACAAACTGAATGACTCCATCACCAGGCTGGCAAAAGATTTCACCGCCAATATGGCCTACAAGGTACAGTCCCCCTTTTAGTAACATCTTCATTACTCCATCAGTTTTTCAACACGTCTGTGTTTTACTAAGTTGTCAGTACAAGTGGCCCCTGCTGTACTGTATTAAATATTTTATAGACACATTGCTTCTTATTTTTGATTGTGTTGGGGGCCCCCTCAGACCCCCCAATTCCACAAGAAGTTTAAAAGCTGAATGAGTCTGTTCTTTAGTCAATGGATTTTTTTTTCTTTTATTTTTCCAATTTTTTTTATTCCTTCAGTTATTGCAACATAACTGCTGAGAAAGTTAATTATATTGAAAACTGCATATTTAATATGATGTTTAATAGGGGCAGCTGATGGTGGAATGGTTAGAGCTGCTGCCACATCAGCTCACATTTCTAGTGTTTTTTTTGAGAAAAGTATCTCCACTATACATTGTTTTGTCCATATAATACCATAGAGCAGGGTGCCTCTGTACTGACCTTCAAACAAATACTGTAGTATAAATATCTAACTTTGTTTTTACCTTGTTCTAAGCACAAGTGCCCAAAATCAGTTTAATATTAGTGGAAAGAATGTTCTAAACATTTTATTATGTTTTTTAAAAAGTTATTTCAATCTTTGAATTCAAATATTCAAAGGGGCTGGTAGTGTAGTGGTGAGAGTTGCTGCCTTTGGACCCAAAGATCACAACTTTGAGTCTCACTTCCAGCTGCAGTACCCTTGAGCATGGTACTTACCATAAATTGCTCCAGTAAAATTACCCATGTGTAAATAATTGGAAGTCACTTTGGAAAAAAGCATCACCTAAATTAATGTGATGAGTGAATGTAAATCTGGTGACCCGACACATGGTGGAAACTGAAATTTCTGTAACCCACGTCTGATAGTCAGTGCTATTATCTCTAGACAACGGAGCAGGAGTCACTGTTTGGAGATAGATTCTCACGTGAAGAGTACACAGAGCAGCTGAGAGATGCCTTTGAAAAGAAAATGGTTGTTGCAGATCAGCTGCTTGAAGTTTTCCAAATGATCCTATCCTGCACCTTCATCTTCCTTTTCATCTCGTAAGTTTGACTCAAGATGTGACATCTGATCAGATCATTGTACAATAACTGAAGAGGTTCTCACATGGTGATATTTTACTCATCCTATGAAACTGAATGTCTGCTTAAACTTCTAGAAGTCTTTTAATAGTTTTTGATGTGTGTGGCAGAAAATGTCTTGAAAAGCTTGATTAAAGTTGTTGAGAATTTTTTTCTTTGATCATTTCGTGTAACTAGGGCTTTTGGATATCTCAGACAGTATAATCAAGACATTTACTTTGACAATAAATACATCACAACTTACTTCAGACAGATTGATGCACGCAGGAGGAAGCTAGTAAGACCTTTGATAAAATTATTATTTTTTTGTGTTTACCATTAGATACAGAGACAAAATTAAAGGAAGCAACCGTTCTATTTTTTATGATTGTTTCAGGGTAAGCGGTACCTCTTACCACTGAAAAAAGCTGAAAGGCCCAATTTTATTTACCCCTGGAGCTTCTATATACATTCCAGTGAGCTCAGTTGTATGGTATGCTTTCATACTTTATTCCAGAAAATAACTATCATGATCTTTCTGTTTAGTGTCAGTCTTATTTATTCATTCTGTTTCATATTTTCCAGAGTGCATTTTTAATCAAGTAAATTCTGATGACTGTAACCTGTGCTGTATGGTTTTTCCGCAGCTTACGGGCCTGCTTAAACTCGTCTCTCTGGTATTCTGCATTGGAATGCTCTTGTCCATTGATTGGGTCCTCTATCACATCTTTGACATTGTCCGCAGACATATTCTCATGGAATACTCTGTCACTAGTAAGTCAGATTCAAAATACCCCAGATGTAAAGTTTCACATTTCCTCACTTATGGCCATCAGTTCACTCATAGCTAATTGAGGTCACTAACTCAGTCACCATTTATAGCATTCAATGTACTTATGAAATTCCATATGGGAAAGGATTTAATAATGTAATCTGATCTGTATTAGGCTCAGAATATGCCTGAATTGTGCTTTATCCCTGATGTCATAGGTAGCCATCATGTTGAAATAAATGTTGGAGGACAGTCAATGCTTGCAAAACTCCTACAAAGAACCATTCGTGCCTTCAACAGAACCTCTAAATTCGATATGAAGTCAACCAACCGAAGTAATATGCATTTCCTACTACAGATTTTTTTTTTTCTGATTTTTTTATCCCCTCAGTAATTGCAACATAACTGCTGAGAAAGTTAATTATGTGGAAAAATGCACGTATATTTAATATGATGTTTAATAGGGGCAGCTGATAGTGGAATGGTTAGAGCTGCTGCCTTTAGATCTGAAAGTTGCTATTTAAAATCTGACCTACTGCTGTAGTACCCATTAGCAAGGTACTTTCCCTCAGCTGTTCTAGTAAAAATGCGGAAGTATATCTGAATAATAATGATGGGGCATTTTGATGGATATGATGGCCTTTGTGTGATGCATGAACCTCAATTTTTCCATCTGGTTGCCTTATTGGAGGTCTGGCCATATTGATCTGTCTTGTCAATTTTGGCCTATATTTAATTCTAGCAGTGTTGTGAAATAACAGGCATTTTCCACTGTGTCAATCTGTCTGTAACATTCATTAGAGTACCTGTCTAATGCCTCTGTTGAACTTTCCTGTTAAGCCAATCGGTCTTGGCTCCTAGGATATAAAAACTCTGCTAGGCAGCGCTGTTAGAACATTCTCCAAGTAGGTCTTGCTGGGTCATGAGTGTGGATAATGGCAGAAATCATTTGTGGGTGTGTGTAATGTCCTCCACATGTAACATCTGCAGACATATGAGAAGCAAATCCTTCTTTAGTGTGGGTTTAGTGTGACCTTTAGCGTGGGTTTTATTGGCTTATTTTGACTGGCTGAGGAAACAAAATGTATCAGTACAGAGAGTTCCTTTGAGGCTGGAAGATTATTCCATCAACACTGAAAAGTGTTCTCATGGTGTGCTTACCTTGTTGTGATACCGAAATGTTTCAGTTACATCATGTGACCAGTGGCTTCTACCCCCTTGCAGACTGCCTGCCCCACCCCCGTGCCTTGAGCCAGGAGGACTATCTGTGGATCTTAATTCCCCTCCTGATGATGGCGGTCATGTGTTGCTTACAGGTCTACACCAATCGACTGCGCAGGGTCATCGCTGCCTTCTACTTTCCCAAGGTGAAGCGATCCTTCCCGCATGCTCTCTCTTGGTTTTCCCAAACACTGAGCATCACTCATTCTAATATTTACTGTCAGTACTGATTTGGTGCACACGATAGTGTTATTTTCTTCAGATTAAAATAATGTAGATTGTATCTTTCTGGTTCTCTCTATACCTGTGTTGAGTTGCTTTTTTCAGACATATATTAATGTATTGATGAGGGGCGCGGTGACACAGCGGGTTTGGCCGGGTCCTGCTCTCCGGTGGGTCTGGGGTTCGAGTCTCGCCTGGGTTGCCTTGTCACGGACTGGCGTCCCGTCCTGGGTGCGTCCCCACCCCCTCCAGCCTTATGCCCTGTGTTGCCGGGTTAGGCTCTGGCTCGCTGCGGCCCTGCTTGGGACAAGCAGCTTCAGCAAATGCGTGTGTGTGTGTATTAATGTACTTGCATACAGTAATAACTCTTATAGTGTGTACTGTACATTGATTTAGATGAAGACAATTATCCAGTGAAAATTACAGGGCTGTAACTGGAAAAAATTCAATAGCAAGGAATAGCAACACTGGCACATTTGGCAAATACTATAGTTCAGACAATGTGAATCATATGAACTGTTGTCATGCGCAAGTCTGCTCTGTGAATCAGTTCCATCTATACTCCAGACGCTTAAAATGTTGCATAACGCAAAAGTCAGAAATAATAATATATTACATGGTTATAGGGGGGGCGTAGTGGCGCAGTGGGTTGGACTAGGTCCTGTTCTCTGGTGAGTCTGGGGTTCAACTCCCACTTGGGGTGCCTTGTGATGGACTGGCGTCCCATCCTGGGTGTGTCCCCTCCCCCTTTGGCCTTACGCCCTGTGCTGCCGGGTTCAGCTCCCCGTGACCCCATATGGGACAAGCAGTTCAGCCAGCGTGTGTGTGTGTGCGCGCATACATGCTTATGACATCAATAGATTTAATTTCAGTATAAAAACTGTTACTTTAAGGTTGGATTTTGTTGTAATGAAAACTCCCAAAGCTCTTTGCTCTCTAACAAGCATTGATGTGGTGCTTTGCCCATAACCACTGCAGTTCAAGTTTCCAGAGCAGCCTTGCTAATCGCTGTCTTGCAGTAATTACTACTGGTGGAAACAGGAGCTTGGGAAAGCCATGTAGCCTTGTGCTGAGGGCAACACTGCCGTCAGAACTCTGTTTATCAGGGCAGTCTCCCTAGGAGGAGTGCATCTATTGTTATTCTCCATTTTTTCCCTTAGTGGTCTTAGCACAGGAAGGCTTGGATAAATAACGGGGCCTTTCTGTGAACCATTTGGTAAAAACAAAGAAAGAAAACCATTTCATGCAGAGCCACTTCTCTGTGTCTTGCACCATTTTATTTATTTCAGATTGGGAATGTTGAACTGCAGTTGGGTATTTTTTTGTAATAAATAATAGGAAGGTGATTTTTCAAAAATAACAAATGAAATGTACAGAATTGTGTGTTTATTTTGAAGGATAAAGCAAAACAGTCCTATCCTGGCTGTTTGAAATGCATGCAAACATACAATAACATGAAAGCTTAGCAAATGTTTTGTAAAAGAAAAAGACTAAACACAAAAAAGAAAATACAGTCCTTTCTGCAAAGAAATGCAGTTACTCCTGTGTGACCAATAAATCAGCGCTGAGGTGAAAGGGCTTAGTTTAATAGCGGCTCTGCAACTGAGTAGATATGCTCATGGAGGAAGCTTACATGTTTGCTTCTGTATTGCTTTATTACATAATGAATCAGCTTAAGTGATCTAATTGTCATTACTCTATTCCCTGTGAGCACGTAAAATATAATGCCCAGATTGCTGCAAGTGTAATGACGAGTTAAACGGAATGAACACAGAAATGTCTAATGACAGATTTCAGTTTACAGTTTACATCCAGTTTAATTCACTGTTTCACGATGCACCCTAATAAAGGAAGGCAACAAATGCAGAATCCCTTTCAAGCCCATATTTTACCATGGTCAGGAGAAAACCAAGAAAGGACTGAAATTCAGAGAAAGTAGATCCTATCGGAGCTCTTTTAAACATAGATGTTATTAAATCCTCCTTAAGAGCCCCACACCTCCCTAATTCCAGATCTCAAACTCCTTCTGTCCTCTCACTCTTTCGTGTCTGGTTAGCGAGAGAAGAGGCGCACTCTGTTTCTGTACAACCTTCAGATCCACAAGCGGATCTCATATGTGGAGAAACTGCGCAAGAGGCTAATGAGACAAGGGAGACCACGGAAGACTGTGAGTTTCTGCTGGATTCCCACCGAAATAACCCAAAACCACCCGTTGCCTTTCCAGCACATTTGCACTGCATTATACATCCTCCAGTAGTGTTAAAACAAGCATATACTTCAAAGCACAACCTTGCAGGTGTTTAATATATTTTATGTTTTGTCACTTTTCTCATTCAGCTCATGGAACAAAAGCTCAGTTAGTTTTAGAAATGATGTTATGGAAACAAAACTTTGGTTATGTATGATGGTTGCACAATATTCATGGTTGAACAAGACTTGAATTACGCTGATATCCACAAATATCATTTTGAAAATTTGACAGATACGTTGGCTTGGGTTGTCCATTTTAAAACCTTTTTGTGTTAGCAGTTATTGGAGTGTTTTTTGTAATTAATATGACAGATTTATGTTTTCTGACACCAGTAATTTGTTAGTTGTTTGCTTAGGCAGCTTGCTTTTGTGTGAAATGTATGTATTGATTTAGCTAATTTCCTTAATCCACAGCAACCTTTATAGTTTGCATATTTGTTCTGCATTCTATTAAACAGGTGGATATATAGTATTGTTCCCCTGAACTAGAACTGCTTGTTAATGATCAAAGATTTTACCAGTTGCTAAAGCCTGTGTTTGGACATTTTCAGTTCTATATATTTAATATGAACAAGAAGGTCCAAACAGGGCCTTCAAACTGAAATAACAGGACCTGCTATGGGAGTCTGACAGAAATGTGAGAATGAAATTAAGGGCCTTCACGCTGACTTGGTCTGGATTTCAGCAATTGTTCTGCTGAATTTACATTGTGTTTCTTCATAACGTTTCTTTAGATTAAACCATGCTACTGGACTTACGTTATATATGACTAAATATTTTTATGTATTTCTTTTCTACATCGCCTCCTTACAATATATCGGACATCAGCACGCTTCTGTACTTCTTTTTGTAACCAGACCCTCTCCTTAACGTTTTTCTAACCCTCACTCACACATCTCTCGCTCTCTCTGACCAGGTTTTCACAGTGCTCCTCTCCCTGTTCGAGAAGCTGGGTCTGAAGCTGCGGTGGTGCTGTGTATGCGGGGAGCATCAGGCAGGGGACGAGGCGGTGCGGTGTCCTGTGTCCACATGCCAGGCCGTCTACTGTCTTCAGTGCTGGAATGACCTGGGAAGGTTCTGCTTTGCATGCAGCCCCTACAGCCAGTCCAGCCTCGATGACCATGGTGACATTGAGAGTTATTGTGTGGAATGAGCAATATGAAAAACCAGAAATCTCACACACACACAAATAACTGTGCTCAAAAGCAAGGCCATGCAACAAAAAAAATGGAGAAATCAGAAACTGTCTAATTTTAGGAATTGTAACAGGATTACGGGAAATAATGGGAAACTGCTTATTTGGTGAAGCACAAAGCGATGAAAGAAAAGGGGAAGACAATGAGACAAACCCAGCAGGAACCCCCAGCGCATGGATTCACATACACATGTACAAACAAACAACACATTGTCTGAAGCCTAAATATACAGAGGATACTCATACATCTGTTTTTTTTTTTTTTTGTCTTTTTGTCAGGGTATTTTATTCTTCGCAGCATTTATTATCCTCCTTGTTGTTGATATAAAGATAGCAAGATACTCAAAAAGAGATGTAATAAATTACTTTTAATGCAGTATATAGTTTTTAATTATTATTATTATACAATTATATAAGTACGTATGAGCATGGCACACCTTTCAGCAACCAAACATTGATGTGTACAGAAAATGTGGCCTCTTGCGTTACGGCTCATGTAAAGCCACGCAGACTCTGGCAGCAGTGTGAACACTACGGTACGGTACGCTGCTGAGAGGGCTGAAGCAGCCAGGGTTCTGCCACCAAGGAGTTAAACTGGGGGAGGAAATGGCGTCCTGCCGCGGTCCGTTCAGACAGTACATGATCAGAGCTCCCACTGCGCGGACACGGAGAGACCTCGCCGGGAGCCTGAATGAGACAGAGACACCGCCGCGGCGCTCAGCGTCACCCTGAGGACGATTGACGCGAACGGCCAGAGTTCACCCCACCAGCGAGCGCGGGAAGGAACGCGCGCGCGCTCGGCCGGGCCACTGCGGGCTGCTGACGTCGAACTGAGTGCGTCGAAGCAGGTGGACACGCCGTCACCAACCAGGGCTCCACCAGCAAACGTTCCCGACTGAGCATCGCGCCGGTGCTCCATTTTTCTTGTAAAGTTTTACATCTCTTATTTCGCCTTATTTGTGTGTGTTGTGCTGCGCTGCAGACGGAGATGAGATGTGACTTTTTATGCCAACAAGTTGACCCGCCGCAGCACTGACTGAAGAGACTGGAAAAAAAAAAGATACGCGGGCAAGTGAGAACACAGGGAGAAGAGCCCGGGACCGAGTGGACCTGGACGGTCGGAACTGGATCGACAGCCGCTTCTTTCGCGCTGCGAACAGCCAGTGTCCCGCAGTAGTAGGCGATGCGGACGAGTTGCTCTGCCCTCGTGCGCCTCACGTCCCGCGCCCGCCGGCTCTCCATGATACTTCTGCTCGAGATGTCGGCGCTCATCCGGGGAGTCATGATTTGTGACGCCGCCACGCTGCCCGCGAACGGCGCGTTCGGAGCTCCGCACGAGCAGCACGCGGGAGCGCGTGAGCCGGGGGACGCTGTGCTGCCGGAGGTGGGCGGACACGGCGCGGTCGGCAGAGACGAGTCCCGTCCGCGGAGCAGCGCTGCGGAGTCGCCTCGTCTTTCATATACAGGTCCGTCTCGCGATGGGAAGCGACTGTTCTTCCCCAGAACTGGAAACAAACGTGTTTTACTTAAAGTAAGATAGCTGGATCATTATTAGCTAATTAGGATCATGGAGAACTCGTCTCTGCAAAGTTTTCTGCTTCGTAAAATTTCTCTGGTAAAACGGTTAACGAACTGGGCTGTCGACGACGTGTACCACACACACAGGTGTTTTCCACTGTTTACAATGCAGCATTGCGTGTTAAATGTAGAATTTGTATCGAAAACATATTTATTACCCTACTCCCATGTGGTGTGAGGCGTTACACACATATGCCATGGAGTGTGTTTAGAACACAGTGCCAGTGCTTGCTGCTTCAAGTTGAACACTGCAGGAGGAGACACGTCTCCCTTACGCCTTGTTTGTATAATCATCATGTGTTCATATTTCGAATGACTCATAGTGTACTTTTACGCAAATTAAATGACGTGCGAGACAAGTGAACACACTTCCCACTGCTTTTGACTGTGGTGACAAAAATCGATGTCTAATGGACTGTGTGGTTATTGCGCTGTTACACACTGGCCACCAGTCCCTGTTTCTTTTTTTTTTTTTGCCTCCCCCCTTTTCTCAATGGAGGGGATTAGACACGTGCAGCAGGCAGGCGGTATGTGCACGGGCCAGGGACTAAGCCCGCTGAGTGGATTCTTTGACCACGTGCTCCTGCTGTGCGTACAGTAAGGTGTTTACAGTCCACGCAGCCCACCATGTGCTCGGTGATCCTACTATCTATAACTCCTGCAATCAGATTGTAGACATAGTGCATCATTGTTTATATACCTCAGGGTCCCACGCTGCCTGCTGTTTGAGCCTTGGTGAATGTCTTAAGGAATATCGCTCTTTGGTATACATTTGCATTTGTTCATTTAGCAGACGCTTTTCTCCAAAGCGGCATACGTCTCAGAGAAATACAATTTGTGCATTGCATTAGGAGAAAGGAAGACATAGTTGCAGACATGTGATTCTTAAGTAGTTTCGTTCCACTGATGTTCATCGCATAAGTAGGTGCATAAAACTCAGAATAGACTATTCCTGATCACCTTCTGACAATTTTTTTTTTGTTGTTTTTTTTTTTTTTTTTTTTTTACATACAACACCGGAGTTGCAGCTGTGTAAATGTTTATCTGGGCATGAACATTTACACCATACATGAGGTTAAGCGATCAGGGTGAAGTGAGTCCAGAAAAGGTGAGTTTTCAGACCTTTCTTGAATGTGGACAGAGTTTCAGCAGTTCCGAGTGAGAGGGGAAGGTCATTCCACCACAGCGGAGCCAGAACTGAGAACCTCTGTGCTTTACCTTTTGTGCACGGGACCACCAAGCGGGCGAGGTGGATAAGCGAAGCGGTCTGGTTGGGGTGTAGCAGTTGATCAAGTCTTGTAAATAGCTAGGAGCAGTTCTGTTGATGCATTTGTAGGCAATAACCAGGGTCTTGAATTTGATTCAGGCAGCTATAGGAAGCCAGTGCAGAGAAATGAGTAGAGGAGATACATGGGAACGCTAAGTTTGGCAACTCAAACACAACTCGTGCAGCAACATTCTGTATCAGCTGTAGAGGTTTGATGGCAGTAGCGGGAAGGCCACAGGAGAGAGTTGCAGTAGTCCAGACGGGATGTTGCCATGACCTGGGCAAGTACTTGGTCAGAGTCAGTTGTGAGGTAAGGACAGATCCTGCGGATATTGTGCAGGATGTATCTGCAGGTCCGGGTTGTGGCTTCGATGTGCTGAGAGAAAGATAGACTTGAGTCAATCGTCACCCGCAGACTCTTAGCCGAGGAGGTAGGCAAAATGAATTGGAGTTGTCCAGTTTGACTGATGGATCGTGACAGGAAGGCAGGCCAGCTGGGAGGTGAAGAATCTCTGTTTTGGAAAGGTTGAGTTGGAGGTGGTGATCAGACATCTATGCAGAGATGTCTGACAGGCAAGCAGCAATGTGTGCAGAAATGTCTGGTGCTCCAGGTGGAAAGGAGAGGAAGAGCTGGGTGTCATCAGTGTAGCAGTGGTATTTGAATCCATAGGAGGTAATGACTGGGCTGAGGGAGGAGGTGTATATAACGGACCTGTGCAGCTCCTGCACGTGTCCTGGAAAGCATCAACTCAGTTATGAAATCGAGTGTATAGAGTACAGCACATTGTGCGATGTTCATGTTTGTGTCTTTGCAGTCTGAGTATTCTTGGTCTGAATCACTCTCCTGCTCTAGTACCCTTGATCAGCACAATTATCCTGAATTGATGACACAATACTCTGTTGTAGAACTGAACTGACAAACATTTTAAGTCGCTTGTCATAAATCACCATGGGCGGGGATGTCAGAGAAATAATAGTTAATAGCAGTCATGCATGCGCCAAACATAGCACATCCAGAGACCAAAGCAGACCAGCACTTGTTTTTACTACACAGGAAAGCCTGTGGGTGAAAAAGTGACAGCAGTACACTGGAATCGGGGAAAGAATTCTTGCGATTTAAGGGCAGGAGGCTGCTGTGTTCTTTCAGTTACAGGAAAATATGAACATCTCTGGCAGCCCACTGCCGTGGCTTCAGTGGCACTACTGGAAAAGGTCATCAGAAAAGGGCCGTTTCTCCGTGCATCTGAAGAATGCTTTTAATGACATTTAACACACTGATCCATTGTTGAATGGGGAAGGCATTCTCTCCTTTTTTTTTTTTTCCCAAATTATTTGCACAAAACCCAGTGCTTCAGTATATTTGTTCTATGTTCTGAGGACAACTGGTAGAGTAGTGGTTAGAGTTGCTGCCTTTGGAAATCCAGAGGTCGCAGGTTCGATCCACAGCTCCAGCTGTACTACCCTTGAGCAAGGTACTTGCCCTAAAATCGCTACAGTAAAATTACCCAGCTGTATAAATGGGTAAATAATTGTAAGCTTATGACTCTAATAATTTTAAGTTGCTTTGGAGAAAAGTGTCAGCTAAATGTTATGTTAGTCTTCAGTAAATTGATCTTGCAGACACTGATGTTGACTGATTTTTCTCTTTTTGCTCACCTTCAGTTATTGAGCAAGCATTCATTCATAAAAATGTTAACTTTCCTCATATTTTTCTTTGCCTAAGGTGACAATCTATATTTAACTTTTTTAATCCAAAGGAAGTGGGGATATCCTTTTTAGGCGATTTGTGGTATAATCAGGTAGGGCACTCCGCTTTAGTTGAATGACAGGCAGGTCAAACAGCATGTCTGAAGAAGTCAAAACAAAAAAGGAATTAAAATTAGAATTAAATCTGGCCTTAATTCTGTTTTCAAAGCAATGAATGAAATGGGCTCACCTGTGTTTTACAACAAAACCTCTCATGTTTTTTGCCTGTCCAAATTGATATCATACTTGTAGGAGTGTGCATGTACGTACACACACACACACACACACACACACACACACACACACACACTTTCAGAATCGCTTGTCCCATACGGGGTCACGGGGAACCGGAGCCTACCCGGGAACACAGGGCGTAAGGCGGAGGGGACACACCCAGGACGGGACGCCAGTCCATCGCAAGGCACCCCAAGCGGGACTCGAACCCCAGACCCACCGGAGAGCAAGACTGCGGTCCAACCCACTGCACCACCGCACCCCCTGGTGTGCATGTATTGGCAGTCATTTTGTGCTACTGGTTATCGTGTTATGAGTCATATCTGAGCGTTATGTTATGTGTCAAGAGTTCTTCAGGTGTGTGATACGTGACTGTTGGCAACAAATAGGTGGTCACACTGTTAGTAATAGGCTGACCATGCATGCATGACGTTAATGTTAAACTTAAAAACTTTTTCAACTTTTAACTCGCCATGCCCAAAATCTGAAATAGAGCTGTTCTTTACAGTGTCATTACCATGTTGTATATTTAATGTGCTTAATGTTTTAATGTAAAATATTATAAATAAGACATGTATGTATCGCATGTTTGGGGAAGCCACTGAGATGGTGTGTCTGCAATAGTTTGATTTCCAGTGGCTGACCAGTGTCTTTTTATTCCCTTTTGTGTCTTTGTACAGACCGGCGCTGGGGCAGGAGAGAGGAACCGTTGGAGACCATCAGGTCCTTCATCGTTGTAGACGGGCGAAGGAGAAGCCCCAGACAGGCACTACAGGTGAGGTCTCGCAAGGTTTTTGGAGCTCTCTGCTTAGCCGTCTTCCACCTGGCACAAACCATTTTCAGATTTTATTTCTTGTCATTACTGGGAGAAAGGGCCTTCTCCAGGAAATTACTTCAGATCTGCCGTCAGCTGGACAGGAAGGGTACGCCCCCCCAACCTCCAGAAATGGCTCCTCCTTAGATCATACTTTTCTGTGCAGGAAGCCCCCACAAAATATGTCAGTATGCCAGTTTCCTCATTTTCTCTTGTATGAGTTCAGAAAGGAAACCAGACAGCAAATTCCCCTCCTTTCCATTTGGACATGTCAGACGTGTGACTTAGTAGTTCAGTGTTACCACATGGTTGTAGATCCTTGCGGTCAGACCCTTTTCTCTCATGTTAGTCAGAGTGGATTACTGTACACACAGGCCCAGTTATCAGCACAACTGTTCTTAAGTGAGGAGGAAATGTGGGGAATGATTTGAATGTATTTTAAATGTTCCAAACCTCCCCTCATCACCTACTAATATACAAAAATGTTTGTTTTTTCTAACACTTTTTTGTTTTCTGATAGGATCAAACTGACTCGAGCCACCTCTTTGCTTTTAAGTGAAACCATATCTTACAAAAACATAATTTCACTGTAAAATGGCACCATGTCAATTGCAACCTTTTTCGTTTTGCTTTTGAACCACTTGAAAACTGAGACGTCATGTGTTTCTTTAACTGGGTCCAAGTAAAAGCACTCAAATTCACATATATTGATGTGCTTTCAATTTCAGATTTATTGTACGTATGGTTTTGACATTTGCTTTATAAATAGGGCAGTCCTTCACTTGCCAGCTCTGGCTGTAAATAGCTTCCATACTTTCTATTTTCTCAGTAGCCATAGTTCTGAGATTGTAGGCCATTGTCTGAGTGCATGCTTGCCTTGAGCCACACATGGACACACAGCTCTGGAGTGTGAGGCACTCCGGGGAATTTCATTCTGATCTGGATTAAGGAAGTTATAATTACTGCTAATCTCGGGTCTGATCCCTGAGTATTGTCAGCAAGAAGGCTAGCCACCACCTTCCACAGGCAACAGTGCACATGGGAACAGTATGGGGTATGTATAGGGGAATTACTGGACTTCTACCTTGTGTGACCCACCATAGGATTGAGTAGGCTGGCCTCCTGCTTGTACAAACCCTGGTATAACCTGCTTGAGGTTTATCAGCGTATGAGGGTGTGTGTGGGTGGTTGGGTGGTGTTATAAGACCACTTCCTCATAGGTATCATCGGCCTACGGAGCTACACAGTGAATGCATAGAGTCCTTTTAGGTTTAAGCATAGTGTAGTGATAACGTAGGGGTTAGAGCAGGTGTCTTTAGATCCTGTGGTTTCTGGTTTGAATCTCACCTGCTGTTGTTGTACCCTTGAGTAAGGTATTTACCCTAAAATTGCTCCAGTTAATTAACCTAGCTGTATAAATGGATAAATAGCTGTTGGCAGCTTAACAGTGTAAGTCACTTTGGAGAAAAGCGTTACATAGATTTTTAAAATGCTCTCTTTTCCCACTAAGTATGTTGTTGTGTTATGTGATTTGACAAACCAGTTCTGTAAAACTGAGTAAATTGTAAACTAAAGTGTCAACACAAAATGTAATGTTGTAGAACCTAATTTTAAAAAGTTATAGAACAGTTTTATTACATGGGCTTAATTAGTGATAAATGTCTTAATGTTAGACACGTAGGGGTCTGAATAGATGTTTATATTAGTTTTTTTGCGAAAAAATCAGTTCTTAGATTTAAATGCTGCGTTCTGAAATCCTGTTCTTAAATTGCCTATAAAAATTGCTGTTTGGTGGCCTCTTTGATTTGAAAGCAGTATTCTGGGAGAATGTTTTTTTTTAACTCTTAGTTAGATCAGTATTTCCAAACTATTTAATGTAACTTAATTTATGCACAGTATATCAAGTAACTTCATATAAATTAATAAATACGCTTATTTGTGGATCTGCACTTATTCTTAATGTGGGTTGAAAACTAATTGCATGTTCTGTATTCTTTTTCGTTTTTTGCAAATATTAAGAAACTCAGTTGTTATGTAATCAAATGGGAGCGTTTTTCTCACGGTGGAGTTGTCCTACAGGAGAGTCTTTTAGGGGATGTCGACTCATTCAACCCATTGCACAAGGGTGGAGTGAGGCAGACATCATTCTGAAGGCATGGGGGTTATACTCCACTGCAGTTCACCGTGGATTTGTAAGGTCTGTTTGTATTCAGGCTATGCTCAGAAAAGTAGAACAAGGACCGGTTGAAAAAGAAAATAAAGGGTCTCCTTCCCCCCCATGCATCTCTGTGTAAAAAGGGTAGGACTTCTGCTGAACGGAGGTGGAAGGAATAGCAACTCCCCGTATCCTTCCCCTTGTGCTCTTTCTCCTCCTCTCTCAACTCTGCTTTCTCCGCCTCCTCCTCAGTACAGGCCTCTCTGAATGGACCCCACCCAGCATTCATCTGGCGTTGAGCTCATCCTGCTGGCAACCTCGCTCTCACATCCTGGGACATTACCTCACAAAGATGGGGAGGGGTAGGGTAAGGGGGAGGGAGGGCCACGGTAAGGGGAAGCAATGGCAGTTGGAGGGGGAGAGTCCAGTTCACTTACAGAGTGAGTGAAGCTTTATTGCTTCTAATATTGCTTCTTGAGTGCAGCTCATGAATGGAAGGGAAGTATAGGAGGAGCTGTAGGAGAGGAAAGGAGAGGGCAAGTCTTTGAACAATAAAGAGTGGGATGGTGGGTGTTACCAGGCTCAGTGCCAGTACATTGGGTGTGATCCTGCGCAAATGCCACATTCGTCTATCGTTCCAGAATTCCCCCTCCCGTGACCTGCAGGCATTGAGCAGCCCAAAGCACGCTGTCTCGCTCATTTCTGCAGGCACATGCTGACCAAACTGTTTAGGCTTGTTTTTCACAATCCCACGGCTGCGCCTCCACCCAACGGTTTCATTTCTTGGAGTTTCATTGGCCACTTGCCCAGGCTGTGTTCCAGTGCGGTCCCACCCACTCAAAATCAATAACAAGCCCAGAGCTGATGATTTGTCCCTCCTTGGGGAAGAAGTCCTGTAATCATTTTAAAAAGCTGTACTTGATGTGGAATTCAGTGATGCTGTATTTGGCACGTTTTTTTTGATTGAAAATGAAGGTGTCCTCATAAACAGCTTTAAAATGTCCTTGACTCCTTCGATGATGCTCTCAGATTTGGAAATGAACTACAAGGAGCTGAACTGCAGTGAGCTGCTGAAAATGCACATTTCCAAGTACTCGTGATTCCTGTTGCAACTCTAAATTTAGTCTGCATTTGCTATGTTTTGTAAGGGAGATCTGAAGTTGCTGAATGTGTGCCCTGTGCAATTGTGACATATTCAAAGTGTCAGTGTACTTGTGCATGTAAAAGGTAATTACCGCTTAAATAATTGTATCGCAAAAATGAACAAAAAGCCCAATTTAGCAGTGGATATTGTCCGATAAGTCTGTTACTGAAAGTGAAAAATGTTGTGAGTAGTACCATTTGGGAAACTATTTTAGTTTAATTTTAGCTGTAAATAATGTTTTTTCTCAGTTAACATAAGCAACAACACATTACAACTTACCTCAAATGTTTTTAAGCTCCAGTTTTTATTTGTGTAACATCAGTGCTTTTATTTGAGTGCAAGTAAGAAATGCCATCTGATGTCTGTACACTTTTTTCTGAAGCATCCCAGAATGATGCCATGAATCAAAGTGCAGTGGTGGAGTTTTACTCTTATCCCACTTCTTTTTGCAAAAAAGGCTGAATGCAGGTTAAAGGGTACAAAAAGAAAGTCCCCCTTAATGCATGAGTGCCTATTTCTGTCTCCCTGTGTGTAAAATGAAGTACAGTTGTACAAGCCTTTCAGTGTTTTTCTTCTAGCTCTTTGTTTACTTTTGAGAACATCTTGAGAGTAACAAATTGGTCTGATTTTAAGTTGGACTCAAGATAATGAATCTGTGTCCAGATTCTTGTGCTTATCTTTGTTTTGTGAGACATGGAGGAGTATTAATTAACAGAGGTGTCCTCTTGTTTATTTTGTGCTATACAGTGTGTTGCTGTGGAAATACATGTTGCTGGACTAATAGCGAATGTGATGCTGTATTTATATGACCATGTAAAAGCTGTTCAAAGAGAGTGTTTGGGGAATATTATTATTTAATTTATTCAGACTATTCTCCAGTGTTTTAACATTTTGAATAATCAGTACCACTCTGGAACTTTTTATTCTGATGTTGGCTAACAAAGTTTTCTGCCTTTTTGCCTAAGTGTTACCTTTTGCGGAAAGTGACTTGTCCCAGTGAAGAGACTAATGTTATTTGGACTACGTCTGCACCATTTGTCCTGCGGTGGGGCAGAAAATTATTTGCTGAGTAGGGGAAGGTGTTACGGGGTGTTGGGACGACACTCCCACTGTAACAGACAAGAGAAAGCAAGGAAGGGGCATTGGTGCCACAACAGGAAGGTGGGGCATCTTGCTAACACAGCCTTCAAAAGTGGATCAGTGCAGAATGGCAGGAAGAGGTGTTGAGAAGAGGGCTGGGTCAGGGCTGAGGGGGAAGCCACCCCTGCCCTTTTCCTGCCATACACCACCCATATCTAGCTCTATCCAAACACAGGAAGAAGAATGATCTGCCATTGCCACCCAATCAGAGTAGAGCAAGGGATAGGTTGTGATTTAGACACACAATGAAGTGACGAACAAGGCAAGGGAAGTTTGTCTCCGTCCTCCAGGGTGTCTTTCAGTACGCTGCCTATTAGGCTTATTTAGGCGATTTAGTTTCCTTTTCTAGTAATGTGATTATGGCTTGCCCTCAAGGAATGAGTTTACAGCGTGCATTTAGAAGTTTCCGACTGGAGAACTTCTAAGCAAATTGGATGACATGGCTGATTGTATTCGATGTTATACGTAGAATGGCTTCATAAAAACAGATTTACACATATTCCAATGCAGATGAAGCCAGTGTCATGGCAAGAAAAAACAAATACTCATCAGTATGAAAAGTCCCGTGGATTGTTTACATAGACTTTGTGATTAATCCAATAAAGAGAGCTGTACTGCAAATGGGGATATGCAGTCTTAGCAAAGAGCTTTCTTAATTTTGGAAATCCTGGTTTATTTTGGTGTATCTTTAGCTGTCTGGAATATCCATCAGTAGTCACTAAGGTAATTATTAACAGGAAACAGGAAGTTGTGGCCCAAGTTTTGTTGAAATACATTACCTATTCCATGTTTTCAGCTTCAGATCTTGTGTCCACCCACAGAATGGCCACCCAGATAAGTTACATTGTGAACTGCATATTCGAGGCCATACGTATCTGCTGGACCTGGAAAAAAATCGGTAAGGAAAGCTACTGTCCTACATGTAATATTTGGAAAGATCCTTAATGATGGCCATTTTTAGACATGCTGAATGTTAATCTTTGCATGTATACAGAACACTCTGATATCTGTTAGGTCAAGAAACTTCTTTCACATCAAAAGAGAAGAGGTAAATACAGAAGTTCTTTTAACTGAACACTCCATAACAGATGATCTATTAGATGGAGCGCAGTCCATTGCAGTCTGCACACATTACATACATACCTTTTAATTTGTGTTCTTGACAGCGATCTGCTGCCCAAGTCCCCCAGTGTCTTCTACTACCTCCCAAATGGTGTGAGGGTTTCTGCAGATGACAACTCAGTGGTGAGTATGTACAACTAGCTTTAAACACAGCAGCTCTTCAGTAGGATGGCAGTAAGTTTTAGTTTTATAGCTGTACAGTGGACTGCTTTTACATAATTTTCCGTTGTTTCTGATTTCCACACTTTGATTTAGTTTTAAAACATAGCCGAAGTTCGAGAAGTGACTGAGTAAAGATAACTGTTGATAATATTGTTGCCAGTAGTGAAGCATCGTTTTAAACATCTGTTGTCATTCTCTTGGGTATTGAGAAATGGACGATCCCAGCTGTTATCACAGTTGTCTGAGGCTGTGTGCTGTACATGTTTTGTATGACACTGGTGCGCTGAGTGCTCTCTCCACTTCTACCCACTCCACCCCGTCAATCCGCAAAGGTGCACTGCTATTACCAGGGTTTCGTGAGGGGCTTCCCTGACTCCAGAGTGGCTCTCAGCACCTGCACTGGGTTGCGGTGAGTATTATCTAGAAGGAGACATTCTGTCCCCATAAGTCAGTAGAAAAAACTGGGTTTGTATCCCTTATTGTTTTCAAGTCTGAGCAGGATGTGGTGGTGTCAATATGAGTTGGTGTTAGGTTCAGATCTCCATTGCCAGCTGTCAGTTTTTTGCATGTTCTGATGTTCAGCTTAAGAGTAAGAAGAGGATGTGTTTTCTTAAGCTACATGGGACCCTACCTTTCTACACTTCATTACCTTCTGAGTTGCTGCCATGTAGAATGTTACAGGCAGAGTACATGAGCAGTGCTTACATTTCGAGGCTTTCTGGGTGTTTTTTCTACAGTCTCCTTGTTGCTTTGCTGTTGTGGGTTTATCTCCTCAATTGAAACTTATTATGTCAGTATAGTAAATTTCTCTCTCTTTCTACACCTTCATGATGTGGTGAAGCTGATTATTTAAGTCATGTTCCACATTAGATTGGTAATACTGGGCCTACAGTTCTTTCTATGGTCCTCAAGTCACATAGCTTTTAATAGTGTGTTCCCCGCATACATGCTCACCCACACACTGCTTCTGCTGCAGCTTTCTAATGATTCCTTAGTCGTTGAATTAGAAAGGTAATGCTACAAGAGAAATATTTGGTATAGCTGGTACTGCACAGGTCAGTGATGATGTCAAGATTAAGTATCACAATGAAGAAGTTAGAAAACAAGAAAATGTGTAGTAGCTAAGGTATGTGATCCTTTCTGCTTCAGAGGTGTGATTGTGTTCAACTCCACATGGAGCTTTGAGCTTCAGCCTAAGGAGGACAAGCAGGAAAAGGAAGAGAACACAGTGAAGGAGGAGGATGATGTGCACCTCTTGTACCCCACCTACCAGCTGGACACTCAGGCTGGAGATTGTGGTGTTTCTTCTGAAGTGGTACCTCCTTTGTACTCACCGACCTCAATGCACAGGGTGAGAGTCTGGCAAGGCTGGCAAAAGAGGAGTGAAAAGACTGAATTCATTGTGTCCCTTACCTGAGAATTCCTCATTTCCTTTGTTTGCACAGAGCAAGAGGGATATTCTGTTAGAGACCAAGTACATTGAATTGGTGCTGGTAGTCGATCACAAGGAGGTAAGACAGTGGTGTAACAGTGGCCATAGTATTTTACATGTCTTCATCCAAGTGGGTTTAATAGCATAGGAATGTACTTCACAGGCTATAAAGACCAAGATTGCTAAGAGAAATGTTAGCCACTGATTGTAACACCCCCTAGTGATACACATCAGCATTTCATGTTCCCTTCCTCGTAGAAACATTTCAATATAACTGCTTAGGATCAGAGTATGATGCCATGAAAATACGTATTTGTTCCTTCAGTATCTGACTTATCAGAACAACAGGACTGTAATCTATCGCATGATGGACGTGGCCAACCAAGTTGATTGGGTGAGACATTTTACCAACTGTGCAGTTTACTGTCTTTGATTTCAGTCATGTTTCTGTATGGGCTTATTCTACATTGTTCTAAACTGTTTCTGTATACTGTTGTGATCTATAATAAAGATGAGCTCTCAATCCTCATTTTATTTTAAGGAAACTGCTCTTAGGTTTCGAGTTTTCAAGCCAGAAATTACCTGAATTGATTTAAATACAGTGTAGAAGTAAGCCTATTGGCCCATGTTTTTTGTGATTGTGAGAAGTACATGAGCTATTACATTAGAATATGATTGAAGTGGTTCCTTCTCTTTCCTATTGCTGTGATGCAGTTTTATAGACCACTTAATGTGCGTGTAGCTCTGGTGGGTCTGGAGATCTGGAATGACAAAGACAAGATCCAAGTTGACAAGAATCCTACTGACACACTGAACCGCTTCCTGGAGTGGCGGACCCGCGAGTTGCTACCCCGTTTGCGCCATGATAATGCCCAGCTCATCATGTGAGTGTAGCCTCTGAGGCCAGTGGACTGTAATGACAATGAAGAGTTAATACCAAAGGTTTGTAGTACATTCCAGGAGGGCAGAGAAAAATTAAAAGTGAAGATGTTTGAAAGAAATGGATAAAGTAACAAATTTGTCATTTGTTATCAATTTTAGTTCTTTTTTGCTTGCATTTAGTTACTTTTTTTTTTTTTTTTTCTTTTTCTTTCCAGGGGAGGCTCTTTTGATGGCACTACAGTGGGAATGGCATCCCAGTCCTCCATGTGTTCCAAGGACCGTTCTGGTGGTGTCAATGTGGTGAGTGGCTCAGTGGTGTTCCTCACTATCATGCATCAGTGTAGGGCTTCCACCTGCTGATGATAGTATGCTTCACTGTTCTATTATTGTGCAACCTTAGGACCATCTGGTGAGCGTGCTGGGTGTGGCATCCACTGTGGCTCATGAACTTGGGCACAACTTGGGCATGAACCATGACACAGAGGAGCGCAACTGTCAGTGTCAGAATGAGCCAAGACTGGGTGGCTGCATCATGAAGCCATCCACTGGGTGAGCTGGTATACTAGAGAGCAGCAGCACTGCAGAGCATTATGGAAGAATAAAGGAAAGGTGTGGGGATGGGGGGGCGCAGTGGGTTGGACCGGGTCCTGCTCTCCAGTGGGTCTGGGGTTCGAGTCCCGCTTGGGGTGCCTTGCGACGGACTGGCGTCCCGTCCTGGGTGTGTCCCTTACGCCCTGAGTTGCCGGGTAGGCTCCGGCTCCCCGCGACCCCGTATGGGACGAGCGGTTCAGAAGATGTGTGTGTGGGGATGGGCATATTAAGGGTGAGCACAGTGTGTTAGATGGTGAGATTTAATGGTTTCAATCTTGATAACAGGAGAACCACCATATTCTTGTAGGTTTTAATGTGAGCTGTGCATCATAGTTTTCATAGGCTCCTCCGCTAATCCATCTCTCTCACGTGACCTAAGGTTTATGCCAGGCCAGCTTTTCAGCAGCTGCAGCGCTCAGGACTTGTCAGTCAGTCTGCTCCATGGGGCTGGCATGTGTCTTTTCAATGTGCCCCAACCTGAGAAGCTCCTCGGGGGGCCACGCTGCGGAAACCTCTATGTGGAGAAGGGAGAGGAATGCGACTGTGGCCTGGCAGATGTATGTACTCTTTTGGGCTATAAAGGAGAGCTCTGGAGTGTTACCTCTTGGTTTGGTACTTAGTTGCTGTGTGCTCTTTGTGTTTGTTCTGCAGGAGTGTAATGATCCTTGCTGCAACTATTCTACCTGTAAACTGGTTCCTGGGGCGCAGTGTTCCTCTGATGGCATCTGCTGTGAGAACTGTAAGGTATGTCACTCTTTCTTTAGCTGTTAGCCTATGCTTGCTGTAACCACATTTTTTCTTTCCGTTCCATTTTTCCACAGTCTTACTTCCTTGAGCTCCCTTTTTTGTTCTTTTGCTCAGTCAGTTGGATCTTGGTGTGTATTTCTTTCTTTGCAGCTGCGTGGAGCAGGCTGGATGTGCCGGGAGGCCCTAGGGGAGTGTGACCTTCCAGAGTACTGCACTGGCACCTCCCCCTACTGCCCTCCCAATGTTTTTCTGCAGAGTGGAGAGCCTTGCAAGGATGGTACATCTTATTGCTTTGGTGGCATCTGTGCCAGCCTTGACTCGCAGTGCCAGACCCTGTGGGGATCCAGTGAGTGGCTAAATGTTGCTTAGTCTGTCTTATCTTGTCTCTCTGATAAGACGTTGTGAGTCTTGAGCAAGTCTTAGCCAATTACTGTCCGTGATGAACGGTAGTGTTTAGTGGCCATTGTTTCCGTCTTCCATCAGACTCTACCCAAGCTCCTGAAGTCTGTTTCTCCTCTGTCAACAAACAAGGCAACAAATTTGGAAACTGTGGCCAACTGCCCAACGGCACCTTCATCCCCTGTCCGGCTTCGTAAGTCTCTGATGGGCAAATAAACTTGTTTCAAACCTCCAGTTCCCATATTCAATACAGTGCAGTTTTCTGTTACTGTTGTTTCTGATTATTATTTTGCCAACGCTACAGCATTTTAGCCACTGATGATATTAAATAAATCACACTGATGTCTCACTCTGCTTAAAGCTTCTCTGATAATTTCCACTCACAGTGATGTGTATTGTGGAAAGATCCAGTGCCTGGGGGGTAACAGCCGGCCTTTGCTAGGCTCCAACGCTGAGATCCTGACTACCACGGTTCGCTTGAGCCAAACAGCCACTGTCTGCCATGGGACCAGTTTCAACCTGAGTGACGATGTGTCAGACCCTGCCATGGTTGCAGAAGGGACACCTTGTGGGCCTGGCAAGGTAAGCAAAGCTGCTTCTGTAACATCTCTAAAAAGAGTGCAGCAGTGTTATCATATGACCTTTTCACTGCTTGTTTGATTGTCAGAGTACATGAATTTGACACTATCATGCTTTACCCTGCTTGGGATTATGTTTCAGGTGTGCATGGCTCAGCGGTGCAGGGATGTGTCTGTCCTGGGGGTGGAGGACTGCAACAGAAAGTGCAGCAGCCATGGGGTAAGGGAGTCACGCATGCTGGAACAGTGTGGTCGGTGACAGTACACATGCTGTCATTTTCAACGGTGCTGTGCTTTCCATGACCTAGGTGTGCAACAGCAACAAGAACTGCCACTGTGAAGTGGGCTGGGCGCCCCCAGAATGCAAATATGCAGGTCACGGAGGCAGTGTGGACAGCGGGCCGGCCCAGGAGCCCAGAGGTAACAAGCAGCCACTGAGATTAGAGATGTCTGGGGTTTTGTTAACTACACACACAACTTCTGTAACTGCATACTCTCAAACCCTCCCAGTGTCTGACCCAACCCGCGTGGCCCTGCTGGTCATCTTCCTCTTCGTTCTGCCTGTGATGCTGCTCTTCATGGCCCTCCGTCTCCAATACTGCCGCCGTTGGCTGTTATGCCTTGGCAGTAGTTCTTTCTTCAAAAGCCCAGGTCGCCAGCAGAGCCGGTAAGTGCCCTTGCTTCTCATAATGTACACCTGACTTAACCAGCAGAGCAGGGATAAGGACACTCTTCCACAGCGCATTGGCATGACTGGTCAGTTAGTCTAATGTGCTCAGGAAACATGTTATACAAAGTACATTGGGTTGCTGCAGTGTATCGTGCTCACTTATTGGTAACTCTCAGGATATTTAAGTGTTGCTTAATATAAATTAATGCAGTGGAATGTTTTGTCCTACCCATGATGCAGTGTGGTCATTGTGATCAGTATGCATTATTTGTGGTTTGCATTTAAGGAGAATCCTTACGGAGAATCAACTAAAAGGATCAAGTTGTGCATATTCACTGTGTTGTGGTTCCACAGGAAAGCAAGAAAGCCTGTCATTAGATTTCCATTAGCACATTTCTCAGTGTGATTACATCATTGATAACATTGTGTTCTGGTGTGGTTTGTTAATAAGGCAGTAGTAGTAACTTTGAAGGTCTTGACCAATATTCTAGAAAGGTCCAAACTGTCTTGAACCCATGGTGGCCATCCAGTCCTATAGGCAGTGTCTCTTGTTGGTCTCCTTTATGTTGCACTCATTCGTTTGTGTACCATTGACTTTGGGCCAGGGTTTTGGCACTCATCATGGGTACAATTGTTGCTCCCCAGGACCCCTGCCACTGATCGAACTGACACGAGGAATGGCGAGCAGGTTCAGCCCCTGCGCTACCACTGGCCCAAACAAGTGGATATCCCGCTGACTCCGGCATCCAACAAGGTACCGTTTGTCCCCAAACAATAATAAGAGACTCTAACATTGCAAGCGTTGTGGATGAGTACTGAGTGCTTTCATAAATTCTTGTGCTCACTGGATAATTAGACCAACATGGTTTACTTGAGTCAAACATTTTCTCCTTTTTAAACATACCACAGGGTGCTGTCATTGACACAATTCATATATTCATTTGGCCTGTACTTTCTAGTGTCAGGAAAAAATGACAATACAGCTCTTCTTGGAGTGCTGTGTCAGTGTGAAAGAGGGAAAACATTAACTTGTGGCAAAATATGATTGACAATCTCCTTCTCTCCACATAAAAGAATTGTAGGATTTATAGCACAGCAGAAATTAGCTGAGAAGAGAAGTGTTTTTCTCCTCACTTTGGCTTGACTCTATGTGTAATTATGTGGCTGTGGGATAAAAAGTAGCTGCCCCTGTTTTCAATTTGTACCAAGAAATAGCAGGAGTGACATCTGCCATCATGACGTGAACATTCTCTAATATGTTGACAAAATGATTTGTTTTCTTTTTTCTATGAAATGAGATTCTCCTGTTGGGTCTTTATGATGAGTCTTTTTCTCCATAATCTGTCAGAGAACTTGGTGTAAGAAAGAATCTCATTTATTTTGCATTAACCATCATCACAAGGTCACTGAGGTGCATGACATTTTTATCAGTAATGTTGCAGTTTTGTTTTTTCAGATGTGCAAGTATAGCCTTCCCTCACATAACAAACGTAATTCATTCCTGAAAATCTTCTCAAGTCGAATTCTTATAAAGCAAACTCTTAATTACAATTTAAATTGGAAAAATTATGTGTTCCTAAGCTACAAAAGATCTCACCTTTCAAATGCTTAGAAAATCTAATTGAAAACTAGGCCCAGAATATCTACATCTCATGCTTTTTATTTGTATCATACAGATTATTTTTAAATTAGCCTTTATTTATTAATCTTTTTTGTTTGTTTAACATGAAGTTTAAAAGTCCAGAATTTTAGAAAGCTACCTGATAAGGTTAGTTGTCGTAATTAATGAAATCACTTAACGCTTGTAACTTCTCTTGTAAAATTTATTTTGCAATAAATGAATAGTAAATTAAATTACACAAAGAAAGTAATTTTAATAGTATTGCTTTTCAAGAAAATTCTGCACAGTTTATCACTTCAAGTTTTAACCTCATAGGTATGACGTTCCTTTGTATTTTTAGCCTTTCGAACACCTTGTAGCACTCTTTTAAAAAGGTTTCTGCTTTAGGGCTCATTCTTATGAAGAATCATGGTTTTAAAATATGTTAAGTGACAAAATTTTCGAGAGATACTTGTGAGTGCACACAACTACAAGATAACGGAAATGCACAAGAGAATCCTTGCCACACGTGGGGCCACTTGTATTTTTAATTGAAATTTCTGTTCTCATAAGGTGTTTCTCCTCCTAAGTGTGACTTTATAGCTTGTTATGCAAATGTTAGGGTATAAATTACACGTGCTCGTAAGTGCAAGTTCCTGTATCATAAGGACTAATTGTGCAAGGAAGACTGAATATGTTCCCGATTGTCCTTTGGCTACTAGTACGGATTCCTTAGTTGAACCTGTCTGGCTGTGTTTAACCATTGCATGATGCAAGCTTTCGTATGCCGCAGTACTAATTAACTGCAGTATAAAAAAATTATCACTTCCTGTGCTGAGCACTGGACTGCTTTCAGTGGTGTGGCCAAGTTGTGCACAGTTGTACACATGCAAAGAATATACCTGAGAGACTCAATGCAAATGGCTGCTTGCAAAATTGTTTAACTGAACTAATGTTAACCATAACCATTCTCCAATCTGCCACATCCTTCTAATCATTTCTCATTTTTTAATAACCTGTTTTCTGCCTAACTCTTAGGTAATGTGTGTATGCTTATGCATGGTTGACATGGGCTGTCACTCTTCCTTGCTCTTTCTCTTTATTTCTGAACAGGTTCATGACAAGCCTCCCCCTCCTAATAAGCCCCTCCCACCTGATCCAGTGATAAAACACACACAGGTAATTCCTATGCTGCCCCGAGGGGGTGCAAGAGTGTGTTTGTTTTTTTTTTTTTTTTTTGTTGCGTATATTATTTCTAACAATGGATGACAGATGGTGTATTCCTAGAAGCGTAGCATTTTGTTTTTCCTTATTGCCAGTCTCCATTGTTTGGCCATGCTTTTACTGTCACTTTACATGGCATCCTCTGACAGCATGGTATTGCTGGGGTACTGCTGCTGATCTAACTCAGACTCATGAGCCACATGGTGGGGTGCTGTACAGTGGTTAAATAAGGTATATGTTTTGTAATATTCAGAATGACTTTTCTTTGCAAAACAAGGACTTTGTATCATTAAGACATTATTTTCTGTGGCCACATCCATCAAATACTGCAATATCTCTGCAAAGCCCATGATTGTGGTATAGAAAAATTTTGTGTGAGTGAAATGCTAATACTTATTTGTATGTGTGTTTCAACAATTATTTGTATATGCAAGAGAATGTATGATAAATCAGTATTTTGTGTTAGTTTATATTTCAGAATGGTTTGTGGACTGTGCGTCAGCCAATTCTAAGTTTTAATCTGACATTCTTACATTTACATTTATTTACTTGGCAGATGCTTTTCTCCAAAAGGACTTACTATGGATACTATGTAGTGTTACTAGCCCACACACCTTATTCATCAAGGTGACTTACACTGCTAGATACACTACTTACATTGGGTCACTCATCCATAAATCAGTGGAACACACTCTCTCTCTCTGAGTCACACACACTATGGGGGAACCTGAACAGCATGTCTTTGGACTGTGGGAGGAAACCTGAGCACTTGGAGAAAACCCACGCAGACACGGGGAGAACGTGCAAACTCCACACAGGCTGAGCGGTGATTGAACCCACGTCCTCTCGCACTACCCAGGCGCTGTGAAACAGCTGCGCTACTCGCTGTGCCACTGTGCCGCCGTGTACATTCTTGATTGTACACATTCATGAACCAGTAACCCTATTATGTCTCACAAAACACAGCATTCCGTGTTTGATAGGAACTCTCGGTATTGGTGGATCATTGGTTGACGTTCATCTGGCTTTGTAGACGAGGTGTGTCTTTAACACTAAGTTGGGAATGGCTGGAAGCAAGGCAGTGTGGACTCACCCCATTCTCTATTTCCTCCTGTTCTCTCTGCTCTTCCAGTCGGCAGGGGAACGGCCGCCCCCTCCGAACAAGCCTCTGCCCCCTGACCCTATTCCAAAAGTCAGCAAGGTACAGGCAGAGCAGATCTGCTTGAAATAAGTAGGGTTGTAAAGTAGATATCGTTTGTGCATTTCCGAGTTTCTTTTGAAATCATTTATGAACAAAATTGATCATCTAAGACCAGAGTCCCATTTTTACTATGCATGAATTTTTCTTCCCATTAAGTGAAATGAATTATTGATCCTGAAATGCACAATGATTGTAGCGTATGTGTGACTAGTATTCAAATCACGTAGATATTTTTTCGTGCATGGCGTGGGATTAGATTAAGCATCTGATTTTCACGTGTTGGGTTTGGTGGTGTTGTGTTTTGTTGTTTTAGCAGTCTCACAATGTGTGAGGAGCTGACCAGGTGGCAGGCATGATACTACTATCCAATGTAACCATCAGTAAAAGGTGCATCAGTTAGAGTTCTGCAGTATGCCTTAATTTTACTGAAATAGCTATTTAAAATCTATTAGTCTGGCCATAAAGGATTGCACAACAGACTGACAGCATTAGTTGATCTCCATAACATTCGGTATTTGCCATTGTTACTTGACTAAGGACTCGTGACTAAACTAGGGGATCACCATTGGGATCACTGTTGAAATTTTTAATTAATAGGGATGAATTGGTTTGCTTAAACATAATAAACTTACCCTTAACCTACTCTATTCGGAAATCTCCTATAATCATCCCGTGTTCTGTGCCATAAACCAAACCACTGAAAACGGAGACTTTGAGAATGTCTGCGCTTGGCATCAAGTGATCCCCAGCTGTTAAGACTGCATCGCTAAGGCTGGCTCTTTGCGCATTGTGGGGTGTGGAGGTGCTGTTCTAGCTCTCATTCTCTGTGGAGGAGGAGCCACTGTGGCTGGAGATGCCTGGTTAGTCTTATCCAGTGTTATGTTTCTGTCGATCGTCTGCTGTTTCAGCTGGCGGTGGACCGCCCTGCACCTCCGAACAAGCCTCTTCCCCCTGACCCTGTCCTCACAGACAGCCAGGTACCAAGGTGGCAGTAGGGGGTGGGAATTCAAGAGTGGGATTGAGAGTGGGATTGAATCTTTAGACCTAAATTGGCTTCTGTGTTACTTGTGCTTGAACAGCATTTTTATCTTGAATGGGTCGAAATTTCCGCCAGTTCTGTTACCGACCTCTTACATTTGCCTGTTTCAGACCCATGGGCCTACAAAACCTCTTCCTCCTAAGAAACCCTTAATTCCTGAAGCTCAAATGCGGCCTGCTTGCGGAGTTACCTCAGCACGTCCCACCTCAACTGCCCCCCTTCATCATCCAGCCACTTCATCTTCAGTTTCCGGCTATGGTCCACATGTCGCTGTGATCCCAGCCAGGTTGGTCTATAGAAACCAGTTTCAAATTTTGCATCCACTTATGCCAGATCATTTGCATTGATATTGTATTTTAATATCAACTCTTGCTGTTTACTGGTTCAGGAGAGAACATGTCACACTTTCTGTCTCACCTGCTTAGGCGAGCTCCGCTTCCTCCAACACGGACATCACAGCCTGGAAGATCCCACTCTCCTCCCCCTGTTTAATGGCTGCGTAATCAGGGCATGCTGGGATTTTTATCACCTGGGTCTATTAATCGGTGTTTGCACGGATTCTGTAAGGTGGCTCTACAGAGAGGGCCACTGGGGAACTGTCCACTTTGCACCCTTGTCTGGTATCTTCCTTGCTGACTTAAAGAATCCCCATCTAGCCTTCATGTCATTGCAAATCTAATTATTTAAGGCCTGGTGCAGCTATAAATGCATTCAGCAATGCAAAACCTGCTACAGCACTAATGGGGTAACATGTGGCGCTGCTCCTCTGAGATGATAATACTGGACACACGGAGTAACGCCATGCTCTAAAAGCAATGGCGCAGCAGTGGCAACAGGAGCAGTCGCCACATTTAGTTTCTGCACTGTGGAGAGATTCCAGAAACTGCCACTACCCTGCATTTTTGGGAGTAAGGAGGGGATGTATGACAGTCCAGAACACAGAGAATGCACAAAGTGGCAACACAGCACATACTACTTGTGCAGACAACTCTGTGTGAAAGTGACATGAAGCAGTACTGTCCATGTTTGAAGGTAACAGCTAGCCATGATGGCTGCTGTTCCAGCAGTGGCTGCATGTGCTTCCACTGAAATTCCACCCCTGTGGTCCTCAGGATCTTGATGCCTCTCAGATGCCTCAGTTTGTTGTTTGTTTCAAAGGAAGTGAAGCCAAAGAACGAAGACCGCACTTCCTTTTTCATCAAGACGCATTAGAGGAAGTCAAGAGCTGACCATGTCTGATCAGTAGCTCTAACCAGTTTGGACTGGCCTGGGAAGAGTAAATTAGGTTCTTTCTAGTACAACCTTGAAGTTTTAAGAGGATCATACAAATTAGTTGTGTACTTTCTGTAAATTTGCAGAGCAGAAATTAATTTAAATGAAACCCTCTGTGTCAGAGGGTCATGGAAACAGAACTAAATGGAAGTTTAAAAAAAAAAAAAAAAAAAGATATTCAAGCCATTAACCTATGTAAGTCCCACCTCTCCCTCAAAAGAGGCCTACTCCTTTGTAGGGTTGCCTTTGTCTCTTACCTGTATCCCTTTTTGTAAAGTGCTCTCTCAAGGAAAGGAGCACAAATCAAGTTGTCAGCTTCTCAAGTACTCACAATGAAAGATTGTAATTTATATTCTTGAATCCTTATGCCCACAATTCTGTGATTGTCTAATAGGTTTCATTGATCGATGATTGATTTTTATTGCGAGGCTTAGTTTTCAGCAGAAATCCAAGTAATCGGATCAAAATATTGACAATACTGACACTGGAGATGCTCTTATGACCATCCTTTATCAATAAGCCGCTTTTACTGTAGCGCATTGAGAAAGATGACAGTACAAGCATCTGAGTTGACAGGAATTTCAGACATTACTAGCGTTTCTCCAGTGTTTACTGGTGATGGAACACTTGATATTTGTGCCGTTGTAATTAATCTTTGTGTAATAATTTGTCCTGAGTTTGTTTACTGTAGTTGAAAGCTGACCTTTGCAACAGAAAAAATGCATATGTTGAGGTGACAAAGATAATGACACATCTAGAGGTGTGAGATCGGTTCTACAACAGTGGTGTCTGAAGTATTCTTAAATGAGTACTTTTAAGTACTCATTCAAATTCAGTAAATGTTCAGTGAAGGGGAAAAAATAGCCAACAAGAAACCTACACAAAATATGAATATTGTGAAGCAATTACAGTATACAGTTTTTTAGCACCCCTATGAAAAGACAGTACATTTTACTCAGTGATTAAATTTCTGCACTTTGTCTTAAATTGGCCAACTTCAGTGCACTTAAAATATACTTGCCTTTCTTTTCAGTGTACTTAAAAGTGATGAAGTACTTGCATTTTATTATTGGTTAAGTGTTTCCTCGTTCATTTTCCTGCTTTAGTAAACTTGAAGTACACTTGTGTGACCTGCTTTTTCATAAGGGTGGGTATTTTACCATTTTTCATGAAAGATTGCTTTCATTGTTAAAATCAGGGACACACACTTAAATATCAAGTAATTGTGTGCTCATTCCTCCCAACTGAAATGGCAATGCTGAATATTTTACTTGCACTTTCATTAAAACCTTGCTGTTTGATCCCATTTGTGAGTTTTTCAAAGTTGCAAATATCATTTCTCATTTTGGGGTGGTGGAACATGGGTTCGATCCCCACTCAGTCTCTGGAGAGTGTCCATGTTCTCCCCGTATCGGCACGCTCATCTTCCGTGTGCTCTGGTTTCCTCCCCCAGTACAAAGGTGTTCAGTTCATATGGACTAGTGACATAATATTGCCAATAGAGTGTGAATGGATAAGTAACTGTGTGTGTGTGTGTGTGTGTGTGTGTGTGTGTGTGTGTGTGTGTGTGTGTGAGAGAGAGGCTACTCTGTGATGGACTGCCATCCTGTTCATTCCTATCAACCCTGCGCACAATCCTTCTGGAATAGGCTCCAGTTTACCGCAACCCTCCTCATGAAAAGCAGTTATTGATATAGGATGAATTTCTCATTTTACGTGGCAGTTGTGCA
Organism: Scleropages formosus; assembly: GCF_900964775.1. Classification (NCBI taxonomy): domain Eukaryota; kingdom Metazoa; phylum Chordata; class Actinopteri; order Osteoglossiformes; family Osteoglossidae; genus Scleropages; species Scleropages formosus. Next base: position 16,721,223 of record NC_041823.1, on the reverse strand, counting down.
TTAGGACAAGTGATTTTTGATAATGAACTTTAATGAACTTCTCATTTGACATTGGCTTTTTAACCTATTGTCTTTACAGTATTATCTTATTGAGAAATACTTTAAAGTATTTTTGTAACATGCTAAGTCTGCCACATATGCTTTTCATAAAATTCAAAGCAAGCTGTATAACAATGCAGGGTGTTCAGGAATTGGAAGAAAACTTTTAAAGAACCCGTATGTATTGAGAAAGAAAGTATGAATCAAAATGTTTTTAATATCCATTTCCTGAGAAGATTTAAGGCATGTGTTTAGTAAATTAAAATTATTGTGGAAAAACATTTCATTATAAACATTTACATCTTAAAATGTCTTTACTGACCAGTTCCATCAAAAAACATTTTTTAAATATCTGAATATTTGATAGAAGCCTTAGAATGATACATCTCACAGATGCACTGAAGGCAGTATTCAGCCACCAGCTGGGAAGGACATCATCTCCATGTGTAACTAGCTCCTGGGCTTTCTCTTGGTCTTCACTGGTTTTGATGGAGGTTCTTCTGGTCCTCTCTTCTTTTTGGAAGCCTTTGTCAGTTCCACTTCAACAGGATAGTGATCACTCACCTCCAAGGCCTCGAGAACAAAGAGTCAAAGGACATGATTTCTATTTCTATCTGGTGTTAGTGATTCAAATCTTGCTAAAAGTGTGGTAAAAAATCTTCACCTGACCCTCACCAAAACATTTGCCTTGTTTGTGGGATGATTTAAACAAGTACTGTATTGCATAAAGGGATTTGAAACTGTAGTGACTAATACTCACCATCTCTTCGGTGAGACCAAACTCCTCCTGAAAGTTGAATGGCTTGGCAGAGTTTGGCACTATGGCTTCCACCATTTTATCAGAATAAACCACAATTCTACCAGCAGAAATAATAGGAATTAAGACATGTTTGCATCATGGTTTTACCTGATTTTTCAAATATAACACGAGAAGCTTAGAACTAATAGTTTTACTTATGAAATGTCAGGTGCTGTGCATTTTCAGTCACCAGTCCAACAAGGTAATAAGTTACATAATGGTGTCTCATCAGAATGTGAGTTTACAGTGTATAATTGCAGTTTTAAATGTTTTAATCTAGGTATTACCATGATCTCTTGTATTTTTAATTTAAACTTGATATTTTCAGCATGAGTTTACTACCTGTCGTAAGTGTTGTCATTTCCTGTGCTTGCTGTTGTGTCCACATCATCCTCTATCAACCAGTGGAAGTTCGTGTCGGTGCGTATTCGGATTTTCTTCATCTTTGATTTGGAGACATATGCACCATCTGCATTGAAGTCCCCTAAGATCATGATATTCTGACAGGGGAATACAGCATAAGTATTCTATGCAGTTTGTTTTAAATGCACTGTTTACATAATTTTACAGAAATATACCATGAACTTCAATAAATACCCAAGAACTGGTTTTACAGAGGAAGCAAGTAGCTAAATGGGGTAAGGATTCCACATTTCACAACTAAAGATTTTTCTTAAATGTGCATTAGTCCTAACCAGTATTTGGTTTGAATTGTCATAGTTGGGCCATGATTGGTTTTATTAAACCCCCAAACTTTGAGAAATGTTCATTTGCCCCTGCTTTACTTTTGAACCACAAAATGCTGAAGGTTTAAAAAAAGAAACAGAATATGTCAATGGTTTACACCTACATCAGTGTTCCACTTGTCCCTCACTTTCATGGTAACATCATACAGTTCGTCTACTTCCTTGAATGAGTCTTCTGGCTTGGTGTGCACTGGAATTATCACCAGGTCATCCAGCGCTGTGCAGAATACATACGGCCATCCAGGTGCTGATTAATACTCATCAGCACTTTGTAAAAGTAACAATCCCAAAACATTACACAGTTAGGCTACCAACAATCACCCATGTACAGAACAGTGGTATTTTAACCGTATTAAAGTAAGTACCTTCATCAAGGGTACTACTATTGGACCACAATTGAAACTAGGTAGTCAGAGGAAGGGACTATAAAAGTTGTTACTGAGGCAGCAGAGAGGGCATCTAGAGTTGTTTTGGCTCAGAAGAGGTGAGCTGTGGGTTTGAGATAGTGCTACCTGGATGCAGACTGAGGTCTGATCAATTCTGGTGGGGTCACTTAGGAGAGGGTGTCAGATGATGAAAGGCCCAAAACACCCAGTGACCCCAGGTTCCATCACTGGTGATGTGTTCAGGTGCATTGCAAGACGTATTATATAAATAAAAGGCATGAGATGGAGATATTCTGGACTTGAACTTGAGTTTCTTAAGGCAGGAATTTTGCATGTTTGGCGAAAAATGGGGGGAAAGTTTAGTGGTTTGTAAAATTGTTTTGTGCGGTTAATTAATGGTAATAAGGAGTTTTGTTTTACAGGAATTCACTTTTTAGAACAGGATCTTCTGGAACAGGTTGTACTTATTATGCACTGGAAGGCTTTACTGTGAAAAATCAGAGAATCCCATAGCTCAGCTTTAATTATCATGCTGTCCATACCAAAATAACAATTGCCACTAACCAATATTGTCACAGGTGAAGCGGAGAATGTAGGGCTCCCTGGCAAAGGCATCTTCATCCCCTTCCTGATTGTCCTCATACTGATAGGTATCAATGAGCTTCACCACATCCTCTCTTCCGGGCACAAAGCACAGGTAAAGAGAAAGCACACTGAGTATGCTGATTCAAATTTATATTTATTCATTTGTTGGATGTAGCAGCCTTGAAATTAAGTGCATAAAAAAAATCTATAGTCATCAATACAACAAGACTCAGAATTAGACCTAGAATTAATAATTCTTAATTTCACATGTAGTTTAAAATGACGACATTTTAAATTCAAGTTTGGTGAGGTTTGTGTTAGAGCATCAGTTTTACTGCTTGGGTCCAGTCCATGTTTAACACTCAGAATAAAAATAATAACATATACAGTTCTGCTTGAAAGTATAAGAACCCTATAGGGATGGTCATGATTCTTGTATAAAGTATTCAAATGAACTTGTCTAAGTCTTTTAAAATAAATAATTTATGATTTACACACCTGATTCTACTTACCTGCTTGGTTTAACCAATGCAGCTGGGGGTTCACTTATTTTTGCACCTGTCCTACTTCAGTTCTTTTAATCCAACATATGGAATAAGTCACCACGCACCAATTACATCAGAGGAGTAACACTGCTTCTCATTAAATAACCATGATTCTGTGGTCAAACTAAGGGACTCAAGGGATTCACACACTTTCAAGCAGCACTGAAAACCAGCCTGAGATATTTCTCATAATTGCGCTAAATCTGAAATGTTTTCTCTTTTTTTTTGCCCTGCAAAAGTGGAGGAAATCCATACCTGTAAAGAAACATGTATTGCTCCTTGTAGGAAGTCCGCCCCAGTCTGCAGCTCATCTTCATAACGTACGGACTCGATTTATTAACTCTGTTTTAAAGAAGAACAAAATCTCAGCTGGACCATTTGGCATTTGGCTACTACTGTACTGTACACTGTGAAGTGAAATTAAATTCACTATATCACTTGTTTCACTCAGTTCTGTACTGTAACCCATATGATTTTTTTCCCCCAAATTTTATTAAATTTTAATAAACTAAGTGTTTTAGAAAACACCCAGTACACTTCAAAAACAGAACACGTCACAAACATAAATCCAAGCTTATTGGCAATAAGCAAAAAAAAAAGCATAAAATGTTAACACGAAGAAAAATCGCAGACTCTTGTTAAAATAAAAGACAGCGCGAACCCCTTTATCATCATGTTGTACCGCGTTACATTATGCTTATGATCAATTAGTCGCCACTGATGTGTATGTGCTCAGTTCGCGGCCCACACAGTCAGCAGCGCGCGACACACCGTCACGTGTACAGCGCGTGGAGCGGCTGCGCAGCGCTGACAGTCGCCGACCAGCTGGACACCCGTACGCTTTTCTCGTGTTCGACCCCAACATGATTAAATCTCTTCCAGCCAGGTTTCCCTGGACCTTTGCGCGATCTTGGACCACTATGTTACATGCAATGTTCTTGAGAAAAGGACCCGCAGAAGGTTCTATGGTGTAATGGTTAGCACTCTGGACTTTGAATCCAGCGATCCGAGTTCAAATCTCGGTAGAACCTGCTGCTGTTCTTTAAATGGTGGAATGCGCAAATATTCACCTCGAACCCCATCAGGCAGGACAGGCGATCGGAATCCGCACGCCGTTTTTTTTTTTTTTGCCAATTTATCAGACAGTCCCTGAATTACGAACGGGTTCCGTGTCCTCAGTCCATATTTAAGTCGAATTTTAACGTAAGTCGGAACAGTTAGGGAATCTAATGTCAGTTTGTCAGATGTTTGACTTAGTATGTCGTATATCGTGTACCTTTCTATGCGTAAAAAATATTAAAGAAACATTTCAGATACACTAAAACATCTTTAATGTAACAATACAGTAATAATAGTAATAATACAGTGTAATGATAATCAATGTAACTACAGTATTTTTAATAGAGAGAAACATAGAAAGAGATAATAATAAATGTTACTACTGTCATGATGAACAGAGGAGGCCGGACCCAAGCACAGGGTCGTTTATTCAGAATCAAAGGACTAGACGTGTTTTTGTGGTCGGGGATTGAACGAATGGTCGATCGATCGATTGGCGAACTAACAGGACTTGAGCAAACTGAGGTAGGTTTGAGAAAGGGGTTTGTCTGGAGTGAGATTCCGCAACTTGGAGGAAGTGTCTTTTGTGGCCGAGTAGTGCTCTCAGAGAGCGAGAGAGAACGAGAACGAGACAGTGTGTGTGCGTGCGCACGTGTAAAACATTAAAGAAACTTTGTTCGCTTTTCCATTGTTCATTGGCATTTCACCTTTCGCTTTATTATTTACTCTTTAGTTTCAGTTCTGATCGTTTCCTTTTTCTTGGATGCATCACATTTACACTTGGTGCCATGGTTAAAAACATGGGTAAAAACAAAAAAAATTAAGCCAAATACAGTAACACGAGACACTGTTAACGAAAAAAGAAGGAAGTCTGTCCTGCCTCGGCTACAAACCGCTGTAGACACGTAATGTTTTGACGCACTTCAAGTAGCGCCCGTTAATTATTACGAACCATTGTGTATACAGTAACTGAATTTTTTAATATAATAGGCCTAATTATGAAGTTTTCATGTGATTGTTACTTAAGGGTGACAAAAAAAGAAATCTACTTCCGGTCAGTAAGGGGGGTGATTCATAAGTACGGGTTGTACATAAGTCGGACGTTCGTAACTCGGGGACTGCCTGTATTTGAAAGCGGTACGTGGACTTAACTCGTGCGATCAGCTGCGGCACACACATCATCTGCATCTCGATGACACTAAATTGTGAATGAGTCGAAAAGAGTGAATTTATTAATATTACCTACTAAATTGAACTCTGTACATTTGTGTACATTGGTGTTTTTCCACATTTATGTTGTATTAATTACTGTGTATATATGTTTCATAAACAGGTTTATTATTATATTAACTCCTATCGCATTTCCCAAGCAAAAGCTTATTTATATCCTATATATAGGTTTCTATGATAAACCTGTGATGTGTGATTTTTCGCCAGTACCAGTGTTGTTCCTGGTTTTCTGAAACATCGAGCTATACTTATTAACAAAAGTACTGTTTAACCATGTTCTTTATTTTGAAGAAGTCTGCGCTTGATGTAAAGTAACCTCCACAAGGCTTAGTTTATGCCAGCAATCAGCCAAACATTTGCATGTCACGCCCTCATCCACCGGCTGATCGACAACACCTGCAGGCCATCAAAGGACACGGCGGCATAAAAGGGCGTCCCAGAGGCTCCTCAGCGCGGAACTGCAGTGCTTTCCTCCTTATCGCTTCTGTGCCCTTTCCAAATAAAAAGACGAGCCTGCACCGGAGTCCATCACCTATTCCCGACCACCGACATGACACTGCGTTGTTTTAATGAGCCCTTTTTATTAGCTTATAAATCTGTTTATAAAACCTGTCTCTGAGGAAGTTTGCCCGGTTGTAGTTAGTTTCAGGACCTGGGAGGTGCAGTCCATTTCAAAAAGGAAGTGGCCTTTCCACAGCAAACAAAAAAAATGCAAACTCAGGGTTCTGTTGCATAAGATGGGTGTGATAAGGAAGATCAGTAAGTTCCTACCCTAACGCTAAGTCCAAGAAATTCTTAATATCTGCAATTTAGCAGTAATTAATACCCAAATTTTCCACAACATCTGAGATGATTCCAAATGTCAGCTGTGAGTTTAATAGGCGTATCCACTGAGCACTTTTGCAGTGTAAACTACTTCCGTAGTTACTTATAGGTGTGTGGGCTGATAACACCACATAGTATCCATTGTAAGTCGCTTTGGAGAAAAGCATCTGCTAAATACACACACACACATTTTCTGAACCGCTTGTCCCCTACGGGGTCGCAGGGAACCAGAGCCTACCCAGCAACACAGGGCATAAGGCCAGAGGGGAAGGGGACACACCCAGGACAGAACACCAGTCCATCACAAGGCACCCCAAGCAGGACTCGAACCCCAGACCCACTAGAGAGAAGGACCTGGTCCAACCCACTGCACCACCACACCCCCTCGTCTGCTAAATAAATAAATGTAAATGTACTTCTCTTGACACTTCATCTTGACAGTTCTCACTCCTTTCCCATTATAGGCCTATTCATCGCAGTCACACTGCAGTCCCATGTATTTTAAAGAAAAGCTAGTTTTACCACATTATATGCATTCAACTTGGAGATGTTTACTTACTTATTAAGTTCCTCCAGGAATTTCTTCATTGCCTTCCCTTTGACATCAACCACCTCAAGGATGACAATGATGTCGTACCTGGAAATGATCTGGGAGGAGGGAGGACACAGAAGAGCTTGAGGGAGCCAAAGTGGATCTGTTCATTACCCCAAAAAGAATAAGACTTCTTGACACACGGCATGTGGGGAAAATTAAATTATACATGCTCTTAAAGATTAGGGTAATTTTTAGATTTTTCCACATACCACCATAATGTGAAAAGGGTCTACTTACCTTGATTAATGAAGAAAGAACATTTTTGTCCGATACTTTATTTTCTCCAAATCTTTGGACATTGAACGACGCCACTTTCATGACTGCCTTCAGAAAGAAAACTTTCAGCATTAGAATTAGAAGTCACATGATTCATCATGACTGAAATCTTTCCAGAACACGGAACTGCCACGAACGTGAGCTTTGCAATAATGTACGAGTTAGCAAACTAATATTTTTTTTATCGAACCATATGAATATACCATATAAATACTAAATACCTTGTTACAGTACAGAAGGAAAACGCATACAAACTGGACTTTTTAGATCGCGAAACTGCAGCTCCGGCGGCGGCTGATCGGACACCTGGCGATGCGCGCGCTAAGCGCCACTTGTCGCCGCGTCGCTGTTTGAGCTCTTCAAAGAACGCGTCACCTCAACAGTAGAACCACATACATGGACTGGGGGGGGAAGCGACAGCCAACAGCAGCGACTCGAAAACGTGTGTGTGTGTGTGTGTGTGTGTGTGAGCGAGCGAGCGAGAGAGAGAGAGACCCGCCGACGACCGCACACCTCAGTCTCACACGGAAATCGGAACAGAGAAGCTCTTCTGCACACACAACCACTTCGAAAACTACGACAAAAACACCGCCGGCACTAAGCATAAATATCGCGCTCTGTATGTTTTATCAAAAAAATATTAGATAGATACTAAACCACTAAGTAAAACCTAAGCAGAAGAAAAAAGTTCCCCTAGTTATGCATTTTTTTTTATCAATTCAGTCCCCAAAAGTAATCGCTCCTGTTCATCATTATTTCCCATCCTGCTTTTAAACGCTATCGCATTATTCTATGCATATAATCCGCTTAGAAGAGAGTTGCTAAAATAACTCTCAACATTAAAGAGGAATCGTAGCGCACAAGGCAGAAGCTGTCGCCTTACCGCCGTCAGAGGACATAAGACACCAGCGGTCGTTCAGCGACTAAAGTGACTGTTACACCTGAGCTGTGAGTCTCCGCCCCCTCCGCCCCCCCCTCGCTCCCCTCCCATCTCATCCCATCTCCCCCCATCCTGCCTCTGTCCTCTCTCCTATTCCTCTGTCTCTGTCCTCCTTGTCTATCAGTTTCAACTCAATTTCCGTAGAATTTCATCATTTTGTTGTTTATAGGTCAACGTATTTCAGCTTTATACACTTTTACCGCCAAATCAATGGCTGAACACTTTAATGAACAATATTTTCAATGAAAAATAATAAACACATGCCTAGAGAACTAAATAAACCGATAAATCTAATAAACTGATACTTCAGCTACAGCTCTCTCTCACTGTCTCTCTCTGTCTCCAACTGCCTCTCTGTCTGTCTCTCTCTGTCTCTCTGTCATTGTCCTTCTCTTTATTCCTGTCTCACTCTCGCTCACTCGCTGTCTCTCGCTCTGCTCTGTCTCATTTGTTAAATAGTAAACTACAACTGCACAGATGGAAAGCAGAAGGACAAGAATGAACAGAGGCATCACGTGAGACATCCCTCAACAGACAAGCCATGACAAACAAGACAGCTCTTTGTTTGATCTCGGATAATGGCAAAATGTACCTTTAGGCACATTAAACTCTTATTTGAAACAACATTAGATTCCATACACTAAGGGTTCCCTGCTGGCATATCATCAGCAAAATGTTTAGTATGTTTTATCATGTTGCAGGCCGGAACATTTGGGTTTACTGTTTTTAACTGGTGGGGGGCGCAGTGGTGCAGAGGGTTGGACCGGGTCCTGCTTTCTGGTGGGTCTGGGGTTCGAGTCCCACTTGGGGTGCCTTGTGATGGACTGGCGTCCTGTCCTGGGTGTATCCCCTCCCCCTCTGGCCTTAGGCCCTGTGTTGCCGGGTAGGCTCCGGTTCCCTGTGATCCTGTATGGGACAAGTGGTACAGAAAGTGTGTGTGTGTGTGTGTGTGTGTGTGTGTGTGTGTGTTTTTAACTGTAATTGCATTAATCTTTATGCCATGTTTGAAAAAGGCGGGACTCGGGTTCAAGTCCTGCTTGGGGTGCCTTGAGGCAGACTGGTGTTCCGTCCTGGGTGTGTCCCCTCCCCCTTCAACCTTGCGTCCTGTGTTGCCGGGTTAGGCTCCGGTTCGCCGCAACCCGTCTCGGGACAAGCGGTTATAGACATTGTGTGTGTGTGCGTGTGTTTGAAAAAGTTGTTACAAGTCTTATTTATACAGGCCTGAGGAGCCTGCCTGTACTTGTGAACTGCTGAAAGCTCTTTGTTTACATCCACTGCTTTGCAGTAACCTTCTGCCTTATTTCAAAACATTCCTGGTATTCTCTTCTCCTTACACACAGCTTCAAACCAGTTTTCTGCAATGTAACAGAAGCATGTTTTCGGTAATACAGAGTGAAATACATAGTCCCGATTCATATGCTGAAATATATGAAACGTACAATGAAGCATTTATCAGCATCATGTTTTAAAATGCTTTTTTTGTTTCAAATGCTCTAAGAGAAGTTTTCACTCTTTATTTTGTCTTAAGTCTAATCAGTTCTGGAATTCAACATGACACAACCTGTAACTAACAGCTTTGTACGTGTCTAAGCAGTAAAGGTTCACCTGGCCCTTCAGACTACAAAATCTTGCAAAGCAAAGACTGAATGATTCAATATATTGTTTTCCTTGTAGTTTGAATTAACTTGTTTGACTAGTAGTAGTACTAGAGCATTAGAAAAACTCGACTGGAATGTTGTAACACACATACACACTCTCTGAAGCCGCTTGTCCCGAGCTGGGTCGTGGTGAACTGGAGCCTAACCCGGCAACGCAGAGGACAAAACTGGAGGGGGAGGGGACACACACAGGATGGGACACCAGTCCGTCGCAAAGCACCCCAAGCAGGGCTCGAACTCCAGACCCACCAGAGAGCAGGCCCAGGCCAAACCCGCTGCACCACCGCACCCCCCTCTGTATTGTAGCATATTTTAAAAATATTTTATCCATCCATCCATTTTCCAGACCGCTTGTCCAGCTAGGGTTGTGATGGCAATAGGGAGAGCAGAGAAACCCAGACGCCCCTGTCCCTTGCAACTTCCTCCAGCTCAACCCAGGGGATCCCCAGCCGCACCTAGGCAAACTGGAAGATATAATCTCTGTTCTGGTTCTGGGCTGACCTTGGGACCTCGTCCCAGTTGGCTGTGCCTGATACATCTCCAAAGGGAGGTGCCCAGGGGGCATCCTTACCAGATGCCCAAACCACTTCACCTGGCTCCTCTCAATGTGGAGGAGTAGCGGCTCTCCTCTGAGTTCCTCCCAGATGGTCGAACTTCCCACCCTGTCACGGAGAGTGAGTCCCAACACCTTGCAGCGAAAACTCATTACAGGCCCTTGTATCCGCAATCTTATTCTTTCAGTCATTACCCGAAGCTGATGACCATAGGTGAGGGAAGAGACGTAGACCAACTGATAAGTAGAGAGCTTTGTCTTATGGCTCAGCTCCCTCTTCACCACTACAGTCCGATACAGCGACCACGTTACTGCTGCCGCTGCTCCCAGCCTGCAGCTGATCTCATGCTGCTTTCTCCCCTCACTCGTGAACAAGACCCCAAGATACTTAAAATCCTCCACCTTGGGCAAATTCTCTCCCCTTACCTGAAGGGGGCATGCCATCCTTTTCTGTGAGAGAACCATGGACTCAGACTTGGAGGTGCTGATCCTCATACCAACCACTTCACACTCGCCTGCAAACCATTCCAGTGCATGCTGGAGGCATCCATATGACAGTGCCAAAAGGACAACATCATCCACAAAAAGCAGAGACATCACCTTGATATTCTGTCCATAAAAACCACAAACAGGAGTAGAGGCAAGGCATAACCTTGGCGCAGTCCAATACCCACATTGACTGGGCTTGACTTAATGCCGAGTATACAAACACAGCTCTTGTTTCGTGTGTACAGAGACCGAATGGCTCGCAATAGTGGCCCCGGTACCCCATACTCTCGAAGCACCTCCCACAGAATTTCGCAGGGAACACGGTCATAGGCCTTCTCTGAGTCCACAAAACACATGTAGACTGGATTAGCGAACTCCCATCCCCCTTCAATTATCTGTGAAAGGGTGAAAAGCTGGTCCACTGTTCCACGGCCAGGACAGAATCCGCATTGTTCTTCTTCAATCCAAGGTTCAGCTATCAGCAGGAGCCTCCTTTCCAGTACCCTGGCATAGACTTTCCCAGGGAGTCTGAGAAGTGTGATACTCCGGTAGTTGGCACACACTCTCCGTTTCCCTTTCTTAAAGATAGGGACCACCACCTCAGTTTGCCAATCCAAAGGCACTGTTCCGAAGGACTATGCAACATTGCAGAGATGCGTCATCCATGACAGCCCCACAACATCCAGGGCTTTAAGCAGTTCCGGACGAATGTCATCCACCCCCTGGGGCTTTGCCACTGTGGAGCTTTCCAACTACCTCAGTGACTTTCACCTGGGAAATGGACTCTGATACCCTGGAAGCCTCTGGCCCTGACTCCTGTAAAGGAGGCATATCTCTCGGGTTTAGGAGCTCCTCAAAGTGTTCCTTCCACCTCCCAACAATGTCTTCATTTGAGGTCGGAGCCTCTCCATCTTTGCTGAGCACAGCTTGAGCGAAGCTCCTCCAACCCCTCCTGAACCACCGGATGATTCTCCAGAGCCTCTTTGAGGCCGACCGAAAGTAATTTTCCATTGCCTCTCCAAACTCCTTCCACGCTCGGAATTTTGCTTCTGCAACTACAGCCGGTGCTGCCTTTTTTGCCTGCTGGTACCTATCTGCTGAGTCAGGAGTCCTCAGAGCCAGGCCCTAAAGGCCTCCTTCTTTAGCTTGACGATTTCCCTCACCACCAATGTCCACCAGTAGGTTCTTGGGTTGCCACTGTGACTAGCACCCACAAGCTTTTGGACACAGCTGCGCCTGGCAGCTTCCACAATGGAGGTTTGGAACAGGGTCCATTCAGACTCCATGTTGCCTACCTGCTCTGGGACCTGAGAGGAGTTCTCACGGAGGTAAGAGTTAAAATCATTCCAGACAGGGTCCCTCGCCAATTGTTCCCAGCACACCCTCACTATATGCTTGGGTTTACTGGGTCTGTCCATCAGTTTTCCCCACTATCTGATCCAGCCCCCTTCAGATGGTGATCGGTTGACAGCTCAGCACCTCTCTTCACCCGAGTGTCCAGAACATGTGGCCTCAAGTCAGATGAAACGACTACAAAGTTAATCATTGACCTTTAGCCTAAGTAGCTCTGGTACCAAATACACTCATGAGCATTCTTGTGTTCAAACATGGTGTTTGTTATAGACAAACCCTGACTAGCACAGATGTCCAATAACATTTCACCATTCGGGTTTACATGAGGCAAGCTGTTCTTCCCAGTTAACCTACTCCAGATTTACCAGTCATTGCCAACGTGAGCGTTGAAGTCCCCCAGCAGGCCTATGGAGTCTGTAGGTGGAGCCCTGTCCAGAACCCCACCCACTCTCTCCAAGATGGTCGAATACTCTGAATTACTGTTTGGTGCATAAACACACATAACAGTCAGAGTTTTCCTCTCTGTGACCTTAAGTCGCATTGAGGCGACCCTCTTGTCCACCAGGACAAACTCCAACTGTACAGCAGCCAGCCTGGGGCTTGTGAGTATCCCCACACCCACCTGGTGCCTCTCACCCTGTGCAACTCCTGAGTAGGAGAGAGACCACCCCCTATCGAGGAGTTTGGTTCCAGAGTCGACGCTGTGAGTGGAGGTGAGTCCAACTATATCTAGTTGACATCTTTCAATCTCCTGCACCAGTTTCGACTCCTTTCCCCCTAGTGAGGTCACATTCCACGTGCCAGTTTCTGCTGCGAGGGTCCACAACGCCATGCGCCACCCTGCCCCCTCCTGCTGCCTGAAAGGCACTGCACCCAACCCCCATGTTGGGCCTTGCAGGTGATGGGCTGACAGGGCACCCCCACGTTGCCTTTTCGGGCTGAGCCAGGCCGGGTTACGTGAACTGCCTGGCCACCAGGTGCTTGCCCAGGAACACTACCCCCAGGCCTGGTTGCAGGGGTAGGTCCCGATGACCCTATTCCGGGCAAGGTACACATTGTACTCTTAATCTCTTTCATGGGGATTTTTGGATCTTGTTAGTCTGGATCTTCAGTACATACTTGTTTGCCTTGGGAGACCCTATCAGGAGCATACTGCTCCCGACAATATAGCTCTGGAGATCCCTAGATCACGCAAGCCCTTCTGCCACGACAAGGTCCTGATCCAGGAAAGGGAAAACTAAAATATTTTAAACACTCAAAAATAATTTTACAAAAAAGATTTTATCAGTTATCTACTCACCTATTTATTTTTCCAACTGGCTACTGCATCTTAGGGGGTGCAGTGGGTTGGACCAGGTCCTGCTCTCCTGTGGGTCTGGGGTTCGAGTCCTGGGGTGGCTTGTGATGGGATGGTGTTCTGTCCTGGGTGTGTCCCCTCCCTCTCCAGCCTTACAGCCTGTGTTGCTGGGTTAGGCTCCGGCTCCCCGCGACCCCAAATAGGACAAGCGGTTCAGACAGTGTGTGTGTGTGTGTGTATATACTTCATCTTAATCATTTTTACCATCATAAAGTAAAGCAGTACATTGGTGATGACTGTATTTCCTATACTTTGTGTCATATTTATTCAGTTATTCAACTTCCAAATATATATGTATTGATCTGTATTTTGTTTTTAGTCTGTCATTTATTTTGTTTGTAATTTGAGAAAGCACTCTGAGTCTATCTGGAGAATAGCCCTACTGTATTGCATTATCTATTTATCGATTATCAAATCATTTTAATCGTATGTAGTAAAAGCAATCAACACTAAAGCAATTAAGAGGCAGTTAAGGGGAGCAACTGTATCCAGTCACATTCTTGCATATCCAAGGTCAGCATTCACCAAAAATGGAGCAGGGGCACTTTAAGTCATGTCATGTCATTTTTTTGGGTAGTGAAAATGCTGTGCTTACTAATATCTATTTGATATGAACATTTGCTTTCATGTTCTACAGTAAGCAACTGGGCAACAGTGAAACAATTGATTAAGTGACTCAATTCAAGCAATTAATAGTGTGATTGTCAATGAGACAACTATCCTCCTCTGTTTGCAACATTAAACTTCACTTCTTCCTTCAATCCTTGCCTTGCCGCATGTGAGACAGCACTGTTTATGCAACATTTGTGTAGAACTTATATAATAAAGGCTCAAAAAACCGATAGTCCTGCCTGTACCAGTATATATATAATGTATGTTAAGAAGATGGATTTGTTTTTTCCATTATCTTGACAGGGTGGGAAATGAGCGGTGGCAAGAGCTCGAAGTGAGTGTAGCGCGCACATGTGTGATGGCCGCCGGTCCGGGTGACACCTGTCAGCAGCAGCGCAGTTTCTTTCTGGTGGCCGAGGCGGAGTCGCAGAGCCGCGCGCTGCACGCGGCAAACCCCGCGTTCCCGGCTGCGCGAGGAGAGCGCGAGGACGGGATATTTAAGGGACTTGAAAGGTCTGTTCGGTGTTACCTGAGATATATGATATACGACAGCAATATCTGACAAGGCAAGCGCAATCGTCGCGGAACACAGTTACTTACGGCTTCTTACAAAGAACAGCGAGCCGAGTGTGTGACTGTGGGCGCGCAGCTTAGTTACACGTCGCGGAACGCAGCGCAAGGTAGGGAATTATGGTAAATATACCGTTACATAGCACCATCTTATGTGCACACATACACGAAGGAGGGGGATGAGAAACCCTATTTTTCTGTCACAGGTTTTTTGTGTCAAAATACTTTTAACATGAATCATGAATGCGTTTGCAGTTTGGCCAGAAGTAGTAGGTTGACGAAGGCTGAAACGTGTAGAATCGCAGCTGAGTGACAAAACATCCTATTTTGTCAACATTGTAATTGTTTGTGCTCGTCGGATTCTAGTTTGCATCGACATTTTTTAAACGTGTCATTCGTCCTTACTACTAGCTCAAAGATTACAATTACGTTATGTGCTTTTAAACACAACCACGTGTAAGAATCAGAGTGCTGTACGTCCTCGTTGCAAAGATAAAAATCCCTTTAGTCAGATTTCTGACGTTATCTTCATCTGTTGTCAAAATACACTTTCTGGGCTGCTAAATGAATAAATGTAACCGTAGAAAGAGTTATAATTTCTATTGTCAGGAAATGGTGTTGGCCTTGTGAAGCGCAGCCACGTGCTCCTTGCCGACCCGAGGGCTCGCGGCTTCGCTCCATTTTTGGCGCCAAGAACGAAGTAGCCCTTCTCTCCGCGCGCGAAACCGAGCATGTCCGCATTGTGACCGAGGGTCGCTGTGTCCGCACTCGTGTCCAGAGTCGTGTCCCCGCAGCCGGCGGTGTGAGTACAGTCCGTCCCGGCGTGCTCCGTTATGAAGATGGCACGCTAAAGTACAGCACTACGGTACGGTACGATACGCTACAGCACCGAGCACGTCGACCGGGCGGACTCTCTCGTCAGGTTGATTCTCATTAATTTGCTTCGTCTCCTCTTTCAACACAAATCGTTAAACAGTTCTTTATATGTACATTCATTTGTCTGCTCCTTCTCTCTAAGCGACTTACAATATTTATCCCATACACTTTTTGGGTAATTTTTACTTTTTCGGTCCGGAGTGGGTGCCTTCAGAGGTGCTACGAGGTTGCGACAGAAACACAACATTTGCTTCTTAGTTTAACCTGAGCAACTCATACGTCATTCATTGCGTCATATTTTTCTGAAGATCTTTGAAATGATCACTTATGGGATCTATGGCTGCAAACAGGTACCCCTGCCGTGAAGCCTTGAGAGGGACCTGCGCATTTTTACCCCCTTTTAAAGCTAAGTTCTAGGCCGTGACCTAAACTGAAAGTGTCCCGCATGTGGACCACCGGTTAAGAGCAGGAATTTACCAAAATATGTGAGAACTGATCGGAAATTTTTGCTGGCAAATTTTTGGGTTTTGCCTGAAGAGCCGTTAAAGTATGGTGAACTTCACATCTGTTTTCCAGATTGTTTATAGTGGCGTGCTTCCTGACAAAGCAAAGCTCTACATAACACACTCACACACTCCATTTAATATGCTGGTGCTATGAATATCCACAGGTCAGTTGAGGTCTCAACCAACCACTCTGTATCAGATATTTTCCTGCACAATAGAAATGGAAATCAATGTGTGAGAATAACATTCTCGGTCGTGCCGTTACGTGGTGTGTCGGGGTGTGTCTGGTTCAGAAGGGAGAAGATTGTAAGTCACAGGGCGAGTTTGAAGCTTTGATTTAGCATTGTATGTTCAAACAATAGGAAAAATCCCTCATAGGAAGAAGAACAGAAGGTAAAATGTGCTGTTAGGAAGCACAAGAAAGACCAACGGCCTGTGACTCTTCGTACAGTGTATTCATGCACGGGCCACACCTGAGGGTCACTGGGTGCCTTACCTGACGCTCAGGTGCGAGGGCCGGAAAGCAGTCGTGAGGGTGTGGCCCTGTCTGTTACCTGCTGCAGTGAGATTATGGCAGAACTGCATGTGTTTATCGCTCATCAGTGGTTTATTGATGTCTTCCTCCTTGAATATTCTAGATGAAATGACTGATAAAGGAAGAGCTCAGGGGAAGTGGTGAGACTTCAGTTTTCCTTCCCTAATTGTTGTCACTGAAGATCGCCGAAGACGTCAACAACACGACAACTGGACTCTGACTCATTCAGGCACCTGCCCGAGACTCTGCACATGCCGCCCTCATTGCGGTACCTCTTTGCCCTCATCATGCTTCGCTGCAGCCGGACCTGGTGTACTGTGGCGCTACTGGGCCTCCTGTGCTCTTCTCTGGGCTCTCTCCTTCCACGCAAATCTTTCTCCATCGGTGAGTGTTCTTCTGCACTGCTCAATTCCCCTACTGTGGTTCTGGGCCAGAGCGGGGAACTCCAGGACTCATGGGATGCATGCTCTGCTGGTTTTCAGTTATGTCCATCAGTTCAGTGTATGTATCATTTCAAGTAATCATTTTGAACAGAGTGTTTCAGGTGTGTATCAGCTGATTCCTGAACAGTGATTCAGATGTTTGCTGACTGTTTGTTTGCCAATGCAAAATAAAGGTCATTGCATTCTGGCAGAGCACAGGTTGGAGGGACTCAGTGGGGGGTTGTTTTGGTTGGCTGCTGCCTTACTACCCCCTACGGGTACATCATGTACCTGCAGGTTGTCAGTGTACCGCTCGTCTAGCTAGTGCGGTAAATCCTTGATTTAACAGACAAAATTCAATGGGTCAGATCTCGGTACTTCCCTGTTATTTTCCGTTTGATATGCTGGTGCTTTGGAACCTCCTAATAATAGTCTTGATGTGTCGATATGCATGTTCTTCAGTGTTGCTGTGAAAGTTATGCATATCTAATACATATATTGGTTTTTTTGTGTTAAAGTTTTCTAATGCATGATATGTAATATCTATAAGAAATTTGTCTTTTTTCTCTTAAATACGGATGGCATTGTTTTTCCGAAATAGATAAGTTCTTATTTAACAGATTTTGATTTCATGTAGACGCTGTTGTTGTAGCGTCCGGACGGGAGTCTGACACGGACGCGCATTGCTATTACGTCCGAACACGGACGAAACATAAAATGACCCCACGTGCAGGGTGATGTTAAAAGTGCACTGTGCATACTGTAAGACACTCGGTGGAAGTGAAACAGGAAACACGAGACCAGGAAACACACACTGTGTTTGAACTACGATGAACAGTGAAACGCTACTCTGTGAGTATAACTGCAACCCTGAGATGTGACGAAATACCAGACTGGAACACTGGACCAGGACTGGAGAACAAGAGGCAGGAACCGACAGGATGGGCACTCGGGACCGGAACATGAACACCTAGGAAACAGACTGAGGGAACAAGAGACTACTAATCGCTAAGTGAGCACAATGGAACCGCTGATTAAGAATCTGCAATCGGTTCTGCTCCACTGGCTCCTTTTATTCCTCCGTGTCCTATGAGACAGACTGTGAGCTGATACGTGGCTGTTCCCTAGTGGCACTGAGTGGCATCGCCTCTGACCAGGAGGGACAGTGACCCCGTGGGGCGTGACAGTTGTATGGACATTTGAATTAAACAAACATTTAGCAATATAAGGCACCACCTCCCCGCAGTTATTCTGTCAAATCTTGGATATACTGTAATATAGGTGGTCCTAGGCTTGTGATGGAGTTCTGCTCCCATGACCTGACTTCACTGTAAGTGGAAAATTCCCTTATATGAACCATAAGGGAGGGCGTGGTGGCGCATCGGGTTTGGCCGGGTCCTGCTCTCTGGTGGGTCCGGGGTTCGAGTCCCGCTTGGGGTGCCTTGCGACGAACTGGCATCCTGTCCTTGGTGTGTCCTCTCCATCTCCAGCCTTGTGCCCTGTGCTGCCGGATTAGGCTCCAGTTCTTCGCCACCCTGCTTGGGACAAGTGGTTTCAGTAAATGTGCGTGTGTGTGAACCGTAAGGATGTCACTCTGTGCCATGTCCACGTAACTGGTGGTGTGAAAAGGATTCAGCAGGATGGTGAAGGCTGCCTACACAGGCACAGAGGACATACAGGCTGATGTGGAGGGTGCACCTACTATCTTCCTAAAGACCAGATCTTAGCTGCAGTAAAAACTAAGGACAAATGTAAAATGAACATGTGGCTTAGTTTATCATTTTTAATTCTTTTTCAGAAAAGCAAGGGAGCATACTTAAACGAGTGCAAAAATAAAGAGTCGGAGAGGCTCATACCACAGGTTAAATGAGTGATGCCACCATTTCTTCACCATTTCCTGTAGGTTTCTGTTGCAAGTATTCTCTGTTAGAGGTGAGAAAGAACATGACTGACATATTTATAGGTCTGCACGCAACAAATGTTTCCTATTGTGTCAAGATACAAGAACTAGATAACTGCATAATTACAGTCAAGATTTAAACTGGGGAGGTGTGTTCACAGTATCAGAAAGAGTACAACCAGCCTGCAAGTATACAGTTTTTCACACATGCCTTAAATTGACTTTTAATGTATTTTACAGAACTTTGTTTGGCTTGTGGGGGGTGCGGTGGCGCAGTGGGTTGGATTGGGTCCTGCTCTCTAGTAGGTCGGGGGTTCGAGTCCTGCTTGGGGTGCCTTGTGACGGACTGGTGTCCCGTCCTGGGTGTGTCCCCTCCCCCTCCGGCCTTACGCCCTGTGTTGCCGGGTAGGCTCCGGTTCCCTGCGACCCCGTATGGAACAAGTGGTTCAGAAAATGTGTGGTGTGTGTCTGTATGTGTGTTTGGTTTGTCTGTTCCAGTAGCCTTTTAATTTCAAATATTTGATGTAACATACAGACTGAAAGTCTTCTAAGCAATAGAGAAAAGACATTTCAGGATGTAAGGTGAAATGAGATGAAATAATATGAAAAATATTTACACATACTGTATGGTGTTTAGTCACATGACTCACGGTGAGAAGTTTAGTTACATAATGCTTTTTTCTTTTGTGTAACTTCCTTCTTTCACCAACTGAAGAGCTTTCTGCAGTAACTGCCTATGACACCCTGGGCTTTAAGTCACATATATGTCCCTAGCAGGTTGTTGGGGTAAAAAGAACCAGAGAAGGATGTACCATGGTTGTTCCAGGACTATGGCTGATCATGCCTGTGACAGTCTGAGCTGGTTTTGTCACTTCTGTGCTTATACTGTAGTATAAATGGTAGAAGACTACTTAAATTTTAAAGTCAATTCTTTTGTGGGACAAGTAGCTTGTGTTTCACATCAGATAATGTAGGTCTCTGTTTAAAGATCTTTATTTATGCTCACACAGATAAACAAGTTTAACCACCCTGTGGTTCAGAGCACAGTATTACAGAGTTTGCTAGAAACGTTCCTGAAGGTAATTAAAATGTACTCTCTTGCTTTATCTGAGGCTCAATTTAAATACATTTTTCAGCTTGGTTAAAAACACTAAAATTCTGAAAGTGAGTTGAAAATGTACTTTTATAAGCATAATGAAATGACTTTATCTAGCACATGGGGGCGTATAAAGTCCTGCACATGAAACTGATTACCAAGGCATGGACTGGAGACCATTGATGTATTTTTGTACGTTATGTGTTGAAAACTATCGCTATGTTTTGTGAATCCTGAAGTTAGCTGTGAGTAGTTAGTTAGCTTGTATGCTACTTCTAGAACAAGGTGGTGTAGCAGGTAATTCTGCTGTTGCTTCTTGACTGCCAAGTTCTTTGGTGGGAGTGGGATTAGAATTCAGTTCAGAGAGTGTGGGTGGCATTTGCATCTTCACCATGTGTTTGCACCCCACAAATATGCATGGAGGAAGGCAATGGCAAACCATTTCTGTGCCCTCCCTTACCTAGAAAACCATTCCAGTGGTTGCTGTGAGTCATATTCAGCTTGATGTCACTTCTGTCTTCATGACTGGCATGGATCTGTTCTTCTGCTTTTTCACAGACTTCCACAGTTGCTTTCAAGGTTGGCTCAGAGATGATGCTGCACACTTCATCTGAGATTTGAAACCCTTTTTGTTGAGAAGCTGCCCAGTGCTAGAATCATTTATTCACGTCACCCTCTTTATGGTCCCCAAAAGTGTTGTTTAGCATCACACTGCAGTTTGTATTTCTCTGTTGCTGTGACATCAGTAAAAACAATATTTTTAAAAAGATTTTTTGTGGAGGCAGATTTATCAAAGTCTTTGTATCTCTCTTTTCTAGGGAGTCCCAGTAGACTTCTGGCTCAATTCAACAGGTCAGACACTGGAAATACCACCACACTGTTGCTGAGCGATGATGGGAACACACTGTTTGTGGGAGGAAGAGATGCTGTACTCTCTTTGGATGTCAGCAATCCAGGTGTCATGGAGTTGAGAAAAAAGGTAGCTATGTCTTTTATCATCTAACGAGATTTATCCCACTGGTGGGTGAACTCTTCTTGCATTTTACTTGTTTCTGCCATAGCATAATTTTTTCCAAATGTGTGTGATACCTGTTTATTTAACAATAGTCCTGAACATCATAAATGGGTTTTCCTTTTTCTGCAATAGTACTGCTTGTAATCAGTTGATTGGACAGTTGGAAGGTTGGTACAAATAATACCTTGAAGATGGTAGTGATGTTCTATGCTAATAGGTCCAGTAGTGCCAGGGAAAATACGGGCTATCAGCAATGGTGAATGGACATTCAGGGAAGGGGACTGATGGCCAAAGTGATCGCTGTTATAGTTGTTGTCTGTTCCTCTACAGCTGACCTGGAAGCCATCTCCAAATGACCTTAACAGCTGTAACATGAGAAGCAAACAAAAGGTAAAATCCCAGTCCGAACATAAGAAAGTTACTCTGTAATGGTACATGATATACCATAACAGACCTTAAGTGACTGTGAAATATGACAGAACATATCAGACTAGTTATTTCACAGATCTGTGTCAAATGAGGCCTAGTTCTCAGTGATAATCTTATGTATACCATAATATTGCTCAGTGGTAGATGGTTTTCAATATTGGGGATATCTTCAGATACACAAGGCTGTGCATGTTTGTAAATTTTTTTTTGCATTCAGGTTGCACATAAACTATGAATGGTTTAAAAAAACAGCAAAAATAATGATAAATTTGACCATGGACTTGCTGGGTCATAGCGATAATAGTATTTGAAATGAATGAGCCCTGGGAGCCTCATCTGATGAGCAGTAATTCTGACTTCCAGAGGGATTGTCACAACTTCATCCGAGTCCTTCAGTTCCTCAATGCGACTCACATGTACACCTGTGGGACATTTGCCTTCAGCCCGCACTGCGCCTATATAGTAAGACCTCCCACTTTTGCGCT